>NC_083279.1:93135954-93461453 GCF_963506605.1 Zootoca vivipara
TTGTGTTCCGCCTTATTTGCTACTTCGGTGATCAGAGGATTTGTTTGTTTAGCTTTCGAGTCAAACCGAATCTTTGTGTTCCTCCTGCAGTTCCAGTTTCCCAGCTGCACTTTTCAGCCATTGCACACTCTGCAACCCTCTCTCTCTCCCAGCCTCCCCCAGCCACCGCCACCCCTGAACTTTCTCGGTTTAGATTCCGAGAAGTTTCTGCCTACCTATATCTGTTTTAATCAGCAGGGGGGTCAGGAGGCCATTAGATCTGATTGAGATCAGCTTTGCTTTCACCTTCACATGTATCTGCATATCTCTTCCTTTAATCTTTCCTCCTCCTTTTATCCGGCCTTCGTTATGGTAGTTCCTGGGTGTCTTCTGTATCTCACTGGATCTGCCCTGACTGCAGCTAACAATGCAAATTCCTAAAGCTTGCAGAAATTTAAAAGAACAGGGGAAAGTAATGTGGTACAGTACCTCAAAAGACTAATAACTTGAAGCTTGAAGACAACTTTTGGGGAGCCACATGGGCAGGGGGAAAGTGGTTGGAGCCATAGGCACGACTCTTAGCTTTGAACAATAGCCCACATTCCAGCCATAGAGGCCAGAGATTTCTCTGTATGGAATCAAAGAACTGTAGAGTTGGAAGGGTGCCCAAGGGTCCTGGAAACTTTGCCATCGGCCAAGAGGTTGAAAAATGTGCTTGGTTCCTCATTTTCTTGATTACCTGTGAAGTAAAATTTTGAGCTGGTTCCTATGAACCCAGAGAAATGGATCCTGACCCAGGGAGAGCCCAAGGATCCAGGCAAGCAGGCACGATGTTGCCGCTGGCCGTAGAATGACAGAGACCAAACTAAGGCTGTCAAAAGCAAAGTACAGTTTATTAAAGAATAAAAACTGTTGCAACAGGGTCCTTCCTCTCACGCAGGAGAACAAGGAAGGAACACCAAACAGAGGTGTCTTGCCCTTAAAAAGAAATTTGAAATTGGTTTCAGCCCACCCCCCAGAAGCATCATCCATATGTCACAGAAGGGGTGTAGCCCAAGACCCCCCTCCCTAGTTTCATCATAGGTACATCATGAAAGGGGAGGTCTGGTGGCAGTAATCTGAGCAGTCTGGACCCTGCCCCCTGCCCCCAAAACCTAATCAACAAAATTGAGAGATATTTACATTTCCCTGTTTCCCAGCCAAGTTAATCACACCCTTTTGTCTGGCACTCAGGTATCAGGATGCCAGGGTTATCACTTTAATTCCTGAGACAATGAGAAGGTTCCCCCCACCCCACTTCTTCCTTGCAGAGGAACACCTGGTCAGAGAGAGTCAAAATGGTGTCAGTCAGGCCTGTTTTCCTGTGCTGCTTCAGACATGTTTCTGTACATTCATGTACATGTTTTATGAACCATTATTATATATATATAGATATGACCTCAAAATTCTTATAACACCTGGACACTTGAAGTGGTCCGGGACTTTATTGCTAGTTATCAGCCCTGGATATTATCATGATTCTAAGAGCATATTTAATGTGCCAAGTGTTTTACAATCAATAGCTCTCTTTTTTTAATAGGTGGGAGAGGGGGAAATAACCAGGGCTTAAATTTGCTTAACAACAAGAACTCCAGTTCTGTATTAGAACTGAGGCTATGGCAAACTCTGAACTAGGGACCTTCTCCAACTGAGCTATGAGCCCAAACAACATCAGATGAGCCCTGTTGGATCAAGTCAGAGGCCCCTGAAGTCCAGCATCTCGTTCTAACACCGGCCAAACAGGGGTCTATGGCAAACCCGCAAGCAAGCGCACAAGAGCACTCTGACCCCCTTGTGGTCTCCAGCAACTGGCTTTCAAAAGCATTACTGCCTTCAATGGTGGACGCAGAGCACAAACATCAGGGCTAGCAGCCATGAGTAGCCCTCTCCTCCATGAATTGGTCCAGTCCTCTTTTAAAGCCACCCAAATCGGTGGACATCATTGCCTCCCGTGGGAGAGAGTTGCATAGTTTGACTATGCGCTGTGTGAATCATAGAATCATAACATTGTAGAGTTGGAAGGGGTTCAGAGGGTCATCTAGTCCAACCCCCTGCAATGCAGGAATCTAAACTAAAGCATCCACGACAGATGGCCATCCAACCTCTGCTCAAAAACCTCCAAGGAAGGAGAGTCCACCACCTCCCGAGGGAGACCACTCCACCGTCAAACAGCTCTCACTATCAGAGAGTTCTTCCTGATGTTTAATCGGAATCTCCTTTCTTGTTAACTTGGAAGCCATTGGTTCGTGTCATGCCCCCACCCCACCCCACCCCATTGTCTCCCAAGACTAACGGATGCCCAGCGAGGAGTCTGAATGGGTAGTTTGGCGTACCAAAGGGCAGACGTCTATTTGGATAGACAGATGTGTGATCAGCACAAAAATCTCGTATAAAAATAAGAGATTCCATGTTGTGAGATGAGTCTGCATTAAATGTTTGTGTGGACCACCCACCCACACAGCACAGCATACATGAGCGGTGCAGCGATGGAAAGATACATATACTGGGTGAGTCTTTTAAAAGAGGCCCCGTGTAACATGTGTACTCTGTATCCACGGGGCCTCTTTTAAAGGACTCACCCTGTATAAGGATGAGTTCAGGAGCTGTGATATGCAAGACAGGGTGAGCTCCCACTGCTTTTCCCCCAGTTCCTGCCAACTTAGCAGTTTATTAGATAAGTAGGTACCACTGCAGCAGGAAGGTTAATCGCATTTCCGTTCGCTCTGGCACTCATCACGGTCCTGCTGGCCGCATGACCCAGAAGAGCTGTCTGCAGACAAATGCCGGCTCCCTTGGCCTGAAACTAGAGATGAGCACAGCACCCCATAGTTGAATTTGATGGGACTTAACTGTCCAGGGGTCCTTTTACCTTTACTGATATGCAAGAAGTGGCCAGAGGAGAATATTTGCAGAAGAAAATGAACCATCTCTGGCAAGGCTGAACTGTTATTCCAGAGGCTCATCTTAGTTAATCAGCAAGAGTTCATTGTTGTTGCTCTGAAGTCCTTTTGGCACTGATAGAGTACACAATGTTTCTAGTCTGTAATTCCTGGTTGATTTAGGCCAGAAGGGATGAGTGGGGCAGGATTCAGTTCAGTCCACATTTAAAGACAAATCTTATCTGTTTGGAACTTTCCAAAACAGCATGTGAACTGAAACACGGCTGCCCTTTGAAATCTGCGCTGCTCTGAATTTTGCGTTTCAGTTGTCTAGCCACATAATGTGTGGGAAAGTGTGTCTACAAGAGTGTCATGTGCATGAACTGCATATATTGGTGGAAATAACATTATGGTTAGGGAGTTTCCTTGCAAAAATTAGGTAAAAATGCATTAAGATATGTCTATTTTAGAAATGGTGCTGGAGGAGACTCTTGAGAGTCCCATGGACTGCAAGAAGATCAAACCTATCCATTCTGAAGGAAATCAGCCCTGAGTGCTCACTGGAAGGACAGATCCTGAAGCTGAGGCTCCAATACTTTGGCCACCTCATGAGAAGAGAAGACTCCCTGGAAAAGACCCTGATGCTGGGAAAGATGGAGGGCACTAGGAGAAGGGGACGGCAGAGGACGAGATGGTTGGACAGTGTTCTCAAAGCTACGAACATGAGTTTGACCAAACTGCGGGAGGCAGTGGAAGACAGGAGTGCCTGGCGTGCTCTGGTCCATGGGGTCATGAAGAGTCAGACACGACTAAACGACTAAACAACAACAACAGTTTTAGAAATTCACACCAAATTGCTGATGAATTTTCATGGGGAATTTTTTTTAAGGAAATAAATCACTAACTGACGTGAGAAATGTGGAGAACCAAATTTGAGATTGGAAGAATGAAACAGAAATTGATAGTTTCACACATCTGTAGCAGCTGGTAAATGCAAGCCCCCTCCCCCCCCAAATCACCACTTGATTGGATAAGATCGGACAAAGGAAGAGCTGTGGTGGTTTGTCTTTCCTTGCTTGGTTCCCCCCCCCCCCTTCATGACTACAAGGAAGATAAAACACACAGAGAATGAAGTATAAATAGTCTAGCCAGCAAAAGGGAAGAGAAGTTGCATCATTAATGAATATGCGCTGGAAACATTCCGCTGGAGCAGAACTTAAAACATTTGCTTACATCAAAGTAGAGAACGATCAAAAGCTACAAGCTTCCCTGAAGGCTTTCATACAAAAACCCCCAAAAAAGAGAAAAGAAAAGAAAGCCAGAGAGAGAGAGAGAGAGAGAGAGAGAGAGAGAGAGAGAGAAATTGGCTCTGCCTCTGTTATACTAGATGTATTGTATAAATGAAAATTAGTGTAAACAGACTGGAGATAACAATATATTAAATGTGTGCGATTTATATAGCTTAGAGGAAGACGATAATTGCAAACGCCACAGGAGAGATGCATCTCCACACTTAAGTTGATTTCATCTTTTCAGTATTTATAAAGGCAGGATGGGATGGAGAAGGGCGGGGAGGAATGCGGCGACAGAATGGTGAGCTTCTATTAAAATATTGGCTGCTTGAACGGTGTCTGCAACTAGAGAGAACGCTTGGGAATGGCTTGGGAATGGCTCTAGGACCCCAAGCAGATGGGAGGCCCGACCAGTTATGTGCTTTCTAGAAATGGTGTAGAGATTGAGTGACTTAACATTCTCTCTCCCCCCCCCCCCCGAGGAGAAATGATCGGGCACACGCTAAAGTGCACACAGACATTTAAGGCACAGTTCTGAGAACATCAGTGCAGAGAAAGTTTCACTGAGAGCCAATCACTTGAGCCAATCACCTCCAGGAGGAAAGTGGCCTTGGAGATGTGACTGCAGGGGTGGAGGAAGAGGGGTGCTGTGGGTGTGGTCCGCCCCGGGTGTCACCACTGAGGGGGGTGACAAAATGCCTGGGGGCACTCACCGCAGGGCCTGCAGCGCGCCTGAGTCACACGTCGCTCCTGAGAGAGACGCAGTGGCTTGGGCATGCGCAGGCTCCACTCTGCCCAAATGGTCCGCTTGCTGCCTCCCCCCCCCCAGTTGTAGGGTGGCTGAGTGGGAAGAGGCAGGTAGACTCTGGAGGCCCTGCGGTGTTCCCCGCCCTTATGGGCGGCTCGTCCCACCCTGCCCGAACCCCTATGGGTGGCTCACTCCCCCCCTGGATGCACCGCCCCAGGCACCCCTGTGTGACAGTGACTACAATTGGAAATGTCAGAGCCTTGTCCAGCTGCCCTCCCAGGGCAGAAGGCCAAACAGAATTTTCTCCACATATTTACCACCGCTTTTTAGTGGAGGATAAGGTTGCCAGACTCAATAGAGGACAGGACTTCTGTGCCTTTGATTGCCCTGCTCTCTTTTGAGTCTGGGAACCTTAAAGAGAAACCAGCAGACCCTTTGTTTAATTTCCAAGCAAAGGGTCTGCTGGTTTCTCTTTAAGGTTCCCAGACTCAAAAGAGAGCAAGGCAATCAAAGGCACAGAAGTCCTGTCCTCTATTGAGTGGCAACCCTAGTGGGGGACCTATTCTCTCTCTCTCTCTCTCTCTCTCTCTCTCTCTCTCTCTCTCTCTCTCTCTCTCTCTCGTGCTTTACCGTACTAGGGAGATAGGAGCATCAGCATGATCCAATGGGATGGGCTATTGCAGGTGTGGGGAACTGGATCTGAGTGGCAGGCTGGACGCTTGTCACTCACACACCCCCGTGGGCCAAGTTTAATAGGTGGGTGGGGTTGCCCACATATCAGTCACCTGACTGCATCATGATGTCACGTGACCATTTCTGCCCACCCAGTTTGAAATCAAATGCGTCGCTTGCAAAGGACATTGTGGGGTACTTTGCAAGGGGTCACTTAAGACCCGACAACCAGCAGACGGACAGGTGTTGCAGAGCCCATTAAAAAGCCCTCCACAAGCTGATTGCCCAGCCTTGTGGATTGCTTTGCAAGGAGCTGTGCAGCCTGCAGACCCCTTTCCTCTGTGCCAGGTCTTTATCTGCCCCACACCTGGTGCCATATATGATGTGAGGTGTAGGGCAGGGGGGCCTACAGGCCAGAGCTTCCCAAGTAGCCACTGTGCGCAGCATTAATGGATAGCTGGCCAACTCTTTGGCCAACTCTGCGTAATGTAATTAGACAGGCTCCGGTGGGTTGAGCGGGCAAGACCAATAGGGGATCCAATGTTCAAGAAGGTGGTCTCTGTATGTGCGGTGGAGGGAAGTGGTGGGCATATGCAGATCACCCACCTGGGAAGGTAGCCAGTCTAGGAAAAGGAAAACTCTGGTCCTAAACCTCCACTGCCTTGCGGGATATCTTTGGGAGAAGAAAGGGCTCTATTATTATTTATTAAATTTATATACTGCCCTATACCCGGGGGTCTCAGATCTACATAGATCTACATAGATCTGGAGTGGAGTCCCTTAGATGGTTGGATTTCACCTTGTACGCCTCCTTCGGGCAACTCCTGCAGCCAAGCTGATGCCAACCGTTTTGCTCTGCTTTCCTTTGGACCACATCAGCGAGGCTGAGAGAGGGGTCTTGTCATCTGGGCAGCCCAAGACCTCCATACACGCTGCCTAGTCATGCGCCCCAGGGAAGTCACTTCAGTGCTGCTAATGCAGCGGTTTGACTTCACCCCCGGGGGTACACTCCATTGTCTCGAGACAGACAGGTGTCAACAAGAACCCAGACCCAGATTGTCGGCTGATTATTTGGATGTAACCCACAACATACGACATGGATCAACTTAGGCTTATTTGACAACTTAAAGGTAAAGGTAAAGGGACCCCTGACCATCAGGTCCAGTCGTGACCGACTCTGGGGTTGCGCGCTCATCTTGCATTATTGGCCAAGGGAGCTGGCGTATAGCTTCCAGGTCATGTGGCCAGCATGACTAAAAGAGGGTTAAACCCGGGAACTTTAGCATGCAAAGTAGATGTTCTACCACTGAGCTATTGCCCAAGTTTTCTTCCTTCACTTTCCGCCCACCATCACAAAGCAAAAGGGATTTCATGAGCCCTTAAAGACACAAATTTGGTGTGTGTGTTTTTGGGGGGAGTAGGAGGGAGGGAGATCTGTGCCAGTTTGTAATGACATTGCAGCTCTCTGCAGATATGTAAGAGATCAAGAGATGCTTTTAAAAATGTTAACATGATTGTAAAAAGGAAAGAAGGAAGGAAGGAGCGAAGGAAAGGAAAGGAGGAAGGAAGCAATCCCCAGAGGGGAGCTGTGAAATGTTTTGATTTGACAATGCCATGAGATTCTAATTTTCTCTTCTGCAAAAACCAGGGTAGACAGCTTGCAAGCCTTTTAAGAATGATTCAATAGTAATAGCCCCAAAACAGTGCTTAGAGGTGCAATCCACAACATTTCCTTGCCCCGGACTCACTCTATACATCTTGTGTTTCTTCATCTACACTGTATTTCTGAACACACCTGCAGCAAGGGGAAAAGTAATCTACAGGCAACCAGGCAAGGGGAACTTTTGTAAAGTTGGCTACGGGCAAGAGATACAGAACAATTAAATCAAGAATGAATAGATTAAAAAACAGTTTCTATCCAAGAGTTATAACCATCTTAAACACTGTAACTAAATAATATGATCCTGGGGAGTTGTGATGGGTGTGTGTGTATGTGTGTGGCTGTAATTGAGTTTTTGCTTAGTTATTTATGGGATGGCATTCAATTTCGTTGTACTATGTACAATGACAATCAAGTATCTATCTTACACACTTAAAAAATCTGCAAATGGCTTAGGCCTGGTCTACAATTTAATTGAATAAGGTAGAGGAATTGGCTATGCCGATCTGTCAGGAGGCTACAATTTTTGAATATTCTCTTCTGTAAAAGCTCCTTTACCACAAATATCAAACCCAATTTCAACCATCTTGGGCCCCACAATCAGCAGGTGAGGCATAGCTGCCAAGTCTCCCATTTTTTGCGGGAAACCCCCTTATTTTAAACCGTTTCCCACTGGCAGCCCGGATTGGGAAAAATCTCCTAAATCCCCCGGATTTCCTACCTGCCAGGGAGGCTCCATTTTGGATCCTGGCGCCACCCGATTTCCGGTGTCCAGACATGGGAAGCGCGGCACCAGAAGTCACTTCTACGCATGTCTGGACTGCTGATCCCGCATTTTTCAGCGAGAGACTTGGCAGCTATGAGGTGGTCCTTGTTGACAGTGCCACCACTTGGGGATGCCCAGTTGGCATTGACCCCATGATAGGACTGGAATACCCTGTGCTGTGTCTGAGAGACTTTCGAGCATTAGGTAACTGAAATACAGTGCAAGGCCCCATGCAATGCTTCTGAAGTCCAATAATTCAACTGTTTGGTTGGGCATCAGAAGCGGGGCACATCTTGTGTAGGAACTGACGATCAGCTGATCATCAGCATTAAAAAACCCCAAGCACCAGCCTTCTGAAGTGCTGGTGATCAGCTAATTGTTAAGGCTTCAAAGGACAACATAGGCCTCTTTTGCAAGTCCCATCCAAAGAGCCTTGCACATCACTTCAAAGTTCCAAGGACCAACTGATGGCCAGGATTCAAAGCGCAGGCTTGCAAGTAGGTGCTTTGAAGTCCCAGCAATCAGCTGATCCATCAGCACTTCAAAGCACCTTGCAAAACGTTAGCAAAAAAAAAAAGCCCAGTGCTGTGCCTTGAAGTCCTACCAGCCAGCTGGTTGTTGGGGCTTCAGGGTGCCACACCACCCAATTTCATTGTGATATACAGTGATTGACAGGTGGGCAGCCCTGCCCAGCTTTCAAATTCAGCCCACAGCTAGGAGGGGAGATAAGGGTCTTGCCCACCAGCTGGATCCTATTCCTCATCCCTTTATACATTTGTTTGTGTACACCAAAAGGGACAGAAAGAAATCCACTACAGTGGTACCTCAGGTTGTGGATCCTATCCATTCCGGGGTGCCGTTTGCACCCCGAAAAGTCCGCAAGCCGAGTGGTGATAGAGCGCATGCATGAAAGCGCGATAGAGTGCTTCTGCACATGCACGAAGCGCGCAGAACGTTTCGCATGCGAGCGCAGCGGAACCCCGGAAGTAAACACTTCCGAGTCCGCCACGTTCATATCCTAAAGGAACGCAACCCACAGCGGACACACCCCAATGTATGACTGTATCTGTAAAGTGTTTTTGTTGTTGTTTAGTCATTTAGTCGTGTCCGACTCTTCGTGACCCCATGGACCATAGCACGCCAGGCACTCCTGTCTTGCACTTCCTCCCGCAGTTTGGTCAAACTCATGTTCGTAGCTTCAAGAACACTGTCCAACCATCTTGTCCTCTGTCGTCCCCTTCTCCTAGTGCCCTCAATCTTTCCCAACATCAGGGTCTTTTCCAGAGAGTCTTCTCTTCTCATGAGGTGGCCAAAGTATTGGAGCCTCAGCTTCACTATCTGTCCTTCCAGTGAGCACTCAGGGCTGATTTCCTTAAGAATTGATAGGTTTGATCTTCTTGCAGTCCATGGGACTCTCAAGAGTCTTCTCCAGCACCATAATTCAAAAGCATCAATTCTTCGGCGATCAGCCTTCTTTATGGTCCAGCTCTACATCACTACTGGGAAAACCATAGCTTTAACTATACGGACCTTTGTAGGCAAGGTGATGTCTCTGCTTTTTAAGATGCTGTCTAGGTTTGTCATTGCTTTTCTCCCAAGAAGCAGGCGTCTTTTAATTTCGTGACTGCTGTCACCATCTGCAGTGATCAAGGAGCCCAAGAAAGTAAAATCTCTCACTGCCTCCATTTCTTCCTCTTCTATTTGCCAGGAGGTGATGGGACCAGTGGCCATGATATTGGTTTTTTTGATGTTGAGCTTCAGACCATATTTTGCGCTCTCCTCTTTCACCCTCATTAAAAGGTTATTTAATTCCTCCTCAGTTTCTGCCATCAAGGTTGTGTCATCTGCATATCTGAGGTTGTTGATATTTCTTCCGGCAATCTTAATTCCAGTTTATATGAATTCTGCATATAAGTTAAATAAGCAGGGAGACAATATACAACCTTGTCATACTCCTTTCCCAATTTTGAACCAATCAGTTGTTCCATATCCACTTCTAACTGTAGCTTCTTGTCCCACATAGAGATTTCTCAGGAGACAGATGAGGTGATCAGGCACTCCCATTTCTTTAAGAACTTGCCATAGTTTGCTGTGGTCGACACAGTCAAAGGCTACAAGGCATTGATCCATGAAGGGGCTGTAATGTGTTAAGGAGCCCCAGATTCAGATTTAGATTTCAGATATAGGCACAACAGGTTGCAGGAGAGCCTTAAAGTGGAGAACAAAACCACCAGCTGACACCATCAACCTCTGGCGTCTTCAACCTCTGACACAAAGCCCGTCCTGGACTTTTCAAACCAATCCTGAAGCTTTTTTAACAAACACACACACAGCAACAACAACTGTAAATGAGTAGAAACAAGCAGCAGGTGTTGCTTAGGGATTAGGAAGTGAGGTAACCTGCCCTAAGGCAAGACTTTGCAGCTCTGTGGGACATTCCTGGTGAAATGTATTGTTCGAAAAAATCACAATCATTCAAGGTAAGGAAAAAGAGGCAGCCTCCTTCTGTAGCTTCGCCTGCTAAGCACTAAAAACCCCTTTGCCCGCCCCTGAGGCAGAGTCGTGCGATCTCAAACCAAGATGGGTTTGTGTTGCTTTTACAAACTTGATACTTCAAATCCACACCACCTTGTTCCCTTAATTCCACTGCCTTCCATCTTTCCGGAAAGTCAAGAGATGTTCACAAGGCGCATTTGGTGTCGAGATAGAGTCGGCCGGGATATAACTTATCTTTATCCGGAAGCTGGCAATAGAGGTGGGTAAGCAGGGGTGTGTGTGTATCTTTCATATGCCAAAGCTTGAGCTATAACCTTTCACGATTTAAAAAGAGGTCTCCCTTCAATGACTTCTTTCTAGCTCTGGCAGGAAACCGAGGCGGGAATGCGAGACCATGAGCTGAACTTAAAAAGCAGGCCTGGATTGTTTTAGTAGCTGCCTCAGCACTGTTTAAAAGAAGGAGGACGAAGCTTTTTAGCTCAGAGGTAGCCAAAATGAAGCCCTCCAGATGTTTTGCTAGACTATGGACATCTTCAAGCTGCTGTTTTATCATGAGTGTATTCTGCAGCATGTCCCTGATGCCTTAACAGTGCATTTGAATTTATCTTCTTCTTTGGTGATCTCTCATAGCCTAGTAAGATTGTATTCCATGAACACGGTTTTAACAGTGAGTTCATAAGTGACTGTTTAGGCCAGTTCTGGATCCACACGTCCAGGGGCGTACCCAGGATCAAAACGGGGGGGGCAAGAGAGGGGAAGAGAGAGGGAAGGAAGGAGGGAGAGAGGGAAGAGAAGGAAGGAAGGAAGGAAGGAAGGAAGGAAGGAAGGAAGGAAGGAAGGAAGGAAGGAAAGACGGAAGGAAGGAAGGAAGGAAGGAAGGAAGGAAGGAAGGAAGGAAGGAAGGGGTGAGAGAGAGAGGAGGGAGGGAGGGAGGGAGAAAAAAGGAAGAAAGAAAGAGGGGGGAAAGGAAGGATGGAGCTCCCATCCCCCCCCCCAGCTCAGGCTGCTTCTTCCCCCCCCCCACGTTCTTGTCGCTGGCTGCAGCCGCAGAGGGAGTGGAAACAGTCTGATTTCCATAACCCGCAGTGACTTTTCCCCTTCAGTTTTTTGGGGAAAGTGCAGGTAATTATTATTTTTTTGCTTCCGGGGGGCAGCTGCCCCCCTTCCCCTCCCTGGGTACGCCCATGCACACGTCCTTCCACAGTGGGGACATTGGTTTCCAGGCAGGAGTTGATCACGGTGAGGGTTTGCCAAGTGCGCCTTCCTCTCTTAGCACACCTCTCCCTTTTGTCCTGAGTTTGAGTGTCTCCAAAGCCCATGACACCTTTGGTAAAGAGTGTTCTCCAGTTGGAGTGCTCGCAGGCCAGGACTTCCCTGTTGTCAGTGTTTATACTACATTTTTTTAGATTTGCCTTGAGAGAGTCTTTGAACCTCTTCTGTTGACCACCAGCATTACGCTTTCCATTTTTAAGTTCAGAACAGATTAGTTGCTTTGGAAAATGATAATCAGGCATCCGCACAACATGACCAGTCCAACGAAGTTGATGTTGAAGAATCATCACTTTGATACTGGATTCAAACAGGACCATCCATCCATCATCCCGTTCTGTCAGCTGTTCTTCAATGTTCCCCGAACGTAGGACATAAATGCATGTTTGTTTATTACCTGCCCTTCACCCTAAGGTCCCAGGGCAGGTTACTGCATTTAGAACAATATTAAAAAACAATTTCAAACAAGGTTGCTGCTTTCAGCCCACAAGCGATAATGTAATTTGTTATGCTTCCCCTTCATTTGCTTGATGTTTGCATTGAAATGAATGGGGTGGGATAACATATCGGCATTGCAATGCACGTAAGGTAAAGGTAAAGGGACCCCTGACCATTAGGTGCAGTCGTGACCGACTCTGGGGTTGCGTGCTCATCTCGCATTATTGGCCGAGGGAGCCGGCGTATAGCTTCCAGGTCATGTGGCCAGCATGACAAAGCCGCTTCTGGCAAACCAGAGCAGCACATGGAAACGCCGTCTACCTTCCCGCTGTAGTGGTTCCTATTTATCTACTTGCATTTTGACGTGCTTTCGAACTGCTAGGTTGGCAGGAGCTGGGACCAAGCAACGGGAGCTCACCCCGTCACAGGGATTCGAACCGCCGACCTTCTGATCAGCAAGCCCTAGGCTCAGTGGTTTAACCACACGCCACCTGGGTCCCTGCAATGCACGTAATTAATTCAGTAAATTACATGTGTTACAACATTTCACCACCGGGGACAGCAAAAGCGAGTAACATTGGTTTTCTCAGAATTGCAGTGGAACAGAAACAGGGCTGCATATGCCAGGTGCAAGGCAGAAAGGAAAATTTTTAGGCTCTCTAATTCACCCTGTTTTTCTCTGTATATTTTCCCCCCAATGTATGTAAGGCAAAAGTGTGGCCGCCGGCAGCATAATTGAAAGTTAAGCTTTGGACACAGCAGGGGCTATGCTCATTAATCAATTGCTCTTGTCTTACTGTGTACTCTGATTATCCCTCTCCAGGAGAAGGTCTAAAAATAAGGCCCATAGAAAATCGAAAATCAATCTGTGGCCCATGCATCTCTTCATATGTATAACTTGCACGGTAATAAACTTCGGTTTGAAGTTTAGCCCTGCTGAGTGGTTTTTTTTTTTATTTAAAAAAAACATCAGCATTTGTCTCTTTCTTTGCTGAGAGATCAGAGATTTTCTTATGTGGGGTTCTTTTTCATGCATTGTTCTATACAGGGTGTTGAAAGAAAGATTTGCTTAAAAACAACAACACGTTATCAAGGAAATTGGTATTTGCAGTCCAGGATTAGATCATCAGTAAATAGCCAATTTGTCTAGAAGTAGCCTAAGGCATAGCCTTAGTCTCTGAGCATTTGAGCTCTTTTGTGTAATCCAGGACTGCAAATAACATGCTTAGGAACTTCACATCTTTAGTAGAGAGCATTCTGTCAAAGGCGGTAATAGAGACCTACCCACGGGCACCAATGATTTGGCTTCCCTGGATCTATCTGGTTCTTTTCCCAGTCTTTGGCCCGAGAAAGGCCATGCACAGAGGTTGTGCATCAACAACCAACCCTCTATGGGTCACAGAAAGAGTTCCCAGCTTCTATTGTCCCCTACGCTCTCTGTGCTGGTAGTTTAACTCAGCCAATGGTGAGTTCACAAAGTACCAGCATGTGCTTATGTCACATCCTTCACATCCATGTGAAGACAGGCTCTGGTGGATTGAGCAGAGAACAGGACGCTGGACTAGATGGGCCATTGCCTTGATCCTGCAGGCTATTCTTACGTCCTCTTCTTGCATACGAAACTGCTTTCTACTGAGACTGGCTCCCTATTGTCCACCCCGACTGCCTGCAGCTCTCGAAACTCTTGAATAAGGTCTTCCCCACTGCCGCCAACTGAAATCCTTAAAGAGCAAGCAGGGATCTAAGTTCTCTGACTGCCTACATTGCAACGGCTAAAGCCCTTCCCCAATGCCGTGCATGTATTTATGATGCATTCCTACAGCATTAACTCGGTCCTTCTGTGTTTAAAAATGTTGCAATTTTCCAAAGTCTTGTCCAGGGATATATGCACAGCTATTTTGCTCACAGGGGGCTCAGTGTTATAATAAATCTGCTAAGCCAACTGTGCATTCCTAGGGTTTATGTGAAGAGTGCCCAGCTTACTGGGGATATTGCCTATTGAGCTGCTGACGAAAGTGTCTTCTCTGCGTGCTGGCTCGTGACATCCCAATGTCCAGCTTGTCCCCTCCACCCCTTTTGCATCAGAACATAAGAAGGTGCCATTGGCCAAACTGGACCCTCTCACAAGCACCCATCCGGTGTACTTTGGAGGGTGGTGGGGCACAGAGAAGAGTCTCATTGAACAAATTCAACATGTGGGTGACTTTGTTACATAGCCAGGTTCCCAGCTGTTTAGGCCAGAGATGAGGAGCCTGTGGCCCCCCAGATGTTGCTGGACTACAGCTCCCACCATCCTTGAACATTGGCCATGCTGTTTGGGAGCCCCAACAACATCTAGGGGGCCGCAGGTTTAGGGCTTTCGATGTAAGAACTGGGCACACAAACAAACTGGAAGCGGAATATGCTAAATACTCAGTATACCTGAAGGAGCGTCTCCACCCCCATCGTTCTGCCCAGACACTGAGATCCAACTCCGAGGGCCTTCTGGCAGTTCTCTCCCTGTGAGAAGTGAGGTTGCAAGGAACCAGGGAGAGGGCCTTCTCAGTGGTGGCACCCGCCCTGTGGAATGCCCTCCTATCAGATCTCAAGGAAATAAACAACTATCTGACTTTCAGAAGACATCTGAAAGCAGCCCTGTTTAGGGAAGTTTTAACATGTTTTTAATATTCTGTTGGGAGCCACCCAGAATGGCGGGGAAACCCAGCCAGATGGGTGGGGTATAAATTTATTATTATTGTTGTTGTTGTTGTTATTATTATTATTATTATTATTGTTGTTGTGAGGGGAAAAGAGTACAGAGAGCCCCCACCCATCTTGAGGAGCAGCTCTTCCACCAGCAGTAGCATCAGCGGGGAGGGGGAAGAGTCCAGTGAGGAAGGAGGAAGAAGGGGACGGGGCTCTGGCAGCATAGGAGAGCCCCTGCTGCACGTGGGACAGGAAGAGAGAGGGGCAGAAGAGGGGGGAAGGAAAACACGGAAAGAAGACCCTTTTCCCCTCCGGTTCCGGAATTACGCAGGAGGAAGAACGCGGGAGGAGATTTGGGGTGCCCAGACTCTTATGTTGGAAGAAAACGCGGGAAGCACCATTCCAGGGTTCTGGGTCAGACTAAGAGGATGTATCCTGTATAGCTCTAGCACTGTAAATAGCCTGCACTCAATAAAAGCATGAAAAGGCAAAGGTCTGGAGAGTCGTTACTCTAGAGTAGTCGCAACGCATCCTCTGTGACAATTATTATTATTATTATTACTACTACTATTATTAAATAGGTGTGATGTGGTCTGAAAAGAAGTTCCCATCAGAATTCTAGCTACACTTCTCGAATCGTAAGTGTAGAACCTGACTTTTGTCCCTGTTTGCAGAAAACATATGCTGGCATTTCTGAACACGTTGCACAGGGAGCCCCATGTCGCCAGCATGAAACTAGACACTGGAGGCTGCTATGTTAGGGCAAGGGGGGGGCACTGCACCCCCCCCAACCTTCATCTCCCACCTGCCTGCCAAATTCCTGACAACCAACCGAGGCATGTGGCAAAACTGCATGTGGCAGAACACCCCTCCCGTGCCTCAGAGTTGCCCTTGTAGAACTCAGCAGGGAGGAAGAGGATGGGGACAAAACTAGAATCAGGTGACTCTGCCGACCGTTGTTTCTGGTGCCAACTACTGTCAAACTCCCTGCCAGGGGCGTAGTGCCGTTTGCCAGCACCTGGGGCGAGCACCGAGCATGTTTACCTAGTTCTCGCCACCGATGCTGTGCAGGGATGGGATATGGAGGGTGCGACGAACCCCCTCACCGACGTTGCCAATAGATTATGAGACAAAAGGGTACAGGGGTAAAGCAATCCCCACTCGATTCCTTATGCCTTAAAATAAACCCCTCAATTCTGGGCTTCTCAGTAAAGAGAGTCTAATTCCAGCTTTCGTGGCCTGATCTCACAAACACTCCAGGGCTATTTGAATGAACAACCTCTTGCCTACAGAACAGGGACTCCCTCAACTCAGATCCCCACTGTATCAGTCTGCCATATCACCCTGGCAAACTTGTGGCACTCTAGGTTTTCACCATACTGCCCTTCCTGTGCGACTCTAGGACACAAACTATCCCCTTTTCCTTAGGTAAGTTTTGCCCTTTTCTGAGTCTCCACCTCGGTGAGTTTTAATACGCTGCTGGAATAACCAAGACGATACCCTTTGGCACCAAAAAGAAGATGAATTTTATTTTCTTGAGAACATAGGTTTTTCTTTTCTTAACAATGCATGGTTTACAAGCTTAGTTACAGTTATACATTAACTCTGTCAGACTTTAACTCCAAGTTATCCTAAGCCTAACCTAAACCACCACTATCCTGGCCCCACAACCTTCTACTTCCCTCTTCGTCACCACACTCCCCCTCTTCCAACTGCCAAAACGGTTACTCCCTCCTTTTTAAACCGGGCACCGTCCCGCCTCCTAAAGATGTGCTGTCAGTTAAGCTGGAGGCGGATTAACTCTTTCTAATCCATGGTGTAATAAATCTTCCATCCTGGGGCTAATCCGTTACAGAGGGCATCCTCCATGATCCCAAACCCTCACTGCTGGAGCCAGGCAGGGCTGGCACAATGAGGATCTCTGTGGAGGCCCCAGGTTTGCGCCCTATGCTCCTGGGGCAACGGCATCCCAATACTTCTGCTCCCTGCCTTCCCCTGCCAGAGCTAATATGCACCAGCTGCCACTGGAAGCAAACCAATCTAGATGTGACCAAATCAGGTGTAAAGGTTGCCACCTGACTTCTTGTAGGGCTGATGACATCATGTCACACACTAGGAAGAACTTCCTGACAGTAAGAGCTGTTTGGCAGTGGAATTTGCTACCAAGGAGTGTGGTGGAGTCTCCTTCTTTGGAGGTCTTTAAGCAGAGGCTTAAAGAATGCTTTGATGGTGTTTCCTGCTTGGCAGGGGGTTGGACTGGATGACCCTTGTGGTCTCTTCCGATTCTATGATTCTATGAGCTCCCCTAGACATCTGGGAGGGGGCGATTGTGGGGACCAACTACTAGACACAGGTATTTTTTAATGCCTGCAATGTCTAGTCTCAGATTTGGACATATGGAGATTAAAACACCCATTGACGAAAAAAATTATGTTCTTCTCGGAGCCAAATCAGAGCTCTGGTAGAATCGATTATATGTGGATCTGTTAATGTCTTTTTCCTGATGTTTATGTGGAATGCCGCTTTGGAACCCAATGAGAGGATGGCGAGGCAACAGATTATTGGATTCTATATAATCCGTGAAGCGAAGTGTTCCAAATCAGAAACTTTAGGTTTTCCAACACGTTTTTTTTTATGAGGGAATTTTTTTCATATAACTCATTTGGTAGGAATGCTCTCCATTTCCTGGTAGGATTTTATGCTTTCCTTTGTTGCTGCTTCACTTATTACACAGTCACTAATGGCAATTGCAAAGATCGGCTTTGTAGATGCTGGCATGGCACATGGGTTTTCTTGCCATGGGCAAATTCTCCCTATAGAGCGGGCCTCGTGGAACCAGCCATTGGAGGGGGAATTCGCTCCTGTGCTCGAAAGTCAGGTGCTTTGATCGTAAACTTGAAAATGAACAAGCCAAATGCCGCTTTCATGAGGTCTAGTGGCATGCCCTGCCAAAAAAAAATGGTTTGAAATATTAATTCCAAAATAACAAGGTAGCAGATAGGAGCACACTTGATTTGTTTATCGGGAGCATATACGATTTTTTTAAAATGGGCCAGTTGCCGCGTCCTTATACAGAACACACTGTAAAAGATGGTTGGTTTTCCCTTCCAGAACATTCCGATCTGATTGCCTCACGGACGCCGTTTCTTTGATGTTGAAGACAGAGACGAGAGGGCCATGGATGTGAAGGAAAGGAAGCCGTATCGTTCTCTGACCAGGCGCCGCGATGCAGAGCGCCGCTACACCAGCTCGTCCGCAGAGAGCGAGGACAGCAAGATACCTCAGAAGTCGTACAGCTCCAGCGAGACTCTGAAGGCTTATGATCAGGACTCCAGGCTGACATACGGCAACCGGGTGAAAGAAATGGTGCACCAGGAAGTGGACGAGTACTGCCGAACAGGTACGGTTATTGCACCCGGGCCTCCTTCAAATTGGGCGGGAGGGAAGAGCAGCTCAAAGTTTTTCTATCTATTCCTTAACATTCCTAGACCCATTCCTTCCACCCAAAGGAGCCCAGGGTGGTAAAATACCAAAACGTGAAAACCAAAAATTCAACATAAAATGAAAAAAAGCATATTTATAACCTTGAAACACCATCGAAAAACATTTGGAATAGTGGTTTCCAATTGGTGGTCTGCGGACCTCTGCATGACCCACCTGGGGGCTTGTGGCACTGTCCCAAATTGAGACTTTCCATTTGGGGGGGGGGCTTACTCTCGTGTGAGATCACAGTGCCCCAAAATCTCACTTTATAGTCACCATGACCTCACGGCAGGTCACACACATGGCACTGGGACATGTCAGCGGGTATGGTGGCAGGGACGTGGGTGGCACTGTGGTCTAAACCACTGAGCCTCTTGGGCTTGCTGATCGGATGGTTGGCAATTCGAATCTGCGCGACGGGGTGAGCTCCCGTTGCTCTGTCCCAGCTTCTGCCAACCTAGCAGTTCGAAAGCACACCAGTAGATAAATAGGTACCGCTCTGGTGGGAAGGTAAACAGCGTTTCCATGCGCTGCTCTGGTTTGCCAGAAGCGGCTTTGTCAAGCTGGCCACATGACCTGGAAGCTGTACGCCGGCTCCCTTGGCCAATAACGTGAGATGAGCGTCACAACCCCAGAGTCGGTCACGACTGGACCTAATGGTCAGGGGTCCCTTTACCTTTACCTGCGGCGAGAAGGTAAACAGCGTTTCCGTGTGCTTTGGTTTCCATCACAGTGTCCCGTTAAGCCAGAAGTGGTTTAGTCCTGGTGGCCGCATGACCCAGAAAACTGTCTGTGGACAAACGCCAGCTCCCTTGGCCTGAAAGCGAGATGAGCGCCGCAACCCCATAGTTTCCTATGATTGGGGTCTTTTACCTTTTACCTTTATGGGGGCACCACTCACACAACAAAAACCACCAGAGTGATATCAAGTCAGGGGTTCCGCTTTTGGGGGGAAAACAGGGGGTCCGCAGAAGTTAACTCATTGAGAACCACTGATTTGGAACATCTAGAAACATTTAAAAGCAATGACACTGGGCTGTGATTCCTGCCCTGCTGGGGTTAGGCAAAATGACCCTTATGGTCCCTTCCAACTCTACCGTTTCTAGGAATATGAGGCTGAGGGAAGAAGGAATTATTTGACTGAGGAGGTTAGGGATGTGAAAGAACACTGACTAAAAAGGGAAACAGGAGCAAGAATTGCCACTTATAACCACCCCATATCTGGAGAAGAAATCAATTCAGTGAACACCAACCAGCAGAGGCCTGCAGCCCTGGAGCCCAGAGTCCTGACACCAAGTTAGCTGCAAATGATAAGAGGGAGAAACCTTGCTGAGTTGATCCCACAGGTAAACTTCAAGGGCGGTGCAGCTTTCTCTGTTTCATTAGCCCTTCTCCATCCTCTTGCAGCTGTGCAAGGTGGTGGGATGGGAAGGCTGTTTCTCTTGCAAGGAGGCCCAGCGGTGTTATCCGGATTAATTTATCACAGGCTCACTCCTTGTTCTCTCAACCAGCTCTGCAGAATTGGCAGAGCGGCTATCCCCAAGCCTGTCAGCGCTGTCAGGAAGCTTAATCTGTTTTAGGTAATTAAAAAAGGTGTGGAGTTCACCCTCAGCTCCTGTTCTCATGCTAGGCTGTTTGTTTCAAATAATGGCCGGGGGTTTTTTGTGTGTGGTTACGGGGAGAGTTGCACCAGCCTCTCCTCTACAACCCCCCCCCCCCGTGCAATTATTAGCACATCCTTTGGGCCTGGTGCTCTCTGCAACTTCACCTCTACCTGTGGGGTAGTTTATCAATGGCACATACAGGAGCGTACAAAGTGGGGGGGCGGAGAGGGCGGTCTGTCCCATGTGCCACTCTGGGGGGGGTGACAATATGGCCCCTGCTTCCCCCCAGCTGTAGAGCGGCCTGGTGACGCATGCGCAGCAGCCCATACGGGCTGCCACTCTCACATGCTGTCTCTACGGTCGTCTGTAAAGGCTGCCTCTCGCACGGCAACCGTACGGGCTGCTGCGCATGCATCACTGGGCAGTTCGCCCCGTCTCTCGGCGTCCTGTCCCGGATGCCAGAGAGGGTTCCTCTGCCACTGGGAGCATAGAAAATGAATAGAGAAAAGGCATATCTCTTTTTCTAATAATCAACTTTAACTGAAGGTTTTCTACAAAAGATACAAAGAAATCACGCTAACCTGAAAAAGGAAAACAGGGGGGAAAGGATGAAAAAAGGAAGGAAAGAAAGAAAAGGAGATTACAAAGTCCTGTATCAAAATTAACTACCGTATTGGCTTGAATATAAGCCTCACTTTTCCCCCAAATTCCGACCGTGAAAAATTAAAGTATGCCTTATATTCACAACCTTACAGTACGCAGCCAGGAGCGCAGGGCAAACAGCGCCAGGGGTGTGGCAAAGCGGTGCCCGCCCTGTGCGTAGTCCCCTGCCCAAGGTTGGGAAGGGGGAGAGAGAGGAAGGGGGAAAGCCGCCGGCAATGCAGCACAGTCTCCCCCCCCCCCCCCGTATGCAGCCAGGAACAGCGAGGGAGGGAGTGGCTTATATTCGGGTTTTGTTTTTTATCCTCTCCAATTTCAAAGGTGAAACCTGTATTCAGGTGCGGCTTATATCCGGGCCAATACAGTATTAACCCTTGTTCTGCACCCATCCCAGCTCTCACTGGGAGCTTCCGCCTCTTCCCCCAGCCTCTCACCCTGGAAAACCCCACCTCCCCGTGTGTATCTTCCTTGATATGAGATAGGGAACTTTAAATTATAGAACAAAATATAAGCATAACAAGAAAAAAGAAACAGAAAAGGAAATCAGAAAAAGAAAGTCAGATTTTAAAAAGGCTAAAAATACAGAAATAGGAAGGGCTTCCCATTCTCCATCTTCTCAATCATGTAACAATTATGTAGAATGTTCATTTTGAGAAAAGTACAGTGATACCTCAGGTTAAGTACACAATTGGTTCTGGATGTCTGTACTTAACCTGAAGCGTACTTAACCTAAAGCAAACTTTCCCATTGAAAGTAATGGAAAGTGGATTAATCCGTTCCAGACAATGAAAAACACCCCCTAAAACAGGAATTTAACACAAATTTTACTAATGAGACCATTGATCCATAAAATGAAGGCAATAATCAATGTACTGTGCTATAAAATAAATAAGACAGTATTGTAGATGGGGAAAAAACATTTACAGTGGTACCTCAGGTTAAGCACTTAATTGGTTCCGGGGTGCCATCCGCACCCCAAAAGTACTTAACCCGAGTGGCAATAGCGTTCACATGCAAAGTGCTGGTAGAGCACTTCTGCGCATGCATGCATGGCGGAACCCGTAAGTAAACACTTTCAGCTCCGCGGAGTACTTAACCTGAAAGTACTCAACCTGAAGTGTACTTAACCCGAGGTATGACTGTACCGGAATTTCTCCCTTTTTTGTAATCCCAGAACTTGCAGGCATCCAATGGATTAAGGGCAGGGAAAAGGAAGGCCTTCTTCATGCGGTGCACAGTTAAATTGTGGAACCCGCTCCCACAGGACACAGTGATGGTCATGAACCAAGATGACTTTAAAAGAAGATTGGACAAATTCATGGGGAAGAGGGCTATCGATGACTATGTTCTGCCACTCTCCACCCCTGGAGGCAGCAATTCCTCTGAATACCGGTTGCTGGAAACCACAGGAGAGAGGAGAGTCGCTCTTGTGCTCGGATCCTGCATGGAGATTTCCCACGGGGATCTGGTTAGCCACTGTGAGAGCACGATGCTGGGCTGGAATGGGCCATTGGCCTGGTCCTGCAGGCTCTTCTTGTGTTCTTAGCTAAGCAAACGCTTCCCTGTAAGGAAGAAAAACAACAGAGAGAGAGAGAGAGACGCACAATCGCCAGGTTGCTTGTGCTGAGTGGAGCACCCCAGTGCCACCTGTGTTATTGCAAAAGTCTTTCCCTGCTGGGAGCGGGCTTGTGGCGAGGCAGCTCTTTCCACAGGTGTGACCTACATAATAACACACCACAAACGAGTGTAAAAATCATAGCTATTTTTCAAACGTAGGAGTTGGAGGGAGCCATCGGTTTAAAGGTGGAGCGGCCTGAGTTTGGAAACACGGAGCTACCAGCAAAAGAGCATTTCTGCATTGGAATTTCTCTTCCCTCTCCATAGCATGGATTTCAGTGCAAATCATTGCTATTCATCCTCTCTCCCTATCTCCCCTCCATTTCACTGGTGATGGGGAGAAATAATAATAATAATAATAATAATAATAATAATAATAATAATAATAATGAAGTTATATACCGCCCTTTATCAAAAGATCACGAAGGGTCACGAAGAGTCGGACACGACTAAACGGCTAAACAACAACAACATCCAAAGATCCCAGGGTGATGTACAACATCAAAAACACATTATAGAACATCAATGATAAAAACATAGTGTAAACATAGTAAAAAGCATACTGACGGCCTAACAGTAAAATAATCATCATAATAAAGAGTCCTCACCCCCACCCTTTTACAGGCCGTAAATTATTCAATAGCCATAGGCCTGAGTAAAGAATAATGTTTTTGCCTGGTGCAAAAAGCCCATTGCAGCGGCATCAGGACAAGAGCTGGAGTTAGCTATCACAAGTGGCCGATAGGATGGTAACCAAAATGTAGCCACAACTACAAAGCACAACTACAAAGCTGCGCTCGATACCCTGCTGAGACAACTGAGATTTCCTGCCTCCGCTGCAGGGCTGTTGTCCGCAGTCCTGAACTAATTCTGCAGTCCCTGTCCAAGGTCCTGAACCTAGCTTGGCCTTAAACTCAGCTTACGCAGACTCAATCTATAGAAGAGCTTCCCCTCTATCCTCTTAGCTGTTCTACGCCTAGATAACTGGAGCTATCTCAAGTGGCCGATAGGATGGTAGCCCAAATGGAGCCACTGAGACACAGGAACTGGGTATCCACATGCTGGGCGGGGGGGGGGGGTATCAGAAATTTCTTGTTAGAGAAAATGCACTGCACCCTGCACAAAATTACAGAGACCAGGTGTACAAACATAACTGCAACCAGTGCATTTTTTTCCTGGTGGGGCGCAAGGGTACACATACCCCTAAACATTTTGTGAATCTTTGTACTTTTGTGCTTTTACCGTCTTTATTTTTCCTGATTTGAACTATAAAATGGTGGTTTTCTTGAGTCAAATGAGAGTACCCCTAAATGTTTATTTAGAAGGGGGAAAGCACTGGCTGCACCCCATCCCCATATGAACCTGCCCAGGTAATAAGATCCTCATTGGAAGTCTCTTTGCTGTAATGTGGCTCACTCGGCACAGGGCTCTGCTATCATTTGTGTGCCAAGTTGCTACTTTTTTATTCTTCCAGGCTTTATGGTGTTCTTTAACGTTTTGTGGATCATTTGATCTCCCTTCTAAGAAGTTTCCGTTGCTTCTGTTTTCCTTTTCCTCTGTACGGTTCTTTTATTTTCTTTAAATATTTGTGTAAACTTAACAAAGGCAGGGTTCATACACCGAGAAGCGGTATAGGGAGGGCTCATAGCTGAAACTCCTGGATTGTACTAGGTTGGACTAGATGACACTTGGGGTCCCTTCCAACGCTACAGTTCTATGATTCTATGAACATTGTAGTGAAAACACAAGCAGTGAGATCCACAGCAGTCTGATAGGAAGAAGGGGCCTTGTACAATCCTTGAGTGTGTACAGTTATGCATGGTGTATACCTTTTACTGCCTTTAATGTATTTTTTAATTGTTGTGACCCACCTGGAACCCAAGAGTCAAGGGTGGGTTATAAAAGAATGCTATTACTAAGAGCCACAGCAATAATACCCAAACCAAATGACAGGAGTGTCCTGAAAGTATTTGGGATTAATGAGCTGGAACAAATAGAAGATTTCTGGGTACTGTATTCTCTTGCACTCTTACAATTCTGTTTGATAAAAATAAATAAAAGAGGCAGAGGGGGGGCAATATGAATTTTAATAATAATAATAATAATAATAATAATAATAATAATAATAATAATAATAATAATAATTTTATTTACACCCCGCCCTTCCTAGTCAAGACCTGGCTCAGGGCGGCTAACAACAAAAATATCAAAACAAGCATAAAAGAAACAATTCAATTAAAATACAGATTAAATACAATGTTAAAATTCAATTTTAAAATGGGAATCTACAAGTGGAACCTCATTTAAATATCTGCAGGATAAAACCTTAGGGGAGAGTAACACCGGGGTCAGACTGAGTCAGTCCAAAGGCCAAGCGGAACAGCTCCGTCTTGTAGGCCCTACGAAAAGATGACAACTCCCGCTGGGCCCTAGTCTCCTGAGAGAGAGCATTCCACCAGGTTGGGGCAAGTACTGAGAAGGCCCTGATCCTGGTCGAGGCCAGTCTAACCACCTTGTGACTCGGGATCTCCAGTATGTTGTTATTTGTGGACCTTAATGTCCCCTGCGGACATTAAATGGGGCTTTTAATAGAATAACTAATTGGTGAAGACAACTTTCCAGAACAAACCTTTTGAAGAGGCAGGACTGATATTCGAATGTTTATTTATTCTGCCTTGAACCGATTATGTAGCTCTGCATGTTGTTGTTGTTGTTTAGTCGTTTAGTCGTGTCCGACTCTTTGTGACCCCATGGACCAGAGCACGCCAGGCACTCCTGTCTTGCACTGCCTCCCGCAGTTTGGTCAAACTCATGTTCGTAGCTTCGAGAACACTGTCCAACCATCTTGTCCTCTGTCGTCCCCTTCTCCTAGTGCCCTCAATCTTTCCCAACATCAGGGTCTTTTCCAAGGATTCTTCTCTTCTCATGAGGTGGCCAAAGTATTGGAGCCTCAGCTTCACGATCTGTCCTTCCAGGGAGCACTCAGGGCTGATTTCCTTAAGAATGGATAGGTTTGATCTTCTAGCAGTCCATGGGACTCTCAAGAGTCTCCTCCAGCACCATAATTCAAAAGCATCAATTCTTCGGCGATCAGCCTTCTTTATGGTCCAGCTCTCACTTCCATACATCACTACTGGGAAAACCATAGCTTTAACTATACGGACCTTTGTCGGCAAGGTGATGTCTCTGCTTTTTAAGATGCTGTCTAGGTTTGTCATTGCTTTTCTCCCAAGAAGCAGGCGTCTTTTAATTTCGTGACTGCTGTCACCATCTGCAGTGATCAAGGAGCCCAAGAAAGTAAAATCTCTCACTGCCTCCATTTCTTCCCCTTCTATTTGCCAGGAGGTGATGGGACCGGTGGCCATGATCTTGGTTTTTTTGATGTTGAGCTTCAGACCATATTTTGCACTCTCCTCTTTCACCCTCATTAAAAGGTTCTTTAATTCCTCCTCGCTTTCTGCCATCAAGGTTGTGTCATCTGCATATCTGAGGTTGTTGATATTTCTTCCGGCAATCTTAATTCCGGCTTGGGATTCATCTAGTCCAGCCTTTCGCATGATGAATTCTGCATATAAGTTAAATAAGCAGGGAGACAATATACAACCTTGTCGTACTCCTTTCCCAATTTTGAACCAATCAGTTGTTCCATATCCAGTTCTAACTGTAGCTTCTTGTCCCGCATAGAGATTTCTCAGGAGACAGATGAGGTGATCAGGCACTCCCATTTCTTTAAGAACTTGCCATAGTTTGCTGTGGTCGACACAGTCAAAGGCTTTTGCATAGTCAATGAAGCAGAAGTAGACGTTTTTCTGGAACTCTCTAGCTTTCTGCATAATCCAGCGCATGTTTGCTATTTGGTCCCTGGTTCCTCTGCCCTTTCGAAATCCAGCTTGCACTTCTGGGAGTTCTCGGTCCACATACTGCCTAAGCCTGCCTTGTAGAATTTTAAGCATAACCTTGCTAGCGTGTGAAATGAGCGCAATTGTGCGGTAGTTGGAGCATTCTTTGGCACTGCCCTTCTTTGGAATTGGGATGTAGACTGATCTTCTCCAATCCTCTGGCCATTGCTGAGTTTTCCAAACTTGCTGGCATATTGGGTGTAGCACCTTAACAGCATCATCTTTTAAAATTTTAAATAGTTCAGCTGGAATATCATCACTTCCACTGGCCTTGTTATTAGCAGTGCTTTCTAAGGCCCATTTGACTTCACTCTCCAAGATGTCTGGCTCAAGGTCAGCAACCACACTACCTGGGGTGTACGAGACCTCCATATCTTTCTGGTATAATTCCTCTGTGTATTCTTGCCACCTCTTCTTGATGTCTTCTGCTTCTGTTAGGTCCTTACCACTTTTGTCCTTGATTATGGTAATCTTTGTACGAAATGTTCCTTTCATATCTCCAATTTTCTTGAACAGATCTCTGGTTTTCCCCATTCTATTGTTTTCCTCTATTTCTTTGCATTGCTCATTTAAGAAGACCCTCTTGTCTCTCCTTGCTGCTTTTTGGAAATCTGCATTCAGTTTCCTGTATCTTTCCCTATCTCCCTTGCATTTTGCTTGCCTCCTCTCCTCCGCTATTTGTAAGGCCTCGTTGGACAGCCATTTTGCTTTCTTGCATTTCCTTTTCCTTGGGATGGTTTTCGCTGCTGCCTCCTGTATAATGTTACGAGCCTCTATCCATAGTTCTTCAGGCACTCTGTCCACCAAATCTAAATCCTTAAACCTGTTCCTCACTTCCACTGTGTATTCATAAGGGATTTGATTCAGATTGTATCTTACTGGCCCAGTGGTTTTTCCTACTTTCTTCAGTTTAAGCTGGAATTTTGCTATAAGAAGCTGATGATCTGAGTTACAGTCAGCTCCAGGTCTTGGAGCTCTGCAGGTAACTAGGCAAAAAATCAAGAGCTCTTTCTTCCCAGGTAATATTTTTAGCCAGCTAAACAATCACATCTGTTCTGCTGCTGAACAGATTCTGCTGTGTGTGACCTTATTGGAGTGGAAAATATCAACAGGGCAGGTGTCTGAGCAGATGACCTGGGGGTTCCAAATGGACTTGTTTTGTGTGATGCAGAAAGTGTGTTACACACTGGACTTACTTGAAATGGTGTTCTGGCATAGCGTGACCATAACCCCGCAGGTGCCTCCATATCCATGGATAAGAGCATAAGAGAAGGGTGGGGTTTCCTGGGCTAATTGGCCCCCAGAATTCCATGTCAGGATCTTGAAAGAGAGTCGGCACATGTGCAATTGTACGCACCCTGCACACATGCAACTATGCACAGCTGAGAACCTTGCAAAATGCAGGTTTCATGATAAATGCGGACAGACGTTTGTACGTGAGCAAGGCCTGTTCCAACCTTTCGGAGGCTGAAGGACAGATCAGAGAGCACAAGTACTGCTGCTTCTCCACACCAACTCAAGTTCAAAACCACACACACGATTGTGTGGGTGGAATTGGAGGGCACAACCATATGACTCACACGGCACACTTATTTTTAAGTCAGAAAATCTGTTGAATTGGAGCAGGCAAGAGTGTTGTACTTGGACCAGAGAAGCAATGTTCAAATTCTTGTTCAGCTCTCACCCTGGGTTGGAGAACCAGTGGCCCTCCAGCGTGTTGCTGGGCTAAAACTCCCATAATCCCTGGTTGTCGGCCATGTTGGCAGGGACTGATGGGGTCTGGACTCTGGCAATATATGGCAGGGCACAGGCTCCCCAACCCTGATACATCTCCAATGGAAGGTTCACACGTTGTAAAATATAATCCTCTGGTAAATGTCTCCATTATCCCTCTTTGGTGGACATCCCACAATGTTCTGCTCTCTTCTTCTTCTTTCCCAACCCCCTCTCCCCCATTTCTGCCCCAGGAGCCAACTTTTCCTTGCGAGAGCTGGGCCTCGAAGACGTATCGCCTCCGCCGCACGGGACTCTGTACCGGACAGATATAGGGCTGCCCCACTGCGGCTACTCCATCAGCGCCGGCTCGGACGCCGACACGGAAGCCGATGCGGTCATGTCCCCGGAGCACCCTGTGAGGCTGTGGGGGCGCAACCCCAAGTCGGGCCGCAGTTCCTGCTTGTCCAGTCGAGCCAACTCCAACCTCACCCTCACCGATACGGAACACGACAACACCGAAACCGGTAAGAGAGACCGCCAGGGAGATACCGGTGCTTCTGTTCTGCTACTTAAGAAGACTCTTCTGTCCATCTGTTTGTCTTCCATCCTGTTGTTTTGTGTCCCAGTCTTGTTTTTTGTCTTCTAGGCTTGCGGTGGGGAATTATTAGGGTCCTCTGGATGTTGCTAGCCTGCCTCCATCAGCCTCAGCCCATAGAATGGGCCGGCTCAGCCATTAGCCTCTGTGGGGCAGTCGCCTCAGGCTGCAGGTTGCGGAAAGCTGGGAGGGGCGTTCTCCTCTGGGGAGTACACTGTTTACCACCTTCTGAGCTTATCGCCCATCAGTGGCGTGTGGTAAAATATTTCATAGGGGAACAGTTAGGGCCAGAGGTGCCAGCTTACAAGGGTGACTGGGGGGGGGGGTTCCAATGTTGTGACTGTGGCATTGCACATGTGAGCATAGTGCCTTCTTCCCTAAGCTGGGCAGAAGCTTCCTGGGCTTTGGGAAGGAGGTGCCAGGGGAACATTTAGGGGACTAGACCAGCCCCCCCCCCAGTCCACTGACTGCACCCCACTGTCACCCATGGTCACTGCCTGGGAAGTGCAAGGCCACCTTTTCCTCTTTGACTTCCTTTTCTCTCCCCCGCTGCCTTAAGATGTCTTACCAGGCCATCCCCAGTTGCTTCAGGTAGCAGTGGAGGAGGATGAAGCAGGGACCCCTAAGGAGGAGACCGCTGGGAGCACCGTTTTCTGTGTTGCTTCATGTGGCAAATTGCCTTGGGCTGGCCCTGGCCAGGCACAATGGGAGTTGCAGTCTATCCATGTCCGGGTGGGGACAACAGGGTCTCCAGCAGCTCGGGGGGGGGGGTTGATTTGGTTATGAGAAATGGTGTAGGAGAAATGGGGGCAGAATAGTATTCTTTTTGTACTTCACCTGCGTGGCCATAAAACGTTCAGCAGCGTTGTGCTACGAAAAAGGCTCCTGTTTTGCTTATCGTGGAAAAGCAGAGGTAGTTAAGCTGCCACTGAGTTCTTTGTGGGGCACATTTAGCACACACAAAAAAAGGAAAAACGCCACCCAAACTCCTGCATTTAAAATTTCACTCTATCAAGCATTTTCTCCTCTCATTTTCCTCCCCGCTTTCCTTATCTCTCAAACTGATATCCTAGCAGATCATTTTCCAAGCCCATCTCGGCTGACTCCCGCCACTTATGTAAATAACCCTGGCTTCTCTCTCTTTGAGGCGGGGGGAGGGAATGGTGTATTTTTAGAAACTTGTCTTTTATGAAAACTTGAAGGTCACAGGGTGTTTCCCCTTATTCTTTCACCTCCTCAGTTTCGTCTCCCTGGCTGGGGAGATGTCTCCCAGTTGTGGGGTTGGCGGTAGAATGCACATTTCAGGGTCAACAGTACTGTGAGAGAGAGTGTGCCGCAGTATACAATTTCGGCTTGACCACAGCGTATTTAAAGCGGGAAGGAAGGGCGGGCGGATGGGAAACACCATCCCGAAGCAGCAGCCGTTGCAAGGGATGTTCGTGCTCCTTTTTACACCTTTAATTAAATGGCTCCATTGCCCGTTTCTTAATATAGAGCAGGCATGTTGGCCACAGAGGGGACTGGGATTTTGTTCTGAACACTCGCATGGAATAAGGGAAGCGGTTCTCTCCCTGCTGCTACTTTCCACAGCTGGATTGGGTAGCATATGGTGATTTAAAGTAAAATTGGGGTGTTTTTTTGGGGGGGGGGTGCTTTCTGTATACAAAGACTTGCGAAACTAATTCCTCACGTGCTGCCCCCTCGTTTTCTGTTTTAATTTCCGTGACTGAGCCCTATTAAGGTTCTGTTCCGTCATAATGAAGATGTCATGTGAGGGTGGGCGAGGGTGTGTTTCAAACAAACAAACAAACAAACAATTATCTGTGGAACAGGGAGATAGATTCCTTAGCCTTTCAGCCAGAGGGTCACATTTCCTTCTGGGTGATCTTCTGGGGCCACAAGTTATTGTGATTATTATTCAGGAAAGTTTGTAATGGTTGATGTCTTATTGTGTTTTTAATCTCTGGCGATCACTCATAGCAGAGTAAGATTGTCTTCCATAAACACGGTTTTAAAAGTGAGTCCATAAGTGACGGCGGAGACCAATTCTGGATCCACACGTCCTTTCCACAGTGGGGACATTGGTTTCCAGGCAGGAGTTGATCACGGTGAGGGTTTGCCAAGCATGCCTTCCTCTTAGTGCGTTTCTCCCTTTCGTCCTGAGTTCGAGTGTCTTCAAAGCCCATGACACCTTTGGTAAAGGCTGTTCGCCAATTGGAGCACTCCCAGGCCAGTGTTTCCCAGTTGTCGGTATTTATACTACATTTTTAAAGATTTGTCTTGAGAGAGTCCTTGAACCTCATTTGTTGACCACCAGCATTACGCTTTCCATTTTTAAGTTCGGAATAGAGTAGTTGCTTTGGAAGATGATCATCAGGCATCCAAACAACGTGACCAGTCCAACGAAGTTGATGTTGAAGAAGTATTGCTTCAACGCTGGTGATCTTTGCTTCTACCAGTACACTGGCATTAGTTAGCCAATGTGTTTTTAATATTTTGTTGGGAGCTGCCCAGAGTGGCTGGGGCAACCCAGTCAGATGAGCGGCATATAACAAATAAAATTATTATTATTATTATTATTATTATTATTATTATTATTATTATTATTGTTATTATTTGACACCCCCATGCGAAGATGCTAGTGGTGGATGGGATCCGAAGCAAGAGTGTAAGAAGCAGATGAATGAATATGTTACCTTTGCACACAAATCTTATGTCTGCACACACAAACACCCCTTTCTCTCCTCCAATATGGCAGGTGAGTCCAAGGATGAATCAAGAAGCAACTTGGCGGTGCTGATCTGCAGGTGGGTCAGAGAGGAAGGGATCAGGGAAACAAAACGGAAACAGAAGCTCCCTCACAACTAAGGATCCTTAATGCGGATCCCAAGAGCTGCTCGCAAAATGACTTTGAGGGTTTTACAGGGGAAATATTTCCTCAGATGTGAAAATTGTGCTAAAAGTAAGCTCAGAGCGACTCAAGGAATGAGTGAGCTTACCGGATGCATTTTATCGGTCAATATTAATTGCTGACCGTATTGATAGAACGTATAGTCTTTAACTGTAGTCAATGCAGAGTTTTATAAAGCTGCCATCAGCAGCAGAGTTTATGGGGGCCATTAAAGCCCATTTTTCTCCCACTGCATGTTAACATCAGCAACTTTTGTTATGTTTCCTTATTAGTTATGCAAAATAAATAATCAGTATTGAATTCTGATGTCTATACACCCAGAGCCTTCTGCATAGTTTTATTGCTTGGTGCTTTCAAAAAGCAGTATAACAAATCCCACCCGCTAAAAGAGCCCACACTGTCTTAAAACTTTCTAGGTTAAAGGCCCAAAACCTGGCTGAAAACACATGTTTTTGCCTGGAACCTAAAAGTGGTTGGTGGTTGTTCCAGGCATCCATTGCGATGCTGATGATGGACATTCCGCCAGGCCAATGGACATTCCAGGTATCTGGGAAGCTACAGCCCTTGTGTCTGTTTTCTCTGCATCCCTGTAATTACGTGGCTTGGCTTAACCATAAATAAGGTGTTCAATTTTTTACAATCCAATTTTCAATTAAGGGACCCTTTGGAGCTTTTCGTTTATGTGCCGTCGTGGTTCGTGGCAATTCTTTACTCCTAACTGAGCAGGAAGAAGTATTTCTGTGCGGGATTACTTCTAACTGAGCAGGAAGAACTATTTCTGGGATTTCTGTGCGGGCATCATCGTACATTCGGTGAGATCCTAAGCATGTGTTCAAGGGAGGCTTCCTCTCAGTAACGGGTGCTCTGAAGTGTATTTCTGAAGTATAGGTGGGTTCCCACGAGGCAAGACACAGTGATAACAGCAAGAACCTTTATTGAACTAACAGGACTGGACAACAGGGGCAAAGCAACTGCTTATGTGCATTTCTGAAGGCCTGGGTCTCTCCCACCCCCAATGTGATTGGCTGTCTAAACTTCCAAGCTACAAATCAGGACTCAGAGTTTAAGGGCCAATGGCAGAGGCCCAAATCCTGAAAATGTTCCCTGATTGGATCAGAACAAAGGGGCTCAGAATCCTTAGTCCAGAGTCCAGACTCAAGCTCAGGTAAACACAGACCACTGAATACATAACAATTGCCTCCTTCAGTGGAGGGGAGAACATCGCTATCATGGCAAGTAGCCACTGAGAGTCTTCTCATTATCTCCACTTAACCTCAAAATACAGCTTTATTATTGGAAGTGCATAAAAGCATAGAATTGCAGAGTTGGAAGGGACCCTGAGGATCTTCCAGTCCAACCCCCTGCAATGCAGGAGTATTTTGCCCAACATGGGGCTTGAACTCACGACCCTGAGATTGAGAGTCCCATGGCTCAGTCTATAGCTCATGGGTCTCTTAACCTCAGGGTTGTGGGTTCGGACCCCTGACTGGGCAAAAGATTTCTGCATTGCAGGGCAGGGAGTTGGACAAGATGAAACTCATAGTCCCTTCTAGCTCTACAATTCTATATTTCTATATGTGGGAGAGTGCATTTGCCCTTTGTGACCTGCTTGTGGGCTTCCCAGAGGAACCTGGCTGGCCATTTTGGAAAATGCGATGCTAGACTTTATGGGCCTTTGTTCTGAACCAACAGAGTTCTTCTTATGGTCGCAGGTTCTTAACAGCATAGTTTTTTTTGGCACCTGGGTGTCAGGGGCTGGACTGAGGAGGGATGGTGAGGACCTCCCCCCCTCCCCCCCCCGGTTCTCCTGAACCTTCCCGAGAACAAGAGGACAGTATAGAATTACAATAGTGGTTTGCAGAAGGTCATAGTTCAGAGGCTGCAGAGGAGAGAAGCCGGGAAATATTGGCCGGGGAACAGCAGGAAGAAGAAGAAACAGGGGAGAGACAGATGACAGACTCAGTGTCTTTGGAAAGCATTCCTGACCCCACCACCAGGACAAGGCAGGCATTGAGAGTAGAAGAACAGAAAGCTCAGAGGCAAAAAGCTCAGATCAGACATCACAGGGATTATGTAGAATAGGAGAGGCGGAGTGGGTGGGACTTTTCTCGGAGCAATACCAGTACAGTGGCACCTTGGTTCTCAAACTTAATCCGTTCTGGAAGTCTGTTCCAAAACCAAAGCGTTCCAAAACCAAGGCACGCTTTCCCATAGAAAGTAATGCAAAACAGATTAATCTGTTCCAGACTTTTAAAAACAACCCCTAAAACAACAATTTAACATGAATTTTACTATCTAACGAGACCATTGATCCAAAAAAGGAAAGCAATAATCAATGTACTGTGCTATAAAATGAATAAAACAGTATTGTAGATGATTAATATTAAAATTTAAAAAATTCTTACCTGCACTGATGATAGACATTGTTTGGATGGGGAGCTTTTATCCATTTCAGCAGTCGCACAATCAGTCAATCAATCAATCAATCAATCAGTAGCTGAACTGGGTTCCACACAGTCACAAAAACAAATTAACTGAAAAATCCTCAACATATATAAAAAAACGTAAAATAAAAAGCAAAAACAAAAGCACCAAATATAAGCTCCAAATATCAACTTAGAACACTGCAATCAGAAACGGATGGCTTGAATTACAATTCGGGGGGGGATTAGCAGCACAACAGGAAACACATGGGGGGGGGGCGTAAAACAGAGCATGTTTGGCTTCCGGAAAAAGTTTGAAAACCGGAACACCTACTTCTGGTTTTGCAGCATTCGGGTTCCAAGTTGTTCGTGAACTTAGCTGTTCAAAAACCGAGGTACCACTGTATTCTAAGAGAGACTACATTCCTTCGTCTCTCTCTGTGAATATTGAATAAATGACTTAGTAAGAACTCTTCTTGTTTATCTACTCCTTGGCTGCCACCGTGGGAGGAATCGGATTCCTTGAAGCCTGATACTGGGATTGATACTGGATAATTTCCCCAACCAGGCCAGCCCAATTTCCGAAGCAACCCAAACAGGTGATTGGAGTGACCATTTCCAGCAGGTGGGTCTTGGGGTGTGACGTTCCTTTAAGAAATGGCTATAAGGTGATCTTTGCCAAGAGATTTACTTCAAAGGTGCTGCTAGTCTCTGTTCTGCTACTTCCCTGCAGTTCTGCACTTCTCCCAAGGCTCCTCTGCTTATCAATATGCACAAGGTGCTGTCGTTTATCGATTAAGCCCTACCTCGTTCCGAGGTGATTTCGTAGACATGCTCAATAACACCGGCTTCAGACCAGAGAGTTGGCCAATAAACATGGACTGTCATTGACCTTTGATGCAACCTTCACACTTATCTCTGTGGCAAATCAGAGGAACTCATTCCGGAGCTCATTTGGAAGACGTCTGCTAGTAGTGCATATTAATATACCAGGCAGAATCCTGTTTCATCAGGAAATTGAAGGAGATGACCTGTAGACCAAACCAAAGGACAGGCACACCAGCAAACGCTTTTATAGTGGGACACACAACTTGTGTTTGTTATCTGTGGAACGACAGATACCTAGGAACTCTGCATCAGGAATGGGGGACCTGTAGACCAGGCACCCCCAAACTGCGGCCCTCCAGAAGTTTTGGCCTACAACTCCCATGATCCCTAGCTAACAGGACCAGTGGCCAGGGATGATCATCATCATCATCACTTTTAATTTGTATACCGCCTTTCTATCATACAATACTCAAAGCGGATTACAAGCTGAAGAAACAGTGAGGCAAGGCAGGTGGAAGGAGGCCTTGCCTGATGGAGTCTCTCCCCTCACAGTTCTTCCTCCAGGCACAGCTTCCTTATGAGGAGTCCCAGGGCCGGAGGGGGCGAGGCAAGGCAGGTGGAAAGAGGCCTTGCCTGATGGAGTCTCTCCCCTCACAGTTCTTCCTCCAGGCACAGCTTCCTTATGAGGAGTCCCAGGGCCAGAGGGGGCGAGGCAAGGCAGGTGGAAAGAGGCCTTGCCTGATGGAGTCTCTCCCCTCTATGATGGGAATTGTAGTCCAAAACATCTGGAGGGCCAAAGTTTGGGGATGCCTGCTGTAGACCTTCAAATTTTGGAAGACTCCCAGCTCCCTTCAAGGGTCTAGAAGGCAAGCCTTATGAGGAACGGTTGAAGGAGCTGGGTATGTTTAGCCTGGATAAGAGGAGGCTGAGAGGAGATATGATAGCCATCTTCAAATATCTCAAGGGTTGTCATGTGGGGAATGGAGCAAGCTTGTTTTCTCCTGCTCTAGAGGGCAGGACTCAAACCAATGGCTTCAAGTCACTTGAAAGAAGATTCTGACTCAACATTTGGGAGAACTTTCTGACGGTGCCTCCAGAACCCAGCTGCAACTTGTTTCTCCCTTGTTTCATCCCTTGGATGAGGAAGGTCCCCTTTTTATTTGGCACCCATTGGCTAACATTTCTGTGATTTCTCACCTCTCCTTTCTTCCCACAGCTGTATTATTTAGTTAACTAGTTAGTTATTAAATTTATATACCACCCTTCATCCAAAGATCACAGGGAAGTTTACAAAATATTATCACCTATTTTGCTTTAAATGCTAGCTATGTTCTTTACACTTTACAGAGCTTAAGGGTATATGCTCATAGAAGTCTACAGGCAATTTCCGGGGAAACGATTTAGTGAGCTCACATCCTGAATTATTTGCAAAGAGTTTACGCAAAGTTGGCTATCTAAGGAGCATTCGTTCTAATGTGCTTGCAGGGAGGTTAGCTGATGTTGCGTTGAAGCAAGTGTTATCCCAATAATTTCCCAGGCATTTTCGCCACTGCTTTCCTAATCAGCTGCTGTTGTTGTTGTTTAGTCGTTTAGTTGTGTCCGACTCTTTGTGACCCCATGGACCATAACACACTAGGCACTCCTGCCTCCCGCAGTTTGGTCAAACTCATGTTCGTAGCTTCGAGAACACTGTCTAACCATCTCATCCTCTGCCGTCCCCTTCTCCCTGTGCCCTCAATCTTTCCCAACATCAGGGTCTTTTCCAGGGACTCTTCTCTTCTCATGAGGTGGCCAAAGTATTGGAGCCTCAGCTTCACGATCTGTCCTTCCAGTGAGCACTCAGGGCTGATTTCCTTCAGAATGGATAGGTTTGATCTTCTTGCAGTCCATGGGACTCTCAAGAGTCTCCTCCAGCACCATAATTCAAAAGCATCAATTCTTCGGCGATCCACCTTCTTTATGGTCCAGCTCTCACTTCCATACATCACTACTGGGAAAACCATAGCTTTAACTATACGGACCTTTGTAGGCAAGGTGATGTCTCTGCTTTTTAAGATGCTGTCTAGGTTTGTCATTGCTTTTCTCCCCAGAAGCAGGCGTCTTTTAATTTCGTGACTGCTGTCACCATCTGCAGTGATCAAGGAGCCCAAGAAAGTAAAATCTCTCACTGCCTCCATTTCTTCCCCTTCTATTTGCCAGGAGATGATGGGACCAGTGGCCATGATCTTGGTTTTTTTGATGTTGAGCTATAACCACATAACTTGAATACCATCGAGTCTGGCAGTGACCTATGTAACAGGGTTTTGCTTTGTGTTTTTAAGAAGCAGGCTGCCTTCTTGACTCATAAGGGGAGGGACAAGACTGGCAGCTGATCACTGGATCATTGTCTAGGCTTCTCCCTCCTCGCATTAGCCTAGATGATTTGCTATCCCTCTTCAGGGCCGGCTCTAGGTAGACCCCCGGTGGCACAGGGCGCGCGGAAACCATGCTGCACCCTGCGAGGGCGGGGGCGCTGGAGCGATCTCCGCCCTGCGTGCAACCTGCTCGAGACTGCCCTGTCCCTCTTCATAGTGTTTTATGTAAACTGAGATGCTGGATGTGAATTAGGCTTGCATCACAAGGGAAAAAAAGAACTGCACAGCTCTTGAACTGATATGTTGATCTTCTTAACTCGTAGTCAGTGATGCTTTTTACTATGACCTTTGGCTGGTATTGTTACCTTCCTGATGTATAGATTCCCTCTGTTGCATCAGCTTTTAATATATTTATGCATACCAATTGCCCTTAAAACTTTCAATGCTGGGGATAGGAAGCAAAACAATTTAAGACATAATACCTGCGTGATATGGCTGATCATCCAGTGTTGCTGGCAAACATTAGGAGGCAGCATTATTGTAAAGAGCCAATTACTTTCTTTTTTTATGAGCATTGTATATTTGGAAAGTAATAAAGCCGAGTTATAAAACCTAGATGATTATGACGCTCAGAAATGTTTTGCATTTTAAGAGGCAGAGGGTATCCTTTTAATTGCATCCAAGCTCCCATCAACCAATGATTAGTTACTTTCCGAGCAATAAACATTACCTGAGAAGCAATAAAAGGATGGGCAGAAAAGTTATTTGACAAGTGGGAGGGAAGCATGGCTTTTATGCTTGAGATCTTCAGAGTCCTGAGGGCAATCTTTATTTTTGCAACATGTTTCCTTCATGACCTTGGACAAGCTGCAGGCCTGCTTCCTTCCACTGTGGGTCTTCCTTCCCAAGCTTCTATAGATGAGCTTCCTTTATAGCAGGGGTATTCAATCTGGTACCCTCCCAATCTGTTGGGATTAAAACTCCCATCAGCCCGTCAACATGGCCAATAGTAGTTGTAGGCCAACAAAATCTGGAGGTGACCCTGTGGGATACTTTTGCTTTATAGGATGGCCTTTGAGTTTTAAACCATTTGGTGGAAAAGTGAATTGCTCATTGTTTTAAAATCTCAAAAGCTGGCACATTGCTTTAGGTGTTTTAGATACTAACCAACATTAAGGATGTATTGTAAGTCTCCCTGATTTCAGTGGAAGAGACTAAGTGAAGCATTCCCAATGAAAACAATGGAATCTACTCATGCTTAACTTTAGACCGAACAATATTTGGATTGTTCGAAATGTCGTTCAGGAAAGCCCACTTTTTCTGCCTCATCAAGGAACACTTAATAGGGGTTACTTTAAAAACAGTGGTATAAATAATTGGATGATAGAAAACAAGTCTCCATCTCTTTCTCTCTCCTTTTTTTTTTATAAATGGACTTGCCCTTGAAATTCTCATGAGCCTGCTCAATTTTTACCAGCTGTGGATCTGGCAATTACAGGGTTTGTGAACTCATTCCTTGTTTGACAGGTTCAATTTGGAATTTGAGGTTAAACCACCCCTAGTTGAAACCATGTGACAGCCAAGCTGGCTTTTGCACCCAAAGCCACAAATATGGGCAGAGGGAGCTTTGGTCTAAATTCAGCCCAGGTTTCTCATCCTTCCCAGAATACTTTGTTTTCTTTTGGACAAGCTGGTCTGAGTTTCAGGCCTGTAATTTTAATTTCCCCCCAAACCCACTACAATGAACGTCGTTCAGGTGAAGTTTTCTTTCTTTCTTTCTGGAGACAGAAATAGGAAAGATCTTCAAAGTGGCTTAACCGCAGCCGCCTTCACCTCTTCCATGTGGGCAACCCCACATCCAGTTCCTTAGATACAAACTGTGGGTATCATCTTGGAAATCACACAAGACCATGATTTTGCTCTAATGATAGCCACTGAACTGCACACACACTCTCTTCCAGGCACCACATTTGCCGTGAAACCATGAGGTGATATCTTGCCTATTCTTTGATCTTGCACTGTCAAGGAACGTCTTGTTTTAGACATGTGGCCCACTAGCAAAGTGGTTTGAGAGGAGGAGCCAATGTTGTGTCCTCCAGATGTTTCAGACTGCAACACCCATTCGGCCCATCAGCATGGCTTAACAGTCAGGGATTATGGGAGTTGTAGTCCAACAACATCTGTCGCGAATGCTTTAGTTGAAATTCCTGCATTTCTTGGGATCCCTTCCAATTCTACAATTCTATGAACATCTGGAGGGCATCAGGTTGGGGAAACTGCCCTGCATCTTTTTCGTTCAGCTTTTCGTCCCCACGCCGAGCACAAACTGTGCGGCCAATGCTGGTTTTCAGCTTGGCAATTTCAAGGGGTTCATCCAGCTGTCTTTTTTTCTCTTGGTGAGAGCCAAGTGATGTGTGCGGTGAGTGTTACAGGGGTCTTATCTTACCTGCAACATATTTTTGATTCTTTTCCATCCTGCTTTGCCCGTAGGTTATTTAAAGTCAACAGCTAAAACAAAACAAAAACTCTGATGCTGAATGAATTGCTAATATGGTCATTTCTGCGCACACACAAAAACAAATCTAATTGGCAGCAGATGAAAAATTGAAGCTGTTCCTTAAATGAGCAAGTGCTTGAAAATCGAGGAACTGTTTAAACAAAATGGCAACTTTAACCATGTCATAACTTTCATGCAGTTAGCAAATGTTTGTGTGTGTTTCGAGCAAACAGTTGTGCAGTGATTCTCTTTTCAAGACTCGGACCTAGATGTTGTTTGTTGTTTAGTCGTTTAGTCGTGTCCGACTCTTCGTGACCCCATGGACCATAGCACGCCAGGCACTCCTGTCTTGCACTGCCTCCCACAGTTTGGTCAAACCCATGTTCGTAGCTTCGAGAACACTGTCCAACCATCTTGTCCTCTGTCGTCCCCTTCTCCTAGTGCCCTCAATCTTTCCCAACATCAGGGTCTTTTCCAAGGATTCTTCTCTTCTCATGAGGTGGCCAAAGTATTGGAGCCTCAGCTTCACGATCCGTCCCTCCAGTGAGCACTCAGGGCTGATTTCCTTCAAAGTGGATAGGTTTGATCTTCTTGCAGTCCATGGGACTCTCAAGAGTCTCCTCCAGCACCATAATTCAAAAGCATCAATTCTTTGGCGATCAGCCTTCTTTATGGTCCAGCTCTCACTTCCATACATCACTACTGGGAAAACCATAGCTTTAACTATATGGACCTTTGTAGGCAAGGTGATGTCTCTGCTTTTTAAGATGCTGTCTAGGTTTGTCATTGCTTTTCTCCCAAGAAGCAGGCGTCTTTTAATTTCGTGACTGCTGTCACCATCTGCAGTGATCAAGGAGCCCAAGAAAGTAAAATCTCTCACTTCCTCCATTTCTTCCCCTTATATTTGCCAGGAGGTGATGGGACCAGTGGCCATGATCTTGGTTTTTTTGATGTTGAGCTTCAGACCATATTTTGCGCTCTCCTCTTTCACCCTTATTAAAAGGTTCTTTATTTCCTCCTCACTTTCTGCAATCAAGGTTGTGTCATCTGCATATCTGAGGTTGTTGATATTTCTTCCGGCAATCTTAATTCCGGCTTGGAATTCATCTAGTCCAGCCTTTCGCATGATGAATTCTGCATATAAGTTAAATAAGCAGGGAGACAATATACAACCTTGTCGTACTCCTTTCCCAATTTTATGGCCCATGGATTAGGGCAAAATACTGGGCAAGGTTTTCCCCAGTATCTTCTATGTGTAATGGGCTCCCGGGGAAAAGCTGTCCCATGAGCCCTTGCTGCAGAAGGGAGGGGAAAGCCTATAGAAGATTGCTTCCCTTGGAGCTCACAGCCATTTTGCTTTGAGAGCTTCCCACCTGCCTGCCCTCAGGTTAGAGCAATTTGGGGTTGCTGGTTGACAGGACCGGAAATTATTATTTTTCTCTCAATCTGACTGGCACTTGGTTGTTGCTGTTGTTGTTGTTGTTGTTGTTGTTGTTTGTTTTGCCTTTCCCTCAGTGAAATTACGGGTTTCCTTTGTTAGGCGGAATAACGTTTGTATGAGGGTGGAATTAGCATTGGGCACGATCAACATGGCATAGGTAAAAGGTTTTTTTTAAAAAAGGTAAAGGAACCCTGGATGATTAAGTCCAGTCAAAGGTGACTATGGGGTTGCGACGCTCATCTTGCTTTCAGGCCAAGGGAGCCGGCGTTTGTCCACAGGCAGCTTTCTGGGTCATGCGGCCAGCAGGACTAAACCGCTTCTAGTGCAACAGGACACCGTGGCAGAAACCAGAGCACACGGAAATACCGTTTACCTTCCCACCACAGTGATACCTATTTATCTACTTGCACTGGCGTGCTTTCAAACTGCTAGGTTGGAAGGAGCTGGGACTGAGCAACAGGAGCTCACCCCATTGTGGGGATTCGAACCGCCAACCTTCTGATCGTCAACCCCAAGAGGCTCAGTGGTTTAGACCCCACCGTCACCCGTGTCTCTTATATTATAGGGGGGGCCATAAGGGGTCTGAGGGAAGGATTGACCACGACAAACCCAAGAGTGGGTTCGGTATCTGCCTGGTTGGATTCTGCACCCTTGTCCCCCAGTGAGACCTTGCTTGCTTGGCTTGCACCACGGCAAAGTTCAACACTGGCTGACTCCCAACTGACCAATCAGTTGTTCCATATCCAGTTCTAACTGTAGCTTCTTGTCCCACATAGAGATTTCTCAGGAGACAGATGAGGTGATCAGGCACTCCCATTTCTTTAAGAACTTGCCATAGTTTGCTGTGGTCGACACAGTCAAAGGCTTTTGCATAGTCAATGAAGCAGAAGTAGACGTTTTTCTGGAACTCTCTAGCTTTCTCCATAATCCAGCGCATGTTTGCTATTTGGTCTCTGTTCCTCTGCCCCTTCGAAATCCAGCTTGCACTTCTGGGAGTTCTCGGTCCACATACTGCCTAAGCCTGCCTTGTAGAATTTTAAGCATAACCTTGCTAGCGTGTGAAATGAGTGCAATTGTGTGGTAGTTGGAGCATTCTTTGGCACTGCTCTTCTTTGGAATTGGGATATAGACTGATCTTCTCCAATCCTCTGGCCATTGCTGAGTTTTCCAAACTTGCTGGCATATTGGGTGTAGCACATTAACGGCATCATCTTTTAAAATTTTAAATAGTTCAGCTGGAATATCATCACTTCCACTGGCCTTGTTATTAGCAGTGCTTTCTAAGGCCCATTTGACTTCACTCTCCAAGATGTCTGGCTCAAGGTCAGCAACCACACTACCTGGAGTGTACGAGACCTCCATATCTTTCTGGTATAATTCCTCTGTGTATTCTTGCCACCTCTTCTTGATGTCTTCTGCTTCTGTTAGGTCCTTACCACTTTTGTCCTTGATTATGGTAATCTTTGTACGAAATGTTCCTTTCATATCTCCAATTTTCTTGAACAGATCTCTGGTTTTCCCCATCCTATTGTTTTCCTCTATTTCTTTGCATTGCTCATTTAAGAAGACCCTCTTGTCTCTCCTTGCTATTTTTTGGAAATCTGCATTCAGTTTCCTGTATCTTTCCCTATCTCCCTTGCATTTTGCTTGCCTCCTTTCCTCCGCTATTTGTAAGGCCTCGTTGGACAGCCATTTTGCTTTCTTGCATTTCCGTTTCCTTGGGATGGTTTTCGTTGCTGCCTCCTGTATAATGTTACGAGCCTCCATCCATAGTTCTTCAGGCATTCTGTCCACCAAATCTAAATCCTTAAACCTGCTCCTCACTTCCACTGTGTATTCATAAGGGATTTGATTTAGATTGTATCTTACTGGCCCAGTGGTTTTTCCTACTTTCTTCAGTTTAAGCTGGAATTTTGCTATAAGAAGCTGATGATCTGAGTTACAGTCAGCTCCAGGTCTTGTTTTTGCTGACTGTATAGAGCTTCTCCATCTTTGGCTGCAGAGAATATAATCAATCTGATTTCGATGCTGTCCATTTGGTGATATCCATGTGTAGAGTCGTCTCTAGTGTTGTTGGAAAAGAGTGTTTGTGATGACCAGCTTGTTCTCTTGACAGAACTCTATTAGCCTTTGCCCTGCTTCATTTTGAACTCCAAGGCCAAACTTGCCAGTTGTTCCTTTTATCTCTTGATTCCCTACTTTAGCATTCCAATCCCCTGCAATGAGAAGAACATCCTTCTTTGGTGTCATTTCTAGAAGGTGTTGTAAGTCTTCATAGAACTGGTCAATTTCACTTTCTTCAGCACTGGTAGTTGGTGCATAAACTTGGATTACTGTGATGTTAAAAGGTCTGCCTTGGATTCGTATCGAGATCATTCTGTCATTTTTGAGATTGCATCCCATTACAGCTTTTGCCATTCTTTTGTTGACTATGAGGGCCACTCCATTTCTTTTACGGGATTCTTGCCCACAGTAGTAGATATGATAGTCACCCGAACTGAATTCGCCCATTCCCTTCCATTTTAGTTCACTGATGCCCAGGATGTCAATATTTATTCTTGCCATCTCATTTTTCACCACATCCATCTTACCATTGTTCATGGTTCTTACATTCCAGGTTCCTATGCAATATTTTTCTTTACAGCATCGGACTTTCCTTTCGCTTCCAGGCATATCTGCAACTGAGCGTCCTTTCGGCTTTGGCCCAGCCGCTTCATCAGCTCTGAATCTACTTGTGCTTGTCCTCCGCTCTTCCTCAGTAGCATGTTGGACGCCTTCTGACCTGAGGGGCTCATCTTCCAGCGTCATAACTTTTATATGCCTGTTGTCTTTGTCCATAGAGTTTTCTTGGCAGGGATACTGGAGTGGCTTGCCAATTCCTTCTCCAGGTGGATCACGTTTGGTCAAAACATAACTTCTCTAAGTTATTTAAGCCCCTTCGCCACGACAAGGCAGTGATCCATGAAGGGGTATGATTCTATGATTCTATGATTCTTAGGTTGAAGAGGCAAAGTGGCCGCATCTCTTCTTCCCCTTTAAAGGGTTTTGTTGTTGTTCTTTTATTATTATTTTTTAAAAAAGAACTAGCTAGCACCATCTAGTTAGTGATTGTTAATTAGTAAATGATCCCTGTGAAGGCGATGGCTGCCGCTCGAATAAATCATTCGGTAACTGTTCCTTGCAGTGGGATTGTCTGAAAGTGCTGTACTCTACAGCTGCTTGAAACCAGCTGTAATAGATTTGAGGGGGGATGCAGTTAAGAGGCCGGTCATTACCTGATGCTTAATGATCCATAGCCTGTAGAAGCTACGAAACAAATCTGTGCTCTTTGCTTCAGAATACGGGCTGATTCTGGGTCTGAACACAGTTCCTCACAAAATGTCCATGGAGTCCATGGAGAAGGAGATGCTTCAAAGGGAGACTAGGAGGAAGAGGAGGCTGCCGAATCCTTCACATCAGTGCTTGATTTCCTGGCAGCTCCTCTTCAACCCTAATAGTTGGTTCCCCGAGCAGTTCAACATGTTAATACCATGATTATCGGGGCATGCAGCGCTACCCGACAGTTTGCTGTTGAATCCGTCAGGTATAATTAATTGACATTAATATAAGAGAGCCAGTGTGGTGTAGTGGTTAAGAGCGGTAGATTCGTAATCTGGGGAACCGGGTTCGCATCTCCGCTCCTCCACGTGCAGCTGCTGGGTGACCTTGGGCTAGTCACACTTCTTTGAAGTCTCTCAGCTCCACCCACCTCACAGAGTGTTTGTTGTGGGGGAGGAAGGGAAAGGAGAATGTTAGCCGCTTTGAGACTCCTTCGGGTAGTGATAAAGCGGGGTATCAAATCCAAACTCTTCTTCTATAAGTTGGGATCCCCCCAAACTTGCCACTGCAGAGATTGTGCTAATTTCCCATTGGTTAAAGTGGAATGGTTGCCAAAAGTTTTGGGCATGGCAGATGTAAACCAGTGCTACCCAGAAGAGAAACAGCTAATCCTCTCCCGGGTTGACCATGAATTAACTAACCTATTTTGTAGTCTGTTGGGAAGCCCCGCTGCATAGATTGCGAGTGCGTTTTGTAACTTTTGCGCAATGTTTAAATCAACGTTGAAATATTTTGCAGCTTGGATTTTTGGTTTTAGATCATCATTAATGGTGTGCGGAAACTCTGGAGTTTTTTTGTTTTGTCTTCATTCACGTCCACCTGCTTTCCAAGGCGTTCTTTCCAAACAGATGTTCCTAGTATCGCCCTTCCTTTTGTTCTTGTGCGTGACTCAAGAGCTATTTTCACCCAGCACACCTTTATTCCAGGATGCCAAACTTGTCCTGGGCTGCCATTCTGGGATTACTAAACAAAACAAGCGAGGCTTCTCAAAGCCTTTTTAACAATCTGGGCTTAGGTTCATGGAACACACACTCCGTATTGTTATCCCCCCAAGTCTTCCCCATAAAACAGGCAGGTCCGCATTTATTATTGGTTTGTCATCACATCTGCTAATCTCCGATATCCTGGAATGCTGCTCCCTTCATTTTGCTTGGGGCTGCCATTCATATAGATTTTTTATTATTATTCTTTTCAAAAGGAAGACTTTGCCCACAATGTTTTCTTAATGTGTGGGGCTTTTTGCCTCTCAAGGGACTTTAAAGCACAGACCTCTTACAAAGAGGGGATCAGCTTATTGTCTCTGCATCCTGATCCTGCATGATTTACCTCTTTCAAGCCTTTTGCAAGAGAGAGAGGGAGTGAATGTGCAGTGGCTGTGACCCAATCCCACCTACCTAGCCTTGTTCTGCTGGAATGCCTCTAGTTATTTTGCAAATTAATTTTGCTTCTCTTACGCACCCCATGTATGCCTAGGCAACACACTTTTATTCTTCTTCTCAGGAGAACAAAAGGATCGATGTAAAAATAGAGTTAAAAATCAAGTAGCTAACCAAAACATATTTTACTTTCCAGTTGCAGAAGTGGTGTATTTTTTTGGTGCAGGAAAATGTGCTCTCTGAGCAAAAGGTTTGTTTAATGAGGTTGTGGCAGACACCAGACTCCGCTTGTTCAAACAGTCCACCACATTTCGTGAGCTGCACGAAATGAGAGAATTAGGATATAAAATGTGATCAGCAATGAGAGAACCCTCCCATTTCATTTTCTCCCATTTTTTCCCCAATCCTAAATCCAGTTCTCCACATTTCCACATGAGTTGCCAAAAAATTTTTTAGAAGTTTTTGTGAAAACCCACCAGCATTTTAGTGCAAATTCCTCCTAGCATGCACTTTGTGTATGCAACTTCGCCTGATATACATGTTTCTGCAAAGCACTTCCCCCTGATATAATGTATGTTAGGTAAAGGTAAAGGGACCCAGGTGGCGCTGTGGTTAAACCACTGAGCCTAGGGCTTGCTGATCAGAAGGTCGGCGGTTCGAATCCCTGTGACGGGGTGAGCTCCTGTTGCTTGGTCCCAGCTCCTGCCAACCTAGCAGTTCGAAAGCATGTTAAAATGCAAGTAGATAAATAGGAACCGCTACAGCGGGAAGGTAAACGGCGTTTCCATGTGCTGCTCTGGTTTGCCAGAAGCGGCTTTGTCATGCTGGCCACATGACCTGGAAGCTGTACGCCGGCTCCCTCGGCCAATAACGCGAGATGAGCGCGCAACCCCAGAGTCGGTCACGACTGGACCTAATGGTCAGGGGTCCCTTTACCTTTACCTAAAGGTAGAGCAGCACATGGAAAGAGCAGCACATGGAAACGCCGTTTACCTTCCCGCTGTAGCGGTTCCTATTTATCTACTTGCACTTTGATGTGCTTTCGAACTGCTAGGTTGGCAGGAGCTGGGACCAAGCAACGGGAGCTCACCCCGTCACAGGGATTCGAAATGTATGTTATGTTAATTCGAAATGTATGTTATGTATGTTATGTTAATTCGAAATGTATGTTATGTTAATGTAAATTCCCTAATCCAGATAGGATTCCATCCAGACAGAAGTGGGAAGTTAGAGTTTTGTTGTAAAGTGAAGGAAGGTTGAAACACATAAAGTATTTTCTTCTTTCCCGCAACTCTTCTTGGTTTCTGTCCTCACTGTTGTTTATTTTTCTGCAATGTTTCATTAAGTTCCCTCCATAGGAATCTAGAGGCAGTTTGTCTTCCCTGAAAGCCAAGGTCCACATCTGTCTCCAAAGTGTCACAGAGACCCTAACCTGGGGATGAAATGAGTGATTCTGAGAGTTTTTCCTCACCCAAAAGAAGAGTCTCAGCAGAAGTGTGACTCTCCCATCCAGTGCCAGATTTACTTATAAGCTAAACAAGCTATAGCTTAGGGCCCTCACTCTCTTGGGCCCCCCAAAAAATTAAACTGGATGTACATTTCCAAAATATAAGATAAAAAACAAATTAAATAAAACCTACATACAGCAACAGTGTTTTGTGTTGTGTAGGCTCCTATGATGTAAGTCATGGCCCCCGCCTGCTAGCCTCATAGCTCCCAAGTCTCCCGTTTTCCCCAGGAAATCCCCGTTTTTCCAGCTGTTCCTAGCTGAAAAAACATTTTTTTTGTTTTCCCCCGGTTTATTCTGGCGCGGTGGCCATTTTGGAACTGGGCAGAGCATGCTCAGAAGCGACTTTTGATGCTGCTCTGCCCAGTTCCAAAATGGCTGCAGTGCGACTTCTGGCGCGGCAGCCATTTTGGAACTGGGCAAAGCAGCATCAAAAGTCACTTCTGAGCATGCTCCGCCCAGTTCGAAAATGGCGGCAGCACTACTTCCGGTCTGCTATTTCCGGCCCGGTCCCTTATTCCTCTGACAGCAACTTGGCAGGTATGGCTAGCCTGCTCCCTAAAATACCACTGGTTTACTCATTTTGATATATAGGGTGCTTACATTCTGCATGTGTAAATGGCTTGATATGCCTATTAGGTCCATAAATTACCATATAGCATGAATTCAACACAAAAAGTGGCAATTTGTTGTTGACAAAGGACAGCTGCACATCGTTCTGCCCGGACACTGAGGTCCAGTGCCGAGGGCTTTCTGGCGGTTCCCTCATTGCGAGAAGCCAAGTTGCAGGGAACCAGGCAGAGGGCCTTCTTGGTAGTGGCGCCCGCCCTGTGGAACACCCTCCCGTCAGATGTCAAAGAGATAAACAACTACCTGACATTTAGAAGACATCTGAAGGCAGCCCTGTTTAGGGAAGTTTTTTATGGGGATATTTCAATGTATCTTCATCTCTGTTGGAAGCTGCCCAGGGTGGCTGGGGAAACCCAGCTGGATGGGGTACAAATAAATTATTATTATTATTATTAATATTATTATTATTATTTTATTTAAAGGGCTCCATTACCTTCAGTAGTCTTGTTGTTGTTGTTTAGTCGTTTAGTCGTGTCCGACTCTTCGTGACCCCATGAACCAGAGCACGCCAGGCACTCCTGTCTTCCACTGCCTCCCGCAGTTTCGTCAAACTCATGTTCGTAACTTCGAGAACACTGTCCAACCATCTCGTCCTCTGTCGTCCCCTTCTGCTAGTGCCCTCCATCTTTCCCAACATCAAGGTCTTTTCCAAGGATTCTTCTCTTCTCATGAGGTGGCCAAAGTATTGGAGCCTCAGCTTCACGATCTGTCCTTCCAGTGAGCACTCAGGGCTGATTTCCTTAAGAATGGATAGGTTTGATCTTCTTGCAGTCCATGGGACTCTCAAGAGTCTCCTCCAGCAGTCTCTAGGCCTCATCAAACCTAAATCCGGCCCTGTCCCCATCACTCACAGCCCCTAACTTCCCACACTTGCAAGAAGTTGAAATACAAACTAGGAACAACCTGAGAGGATTCCTGATTGGAGTGGCCAAATTATTGGCTGCATCAGAGAGGTAACAGGTACAGAAGCATCAGCCAGGCAGCACTTTCCATGGAACCTCCCTCCCTCCCTCCTTCCTTCCTTCCTTCCTTCCTTCCTTCCTTCCTTCCTTCCTTCCTTCCTTCCTTCCTTCCTTCCTTTTTATTCCATCAGTGCTGTACCTCTGGAAGTGAATCTGGTGATTTTGTTTCTCTCTTTGTGTCTTTTTTAAAAAAATAATAATAATCAATTCTTAAATTATTTTTAACATATAAACCATAAATTATTATACAATCTTCCAAATCTTACATACACATTTTATGACTTCCCTCAGCCACCTCTAATGATTTCCTTCTACTTAATTTGTTCTCACATTTCATTAAATCACTATTACTTCTTATCTCATAACCCTTCTTCTTCTTCCTTCTTCTGCAATACTTCTAACTATCCTCCTTATAAAACGTCCTGCAAACCTACAAGCATAATTTGGTTTTTACAGCTCTCTTTCAAATAGTTCATAATTTTTTCCAATCTTCTAAGGACTTCTGGTCCCGCTGGTTCCAAATTCGTCCCGTCATCTTGTCTAATTCTGCATAGTCCATCAATTTCAACTGCCAATCTTCTTTTGTCAGTAATTCTTCTCATTTCCACTTCTGCACCATCAACACTCTCACTGCTGTAGTTGCATACATAAACAAATTTTATCCTGTCTATTAATATCACCACCTATAATGCCTAACAGAAATGTTTCTGGTTTTTTCACAAATGTATATTTCAACATCTTTTGCAATTCATTATATATCATTTCCCAGAAACTTTCTTACATTCCCACCACATATGATAAAATGATCCTTCTTTTTCTTTACATTTCCAACATTTGTTACTTACTTTATACATTTTGGCTAATTTTACCATCTCTCTTTGTGTCTTAGAAGGATTCAGTTCTCACCTTCCTTCTGAGTGCTGCACCTGAAATTAGCACCTGCAATGAGTTCTCCACATTTCCTAATAATAATAATGATGATGATGATGATGATGATGATTTTTATATCCTGTGCATCTGGCTGGGCTTTCCCAGCCACTCTGGGGGGCTCTCAACAGAATTAAAAGCACAATAAAACATCAAACATTAAAAACCTGTGGCTATTATTGTGATAGTTGTTTTTTAAGTCCTAAATGCAGAGGGATTTTAGTCCGAACTTCTCCTTATATACACATTTTTGTATGCAATTTTGCCCAATATTCAGATTTTTTGCAAAGACTTTTCCCTTATAAACGTTTTTTGATGCTATTTTCATTAACATATGCATGTTTCACCTGGCACCTAAAGGTGTATAGCGAAGGCAGCGGCAGAACCGAAAGAGCATTTATTTCTAAATGTGTGTCTATACATATAAATTATCACATGCCGGTTTTGTGCACAACTGCATACACTTTTGCCCCTTTCACCCCGGATTAAAGCAACGCACAACCTGGTGATAACAAAATTAATGTAAACTAATGCGGAGAGCCGAATTTAAGATCAGAATAAAACACAAGATAAAAACTAAAACTGACACATTCACCCATCTGGACTTTGAGAGGCCAATTCATGCTTCTATCCCCAAAATAACTGCTTGTTCCCTCTCCTCTTCCCGTTCTGCCCTCTCAAATGCTATATTTTACAGCCAGCTTCCTGTCAAAGACTTGTCAAGGCTGAGTTGGCAGCCTCGAAAAGTGCATTCGACTTCTTGTTTTCCTTTGCCTGTTTCTTCCGTTCCCCCCCCTTTTCCAGAAAGCGGCCTGCTTTATGCCATCTATATCCTGTAAATTCTTCTAAGCATGTGTTCGCTCTTTATTTTTTATATATTAAAAATCCCATTTTATTAGAGAACAGCAGGAACATACTTGAAGCGATGCAGCAAATAACAGAATAGTCCCTTTTCCCTAATGAAAAAGTCTGTAGGCCAGAATACAGCGTGAGAATGGAAAGAGCCCTGCTTTTGTTATATACATTTTTGCGAGAGATCCTGTGGAATCTAATAGGGCGTAGCTAAAAGTAAGGATATCATTCCCTGTTGCATTTGTGAGCTGTTCTATTGATTTCATTTTGTGAGAAACATTTCCAGAAGCCCTGTAACTATGTATGTGGGAAGGGGTGGGGAGTGTTTGAATTACTGTATTTAGATTTTTGGTTTTTTTAAAACAAAATAATAATAATGAGGCCCAGGCGCTTAAGAATACCTGTCTCCTGAAAGCTAAATGTCAAAGACTATTCTTTGAGCCAGTTTCCAGAGTTGAGAGAAAGAGAGAAGGAAGGGGATAATTGCAAACTATTGTCAGAATCATCTGTCATTTTTACTTTCTGCCAGCCAATATCTGCATTGAATTATCTCCCTGCCTGCAATGAATTACTGTTCCCCCTCCATCACGCAAACACCATCATAATCGGCCCCGAACAAACTCCTGAACGCCAGTTCTTCTGTCTGCTAAACAATAAGATGAGCAATAGGCACGACGTACATGATTTCAGGAAATATTTTAGCATTTCTAAATCATCTTCTGAAGGCATGTGCTTGCTTTGATATGCAGAAGGGTTGGGATTTGAGAGTTAAGACAACTGAATCTCCATTCCCTTCCCTTTCTTTATTATTAACTTTGACAAAGGGGGGAACTTTGACATTCTCCAGTCCAGAGGTGCGGACTTCGGCCCCAGACTGTTGAGGTCCTTGGTGGAGGCAAAGGTTACCTAGGAGGAGAGAGATGTTGTTTTCAGACAGCGCTGGCCCAAGGCCATTTTGCTGCTTGGAGCAGCAAACGAAAAATCTTCTTCTTCTTTGGCGACCCCTCGTAGCCGAGTAAGATTGTCTTCTGCGATGAATGTCCCCCTCTCAATTACTAAAATGCGACACCGGAATCCAGAGGTGAAGCCACCCACCCTCTTCTCCCGCTTCCTCCAAATAAACCCCTTTATTCTTGTGGGTTTGTAAGTAAAGAGACTCTCCTTCCAGCTCACATGGCCTGGTATATATATATAAAAGAACCTCTAGGCTGTTTGATAGAATAACCTCCTGCATACCTGCCAAGTTCCTGCCGGAAAAATAAGGGATCGGCAGACCGGAAGTAGCGCTGCCGCCTTTTTTGAACTGGGCGGAGCATGCTCAGAAGCGACTTTCGATGCTGCTCTGCCCAGTTCCAAAATGGCCGCCATGCCAGAAATTGCTTCTGCGCATGTCCAGAGACTCCAGACATGTGCAGAAGGAGCCTCCCCCGGGCGGTAAGTAAACCAGGGGAAAACAAAAAAATATGTTTTTCCAGCTGGAAAAACGGGGGTTTCCCGGGGAATACGGGAGACTTGGCAGCTATGACCTCCTGCCACCAGTAAAGGGTCTCTCTCAGCTTGATTCCCCCTACTGCAAAAGTTTGCCCTTTCCACACTGGCAACTTGTTGACACTCCAGGTTATCTTTCTAAGCCTCCTCAGTGTTACTCTAAGACACAAACTTTCGCCTCTTTTCCTGAGGTAAGTTTTGTCCTCTGATGAGTTACCACTTCTGTGAGTCCCGATACCTTGCTGGAAAAATAATGAAGATGGCACAAAAGAGAAGAATTTTATTAACCTTAGAACATAGTTGTTTCTTTAACGTTTCATGTGTTTATAAGCTATGTTTCAGTTGTAGATAGTCTCTGTCAAACATTTAATATCGAGCCTTGCTGAACCTCATCTAGATCCCCACTATCGTGGCCTCTCAACTTTCTTCTTCACACCTTCCCACTCCCTCTCCCTCTCCTCAACTGACAAAACCGCTGCTCCCTTCTTTTAAACATCCCACCAGAATGTTACGTCAGTCAAGCTGGAGGTGGATTAACTCTTTTCCAGCCAGGTAGGAATAAATATTTCAAATCCGTGTCAATCCGTTACATCTTCCATAATCACGGTTTTAGCAACGAGTCCGTAAGAGACTGTGGAGGCCAATTTTGGATCCACACGTCTCTCCACAGTGGGGACATAGGTTTCTGGGTGGAGTTGATCCCGGTGTGGATTTGCCAAGTATGCCTTCCTCTTAGCACATTTCTCCCTTTTTTCCTGAGTTCCAGCGTCTTCAAAGCCCGTGACACCTTTGGTAAAGGCTGTTCTCCAACTGGAGCGCTCGCAGGCCAGTGTTTCCCAGTTGTCGGTGTTGAGGCTACATTTTTAAGATTTGCCTTGAGACAGTCTTTAAACCTCTCTTGTTGACCACCAGCATTACACTTTCGATTTTTAAGTTTGGAATACAGTAGTTGCTTTGGAAGATGATAATCAGGCATCCGAACAACATGACCAGTCTAACAAAGTTGATGTTGAAGAATCGTTGCTTCAACACTGGTGATCTTTGCTTCTTCCAGTACACTGGTATTAGTTCGCCTGTCTTCCCAAGTGATGTGGGGGGGAAATTGGAGACACCTTGATGGGATCTTTCGAGGAAAATACCCCACCCTAGATACCGTGTAGATTGCCTTGTGGGCATTCCCAGTTGTGATCGGGGACGCATCCCAGGTTAAATAAACCCAGTTGATGCAGGCGCAACCTCAGCAAGAAGACTCTTGAGATGTAATCCAGCTTTCTAGCCTGCTGGGAAATTAGTGGTTTCAGCTAGAAAGGGAAAGACCTGAATTATTTGGCAGTTCTGGCTTTATTAATGCAGTTCATTAGAAGCATTTCTCTCTCTCCTCCCCACCCCCCACCGCTTCCTGTGCATGGGAATCAACAATTATTCACCAATTTCTCCGGAGCCATAAGCCATGTATTATTTATTTTATTTATTTAAGCCACTTCCTAGCCACCTTGCAAAATGTTTTCTTTTCTCCAAGCTATGCATGGATATGAAATAAGAACAGTGTAAAACAGGCATCAGAATTCACAGTTTAGATACGAAAAGAGAAAGGGATGTGCTGTTATTTTTCAAGGAGGGGTGTGCCTCTCGGATCACCCGGAATCCTTTTCAATCAGGGATGCCAGAGATGGAACATAAGGCTACATGCACACCATGCTTTTTAAGCACGTTTAAAGCCTGTGTCGCTTTGCAAATAATCCTGGGAACTGTAGTTTAGGAGTGCCAGGAATTATAGTTCTGCAAGTGATAAACTACAGTTTATTTGCGGAAGGTTGTGTGCTTTAAATGCACGGTGTCTACACAGCCTTAGACTCGAGGATGTGTGTTCTTTGTTTTGTTTTGTTTTTAACTTGTGCACAGTGCATAGAAACCTCCTTCTCTTTAACATACTTAAGAGGTCAAGCTCCTAACTGTGCTTGAAATGAAGAGGGGAGAAAACCTTCCCAGTACAAAAAATAATGACTGCTATTATATTTTTCTCATGAAAACTGTCCAATAGCCAGTCGTGAAAAATGTCTTTTAACCATGGAACATTTCCATTTTGCTTAATTGTCCTGAATAGCCGGTGTCAGAATTTGCTTTCGAGGGCCAAGACAAACATTGAGCAAAGGGATCAAACCGTACCAAGGGAGAGTGAATTGACTGTGATACTGACTGACTTGCTCAATGATCTTGGCCGAGAAACCCAGCTCATGTAGACATTGGCAGGGCTCCACAGACAGCTTTCTGCAGAGCTCTTTTTTCTCCGAGTCCACTCCTTAAGAAGTTGTGGGTGTTGAGGCGCTGGGCTGAGGATTTGGGTATCCTTCGTTTGGGCGATCCCAGGCCAAACAAGACAATTGACTTCAGAGATCTCGCTCAATTTTGTTTTCCTGTTTAAAACATCCCCCCAGATCTCTCCCAAGACATCTTGCTACCTGAGATGGTTCAGAGTACAAGGGGATAGTCAAGTTCTTTGGGTATCTAAGGAATTGGCATTTCCTCCCTCCTTGGGAGGGAGTGCTCTGGTCCATGGGGTCACGAAGAGACGGACATGACTAAACGACTAAACAACCCTCCTTGGTGGTGAAAAAAGAACAAAAAACTTTGTGAGACCCTAAACCATTTGCCAAGAGGTCCCAGGTCCTTGTCTCTCACCTAATGGTAGGGCCGGTGCTGTGCTCCTGTTTCACCTGTTGCAGAAAATGTATGGCAGCCTTGTCAACCTGGTGCCCTACAGATGGGAGCTAGAATTCAAAAAAAATCTGGAAGGGACCAGGCTGGTGTACAAAAATTAATATAGAGTTCCAGTATTTCTTTTTCTGGGGGTATGCAGGGTATGCACAACCCTAAACATTTTGCAAATCTTTGTACTTTTGTCCATTTACTGTGTTTCTTTCCCCCGATTTGAACTATAAAATGGTGATTTTATTGAGTCAAAATGAGAGCGCCCCTAAACGTTTTTATAGAAAAAAAGCACTGTCAAGTTCTAATGAGACAATTTGTACCCCACCCATCTGACTGGGTTGCCACTCTGGGCAGCTTCCAACAGAATATAAAAATACAACGAAAATATCATTTAAATATTTGCATTTATTTAGGAAAGTATGTACTGTATAACCCCCATTTTACAATCCTGATGAGGTACAATTTTTTGCATTTGAATGGTTTTGTTGAAATAAAATATATGTGTAGTACCTTTGGGTATTTATCTGTTTTTTTTAATTGTAGAATGGCCCATAAATTCTGATTTATTTATTTATTTGAAATACCCTGTTTCTCATATTTTAAGACATACCCATAAAATAAGCCATAGCAGGATTTTTAAGCATTCAAGGAATATAAGACATACCCCGAAAATAAGACATAGTGATAGGCGCAGCAGCAATGCCGGCCGCGGCAGGAGGAGAAGGAAAGAAATAAGACATCCCTTGAAAATAAGCCATAGTGTGTTTTTTTGAGGAAAAAATAAATATAAGACATGTCTTATAATATGAGAAACACGGTACACTCTATATTTGTTGTCGTTTAGTCGTGCCTGACTCTTCGTGACCCCATGGACCAGAGCACGCCAGGCACTCCTGTCTTCCACTGCCTCCCGCGGTTCGGTCAAACTCATGTTCGTAGCTTCGAGAACACTGTCCAACCATCTCGTCCTCTGTCGTCCCCTTCTCCTAGTGCCCTCCATCTTTCCCTACATCAGGGTCTTTTCCAGGGAGTCTTCTCTTCTCATGAGGTGGCCAAAGTATTGGAGCCTCAGCTTCAGGATCTGTCCTTCCAGTGAACACTCAGGGCTGATTTCCTTCAGAATGGATAGGTTTGATCTTCTTGCAGTCCATGGGACTCTCAAGAGTCTCCTCCAGCACCATAATTCAAAAGCATCAATTCTTCAGCGGCCAGCCTTTGTTAAAGAGAGAACCATAGACATGTAGCCTGACCAACACTTACCTGGGAGCAAGTCATCACAAAATGACAGAGCAGAAGCTCCCAGGTGTGTGCCGCGCCGACCATTCCATTAGGCAAAATGGGGCAATTGCCTCAGGTGGCAGATGTTGGGAGTTCAGCAGCAACACACCTGGGACATTTCTCCGAGATCTCCCCCCAACCATTCCCCTGCGCTGGAGATCAAAGTGTACCACAGGCCTTGCATACATCTCCCAAATTAGCCGGCTGTCCTCAGGTGCACTAGAAGAACATTCCCCTGCAATCAGTGTTGAATTGAGATTCAACTGCCATTCCATTTAGCTTCTGTACACAGGATGAGGGGGTACCAACTTCTCCCTAGCCTCAGGTAGCACAATACCTTGAGCCGGCCCTCTCTCTGAACAACTGGGGGAGGGGCCCTCCGTTCCAAGTTTCTGACACCCTTCCCCACATGTGCCGTCCCTCGCTTCACCCCCGATTTGACAGGAGCCAAGCAGAGGAAATATAATTTGTCACCTTCCCCCGGTTCCTGTGCCTGGGAGGGCACCCTAGGAAAGCACACATAAAACATTGATATCAGTAGTGATTACTTAGCCTTCTTTATGCATCGTAGAGTTTCCTAGACGTTGAATAATAGATTCTGATTCGTAATGGCCTTTGCGGAAAGGCATTTTTCACTTCTCCTCCTCTCGCTCTGCTCTGCTCCCAGGTGGGGTGGGGCGGTGGTTGTTTTTATTAGCAGGGAAGCTTCAGCTAACCTTAGTGTGGCTGGCAGAGGCTGAGGCCCACTGAGGTCCCTTGCCATGGTGGCTCCCTTTCTGCCTCCACGGTTAGAGGCAGCCTTCCTCCGAATCCCATGAATTTGCTGTTACGCTCGGGTTCTGTTTGGGAGCTTGCCATAGACCGGCTGGCCACTGCGATGCTGGACTCGAGGAGCCCCTAGCCTGAAGCAGCAGGGCTCTTGGTGTGTTCTGGTGGTTCAACGTGAGCAAAGTACTTTGGCCAGGTGGTGAGCAAGCAGACCAGAGAAGTCAGGCAGGATGAAGGCCTGTATGGTACTGCAGAGGGATGGCGAGAGCATTCCCCCATCCCTATCACCTGAACCAGAGCCTATCTGCAACCTTACAAGTTGTGACGATTTGCTATGTGGCAGGCGAAACCCAAGTGGCACCAGCCAATCGGCCAAGTGGGAAAATTCCTGCCATGCCCCTGTCCCAATAACAGGCGACACACGACGGCATAGCAAGGTCAATATGGGGAGAGGTGGGTGGGTGGGTGTTCCGATGCATTGACCACGAGAGAATGCTCAGGGTCACGTGCATTGGCATATATAGGTCCCTTGATCGGTTTGGCTAGCGTCCCATTGGCCTGGCCTGATTCAATCCAGCAACAAGGGACCTACCAATAGCCACCCACAACACAGGGTTTGGTTGCCAGGTCGCACCGCAACATGTGCCCTTTTTGAGGGAGGACGCGTTGTGCAGCTCCGGCGGGAAGGTAAACAGTGTTTCTGTGCACTGCTCTAGTTTCGGTGTTCCATTGCGCCAGAAGCGGCTTAGTCATGCTGGCCACATGACCCAGAAATACTGTCTGCAGACAAACACTGGCTCCCTTGGCCTGTAAAGCGAGATGAGCGCCACAACCCGAGTCATCTGCAACTGGACTTAACTGTCAGGGGTCCTTTACCTTTACCTTTAGTATTTATGCATATCAAGTCCAATACAGTGGTACCTCGGTTTAAGTACACAATTGGTTCCGGAAGTCTGTACTTAACCTGAAGCATACTTAACCTGAAACGAACTTTCCCATTGAAAGTAATGGAAAGTGGATTAATCCATTCCAGACGGTCCGCGGAGTACTTAACCTGAAACGAACTTTCCCATTGAAAGTAATGGAAAGTGGATTAATCCGTTCCAGACGGGCCCGCGGAGTACTCAACCTGGATCGTGCTTGACCCGAAGTATGAGTGTAATTGGTTCTGGAAGTCCGTTCTTAACCTGAAGCGTACTTAACCTGAAGTGAACTTTCCCATTGAAAGTAATAGAAAGTGGATTAATCCGTTCCAGACTGGTCCGCAGAGTACTTAAACGGAAAGTACTCAAACCGAAGTGTACTTAAACCGAGGTATGACTGTACAATGCATTTGTCTCCCTTGAAACCCAGGAGAGGGCCTTTCTTGCTTCTTGCTTCTAAAACCCCTTCGTAGTAGTGCATAAGTTATCAATCCATTCCTTGTCTGACCTCACAATCTCCTCTGGACAGCGTCTGCCTGAAGTTTTCATGCTCGGCAAAACAATGGTGAAACTAAACCAGCCAACTTCGAACTCCCAGCCCTCCTTCTACTACCTAAGATGCACACGTGCTCACTTTTAAAGGGACTTAATAAATTGGCAAGGCAATGATTCATCTTATCCTTAACAGGAGTCACGAGATTTGCAGCTGTTACGCAACACTGATCCGGTTCTGATCCGAAGGCAGAATGTGTAGCTCTTCTGCAAGAAACACTCGGTTTGGGTTTGGCGGTTCTCTCTTTGTTTCCCTTCATCTTAAAAATATATCTGACTGAGCTATAAATACCTCGCTTGAAAGGAAAGCGAGGCATCATGCCAGGGAGGGGAAGGAAATAAAGTGTTGCTCTGAATCATGCAGAATCATGCTCTGCCATAATAAATATTACGAATGAGTGGGGTTTCCCCCATGTATTTGCAAGCCAAGGCTGGATGCTGTTTCAAAAGGAGTCTTGAGTTGCAAATGAAGCCAACAGATCGGCTTCAAGTTGTACCCGGGAGACAACTTTCCCTTTCCCCCTGAATATTTGCTGTGTATGTTCCCCATCTGTTGAAAACAACAGACCACTTTCAAACCCCGACATGTATATTACATCTCGTTCACATTGTTTTGATTATTACATTTTTTGAAAGCAAACACACACACTGCGGAATCCCAGATACCAAAGAATACTCCACGTACCACTTTTTCCATGTACGGAAATATTTCAAGCAAGGGAGCCCAAGGTCCCTGTGGGCTGCTGCAGACCTGTATGCCCAGCAGCAAAAGCTTGTCAATACAAAAAGGTCTTCAGTTGTTTCTGGAAAATACAGATAGAGAATGCCTGTTACAAGAAAAAGCTCTTGGAATAGGGGTAAAGTTGTTTTGGTGATGGCATGGATACTAGCCAATCCGTGCCATTCATGGGCGGCTTTTCCTCAAGGAAATTTGAATTCTGAAAATTGCAACATGGTTCTTCTCTGCCTCTGTCCCAGTCCTACATGATTAATAAAATCTTAGGTGGTATTTTAGCTAGATTTTAACATATTAATCTAACAATTCCATCAGTCTAAATATTCCAGACCTATGTTTTTGAGGGTTTACACTGGAAGGGGAAATGGTACATTTGGAGTGAGCAGGATATTGTCCGTCTCAACCCTATAATTCTAACTTGTTTCCCTGTGCACTGCTTTCATAGTGAGCTGGCATGCATATATTTTAGGTCAAGTTCTTTCTGTGTAAGCAGCCATCTTCATGCGCTTCTAAGGATGCTGAACACTCCCCACCCCCTTCCCTTTTGCAAAATGGCAATAACAGTTACCGGCTGATTAAGGAAAACATTGCTGCGGATCATTCTAATTGATTTGAATGCATGTGTTTTCCCGTCTTGGTTTAGTTGGAGGGGTCTATTTAAACAAATAGCACTGTCATTCTGAACCGTAATTAGATAATAAATTAATAGATAAATGGATTAGAAAGTTCACCCACTCCTGCTTAAGGCATAAGAATGAGCTGCTCAGTATTTGCAATGCTAATAAATGGCTTAAGGAATGAACACGGGAAGAAGGAAGACATGGAAACTGAAAACTAGTGAGGATAACTTTACCATCTCCATGGACTTGGAGATGGTAGATGTCAGACCTGGTTGAAGTTCTAGGAGAAGGAAAATATTTGGGAGATGAAAAGGCTAAGGAATAAACCCTACACAGGTCCCTAAGACTGTTGGATAGCACCTTGGATGGCCCCTTCCAGCAAGTCCTTCCGGAAAAAAAAAAGAGAGAGAGAGAGCCAGTGTGGTGTAGTGGTTAAGAGCGGTAGACTCGTAATCTGGGGAACTGAGTTCGCGTCTCCGCTCCTCCACATGCAGCTGCTGGGTGACCTTGGGCTAGTCACACTTCTTTGAAGTCTCTCAGCCCCACTCACCTCACAGAGTGTTTGTTATGGGAGAGGAGGGAAAAGGAGAACGTTAGCCGCTTTGAGACTCCTTCGGGTAGTGATAAAGCAGGATATCAAATCAAAACTCTTCTTCTTCTTCTTCTTGCTCTGCTTTCCTTTGGACTACATCCATGAGGCCAATAAGGTCTAGTCATCTGGGCAGCCCAGGACCTCCAGACACACTGCCCAGGCTTGCTCACCAGGGAGGTGCTGCTAACACAGAGGTTTGACTTCACCCCTGGAGGGACTTCACCCCGTTGTCTCTCGAGACAGGCAGATGCCAACATCTGGAGCCCCATCAGTCCTCTGTAACATGCAGAGCAACTAACAGCCCTCCTCCAGATAATCTTAACAACTGAGCAATCAAAGGAGGGTTCAGGGAGTCCTTAAGGAATCCTGCCTCCAGGCCTTTTCATGTTGATACAAGAACCTTGAACTTGGCTTGGTAGCATATGGGCAGTCAGTGCAGAGACACCACATGCTGCCAGCTGTCTGCCCCCATCAGAGGAGGAAGAAGGAAAACCCAGGCACTAGCTCAGGGGTCCCCAAACTAAGGGGTTCCCAAACTAAGGCCTGGGGGCCAGATCCGACCCAATCTCCTTCTCAATCTGGCCCATGGACAATCCGGGAATCAGTGTGCTTTTACATGAGTAGAAAGCGTCCTTTCATTTAAAATGCATCTCTGGGTTATTTGTGGGGCCTGCCTGGTGTTTTGACATGAGTAAAATGAGTCCTTTTATTTAAAAATGCATCTCTGGGTTATTTGTGGGGCATAGGAATTTGTTCATATTTTGTTTTCAAAATATAGTCCGGGCCCCCACAAGGTCTGAGGGACAGTGGACCAGCCCCCTGCTGAAAATGTTTGCTGACCCCCTGCACTAGTTCTTAGGGTGTTTCCAGACCATTGCTATTTTTTGAATGGGATTCCATCACATACTGGCAAATTCAGGTCACACAATTATAGTTGATTGGGAGCCCTTGTGTAACAAGCCCGGTTCTCCAATAGATCCACCTTTTTGCAATAAGAAAAGCAATGGAAAGATGCCATCTCACCTCCCTGCAATCAAACCAGAATAATGATGATGATGATGATGATGATGATGATGATGATGACCAAAGTGTTGGTGCTGACCTTTAAAGCCCTAAATGGCCTCGGTCCAGTATACCTGAAGGAGCATCTCCACCTCCATCATTCTGCCCGGACACTGAGGTCCAGCACCGAGGGCCTTCTGGCAGTTCCCTCGTTGCGAGAAGCCAAGTTGCAGGGAACTAGGCAGAGGGCCTTCTCAGTGGTGGTGCCTACCCTGTGGAACGCCCTCCCAACAGATGTCAAAGAGGGAAACAACTACCAGACATTTAGAAGACATCTGAAGGCAGCCCTGTTCAGGGAGGCTTTTAATGTTTAATAGATTACTGTGTTTTATTTTTCTGTTGGAAGCCACCCAGAGTGGCTGGTGAAACCCAGCCAGATGGGCGGGGTATAAATAATAATAATAATAATAATAATAATAATAATAATAATAATAATATATTATTTATTTATTTATACCCCGCCCATCTGGCTGGGTTTCACCAGGATGAATGCTCTATAAACCTAGGCTTGTTGTTGTTATTTTGTTGTTATTTTAACCCTGTATTTTGTGGGTTTTATATTGTAATTTTATGTTGTGAGTAGGACTGGGCAATATTCTGTTTTTCAGCATCACGATATATCACCAGCTAAACATCTCAATATACCAATATATCATGGTGACCGAAATAAGGATGGAACTGTGTAGAGGCAAATAGTAGGGCTGGGCGATATCTGGTTTTTAAGATTGTAATATATCACCGACTAAACATCGCGATATACTGATGTATCACAATGTCTGAAATAAAAATGGAGCTATGTAGAGGGATTGGCTGGCTTCACGGTTTTTCCCACATTGTGATTTTTGCATAACACACACACACACACACACACACACACACACACACACACACACACTATGATTTGTTAATCCATTGCCAAGTCAAAAATTATGAAACCGATATCACGATATGGACTTCAAACCGGTTTGGGACAATATATCAGTATATCGTCCAACCCTAGTTGTGAGTCGCTGTGAGATCGATGGATGAAGGGTGTCATACAAATTTAATAGATAATACAGTTGTACCTCTACTTACGTATCCCTCTGGATAAGGAATCTTTGGGTTACAGCCACGGCAAACCCAGAAGTGTATACTTCCGGGTTTTGCCACACGCGCATGCGCGCTCAATCACGCCTCTATTTAAGTAACTTTTGGGGTGTGAATGGACCCCTGGAATGAATTAAGTTCGTATCCGGAGGGTCCACTGTAATAATCAAAATAAGATATGATATCTTTATTGTCATTGTCCCCTTGCGGGAACAACGAAATTACTCGGTTGCTAGATCCACTCAGATAAAGCATTCCGCATAATCCAAAAATTACTACAAAACCTAATTAAAAACAGTAAATACAATGCAAAATAACAAGTAAAGTAAGATGACTTCAAAGTCCAGACTTTCCATTTGAGGCCAAAATCGCTCTAGAGATGAAACTGTTCCTGAGACGGCTTGTTCTTGCCTGCATTGTTCTAAATCTCCGTCCCGATGGCAGGAGCTGAAACAAATGGTGACCAGGGTGCGTTGGATTTCTTGATATGTCTAGTGCTTTTCTATGGCACCTGGTGGTGTAGATTTGTTCTAAGGTGGAGAGTGAGCAGCCAACAATGCTCTCTGCTGTTTTAATAATTCTGCACAGCCTTGCTCTATCCTGAGAAGTACAGCTTCCGTACCACACACACAAGCCATACATAAGCAGGTCATCTGCAAACACCTTGAGATATAAAGCACTTGTAACAGCCCGTTGCAATGGAAACAGTTCAGGGAGAGGCAGAGGGTGTGGAACCACTTCTCTTCTGCTTCAGTGTGCTGGAATGGGTGCTGCCAGGTAATTCTGGGTGGAGAGAGGAGCCTTATGGAGATGCTTTCTCAACCGAGCTGATGGTGGCCCCGATTCTCTTCACTCCCTCAGTTACAGGCAAACGGGATGGCTCTTTTTGGCACGAGGAGTTACAAATGCCATTTCCTCTTCCTCCAAAGCCAAGCTATTTAATTTGTATGAACTGACAGGCATATCTTCCTCTCCTTCTCAATATGCACATCCTCTTTTGGGGTCATCGGCTGATTATATATATAACCCATAAAGAACATTGCTTCTTCCTGAGGACAGGACATCTCTCTCTCTCTCTCCCTGCCTAAATAAATGGCTCAAGTGGGTATAATTAAGAGTGCAAAAAGATTAGCATCGAGACATATATAATGCAGACAGTTGTGACATCACTGTAGAGACTTGGGGGCCAGGATGCAAAAAGTAGCTCAATTACCTTGAGAAAGTGTCCTTGTCCTCAACATTAATTTATCTGGAATAATGATCGCGCTCTGGTTGCATACTCAAAACAGTTACTGCTGATTACAACCCCCGTTTTTACCCATTGGAAAGTCCCCATCTGTGCCCCAGTCTACCATCTTGGCAGGGGATTCAAAAAAAGGTGGTTAAGGATGCAGTCCTAAGGTGGCAGGGATGGGAAGAACTGAAGGCTGGAGGGGCAGACATACAGGTAAAGCGGTGTCCTCAAATTCCTCAATTTTCCCCCCTGGTCCTCTGGGAAGAGAATGGATGTGGGTGGCGCTGTGGGTTAAACCACAGAGCCTAGGGCTTGCCGATCAGAAGGTGGGTGGTTTGAATCCCCGCGATGGGGTGAGCTCCTGTTGTTCGGTCCCAGCTCCTGCCCACCCAGCAGTTTGAAAGCACGTCAAAGTGCAAGTAGATAAATAGGTACCACTCCGGCGGGAAGGTAAACGGCATTTCTGTGTGCTGCTCTGGTGTGCCAGAAATGGCTTAGTCATGCTAGCCACATGACCTATACGCCAGCTCCTTCGGCCAATAAAGCGAGATGAGCGCCACAACCCCAGAGTCTTCCGCGACTGGACCTAATGGTCAGGGGTCCCTTTACCCTTTACCTGGGAAGAGAAATCCACTAACTAATCTACGGGGCTGGTGTAGTTTTGTCTTTGGTCTGCTGCCTGTTGGTAGACTGGGAAGACTATTGACCTCTGCTGGGGCAAGACCTGTGGGGCACAGGAAGATGCCCTCTACTGGGTCAAAACATTGGCCTGTCTGTCTCAGGGTTGTCTACGCTGCTGGTCTTCAACTGATGGGTTGGGACCCACACTTGCTCCAAGGTGGGTCGTGACAGCAGCACTACAACCGTGCTAAAAGGTTAAGAAATGGGACCCCAAATGCATGTTTGGGGTAAATGTAGGTCCTGGGACTTCTTGAAGGCTATCTGTCTATGCCAATCCATTTCGCCACCACTGGTTGGCAGCACCTGTTCAGGGTTCCAGATAGTCTCTCCAAGAGCTATCTGCCAGGGGTTGAACCCGTGACGTTCCGCATGCAGAGCAGATGCTCTGCCACTGAGCTCAATACACTCTTGTAATGGCAGCAGAGGAGACATAACGCTCAAAACAGAAGTGTAGCACTCAAATTGGAAGCGTAACACTCAAAATCGAGGTGTGGCACTCAAAACGGAGCACATTTGGCTTCCAAGAAAAGTTTGCAAACCAGAACATTTGATTCCGGGTTTGCAGTGTTTGGGTTCCAAGTTGTTTGAGTGACAAGGTGTTTGAGAACCAAGCTACCCCCATATCCAACATCATAAACAAAGAGCTTCCAATGTCTCCTGACATGCCACCACCTGGGACCATCAAATTGTAGCCTCATAGAAAGGTTATAAAAAGAAAATCTAGTCTATATATTTTTTTTTATAACAGCCTGCTTACTATGTCAGCAACGTTTTCATAGCTCTTATGGTTGGTTGGAAAAGAGCCGTTCCAGCGCCATCAGAGAGAAATCTGGAAAGGGTTTAATTTCCATCCTATCAGGGGTCAAGTCTCCACGAAGTCTCTTAACAAGCCAAGCCTATCGTTACACCACCACCCCTCCCTTGACTTTTATCATTAATAGTCTGATTAGCAACCGCTTGGGAGCAGAAACGTCCATTGTGCAGAACACAGAAATTATGTTTCATCAGACATTGCGAAGCTCATCATTCATGTCATTGAAACCTTGGTGGAATGGAAGTACTTGAGAATATATTAGAGGGAGCAATCACAGTTTGCTCTTGGGGTGGGCAGCGTGACCTATAAGAGGTCCTTTGTATTTCCTCCGCTTCTAATATCTGTGATCGTTGACTTTTACCTCTGCCATTGTTCCGCTTAATTGTGACTCTTCCCCTCGCCTACAAAGGAAGGGGGTGCCCGTCTTTGCTTTCTGATTCCGACAAGCTTAGGTTCTGTTTTGTGCATGGCTCAGCAGTCGGAAATCCACGAGGCACCTGTATTTGGGGGATACGGCTGTGAAATTGTTGGACTTCAAGGGATGATTGGGTTTTAAGTCGGCTTAGTAGCTGGGTGATGACGGCCTCCAGCTCTCGCAGTGACATCCGTGCCCCACGGTCTCAAAAGGGATGGGGAAATAGAAAATTGAATGACACACATTTTTCGCCTCTTATGTCCTTTCTGTCGGTCTGGTAACGCAGATTAATTTAATCAGGGCGTGTGTCTTAAAACAAATATTAAATGTACTCCGTGTCTCTCTGTATCCTCCATTTCTAGCGGGTTGACCCTGATGTTAATCAAGAAGGGTCTTTTTGCACCTTCTGCCTGCTATCTGCAAAGTTTTGCATAATGTAATAGAGTCGGCTGATAGACTACAGCCCAGTGCTCCCAGATGGAGGGGTGGGGGGTATCTCGTCGAGGAGGAAAATAAAAGCTTGAGTATGTGCGTGGTGGGAGGGAGGGAAACTTTGATCAGGGCTTGGTCTCCTGAATCAGAATGACAGCTGGCTTCATTGGATTTCAGCAAAGCAATAAAAAAGAGGGGAAAGAAAAGCCCAAACGGTGGGGCCTATTGTGAATAAATTGCTTGCTTCTCTTCATGCATAGCCATGTCTGTTGCGATTTTGTTCGTAATTTCTTTTCTAATTGTGTAAGTTACTTCCCATGAAATTCTATACAAGGAAGCGTTTGGTTGGGCATTGTTCTCGTGTTCAATTTAAGACATATGTTCTCCTGCAGATTGTGTAAATCAATATATTTTGCCGGCACAAGACCCGTGTTCAGAAACGGACAGCGGCTTGTAGGGCCCCACAAGCGGAAGTTCCTCAACACCATAATTGTTGCAGTGGGCATTGTTGCACCACCAGAGGAGTATTATTATTATTATTATTATTATTATTATTATTATTATTATTAATGTAAGTCTTTATATCGCCCTTCATCTGAGGATCACAGGGAGTTTTACAATATAAAAACACAAAAGAACACAACATATGTACCAAAACAATGCTCCCACAGTTTAAAAGGTACAGGGTGGGCTACAAAAAAAATGAAAGCAGAAGGCAGGTCTCTGCCCCAAGGAATCCATGATAGTGATGTCCCTAGAGAGATTTCCCCTACTCAGATCTGTCATTTATTTTATAGTGGATGCTCGGGTTGCGAACGTGATCTGTGCGGGAGGCATGTTCGCAACCCGCCAGCACTGTGTCTGCGCACGCGTGGGTTGCGATTTGGCACTTCTGCGCATGCACAAAGTGTGATTTAGTGTTTCTGCGCATGCGCAAGCGCTGAAACACAGAAGTAACCCGTTCCGGTACTTTCGGGTTCGGCGCGGTGCACAGCCCGAAAACGCGCAACCTGAAGCGTCTGTAACCCGAGGTGTGACTGTATTTTAAAGTAAGTATATAGCCCTCATGGAATAAAATAGGCAAAGTGTACAGGTACCTTCCAAGTGATTAATGTGAAATAAGAAATGTGATGTTGCCAAACTGCTATTAGGCAGCAACTGTGTGTGTGTGTGTGTGTGAACAATATTGTCTGATCTCCTCTAGGGTTGGGCAATATATTGTCCAAAACCGTTTTGAAGTCCTTGTCATGATATTGGTTTCATAATTTCTGACCTGGCAATAAATATATTGCAAATCACGATGTGTGTGTGTGGTAGGCAAAAATCACAATGCAGGAAAAACATAGCTCCATCCTTATTTCAGACATCATGAATATATTAGTATGTTGCAATGTTAAGCTGCCGACGGTGCTTTTTTTCTGGGGGGACGCAGGGGTATGCATACCCCTAAACATTTTTTGTGAATCTTTGTACTTTAGTCCATTTACAATATTTATTTTTCCCGATTTGAACTATAAAATGGTGATTTTCTTCCGTCAAAATGAGAGTACCCCTAAACAATTTTTTTGGGGGGGGGAAGCACTGGCTGGCGATATATCACAATGTTAAAAACCAGATATCGCCCAGCCCAAATAATAATAATAATAATAAGCACATCAAAATGCAAGTAGATAAATAGGAACCGCTACAGCGGGAAGGCAAACGGCGTTTCCATGTGCTGCTCTGGTTTGCCAGAAGCGGCTTTGTCATGCTGGCCACATGACCTGGAAGCTATACGCCGGCTCCCTCGGCCAATAATGCGAGATGAGCGCGCAACCCCAAAGTCGGTCACGACTCAACCTAATGGTCAGGGGTCCCTTTACCTTTTTTATATATAGGATGCTTATATTCTGCATGTGCAGATGGCTTGAGATACCTACTAGGCCCATAAATTACCATATAGCATATATTCAACACAAAATACAGAGACCATTTGTTGTTGACAAAGGGCAGCTGGGCATATAAAGGGCCCCATTCCCTTCAGTAGCTTAGGGCCTCATCAAACCTAAATCCGGCCCTGGATTAGATTATACCCGATCTTTTTTGAACATTTGCACTAATACACTTGTGCAGAGGCTGTGTGGCAATGAGCATCCATCCTGATTGACTTTTGGGTGTTTGCATGCCTTCCTGTGTCTCATCCGTCCATTCCAAACTGCAAATAGTTCATCTTTTTAAGGGGATTAATTGTGTGAGGGGAGGGCTGGGGTGTTATTGGGCTACAACCCCCATCATCCCCGACCATTGGCAATGCCGGTTGGGGCTAATGGGAGTTGTGGCCCAAAAACATCTGGAGAGCCAAAAGTCCCCCACACCTGCCCTGGGGGTGACAAGGGTGCTTTGTTGTTGTTTAGTCGTTTAGTCGTGTCCGACTCTTCGTGACCCCATGGACCAGAGCACGCCAGGCACTCCTGTCTTCCACTGCCTCCCGCAGTTTGGTCAGACTCATGTTGGTAGCTTCGAGAACACTGTCCAACCATCTCGTCCTCTGTCGTCCCCTTCTCCTAGTGCCCTCCATCTTTCCCAACATCAGGGTCTTTTCCAGGGAGTCTTCTCTTCTCATGAGGTGGCCAAAGTATTGGAGCCTCAGCTTCAGGATCTGTCCTTCCAGGGAGCACTCAGGGCTGATTTCCTTCAGAATGGAGAGGTTTGATCTTCTTGCAGTCCATGGGATTCTCAAGAGTCTCCTCCAGCACCATAATTCAAAAGCATCAATTCTTCAGCCTTCTTTATGGTCCAGCTCTCACTTCCATACACCACTACTGGGGAAACCATAGCTTTAAGTATACGGACCTTTGTTATATAAGGGTGCTTTAATCCTCAATAATTGTGCAAACCTAACCTTTCCTCCTGCTTGAAACTCTCCTGCGAAATATTTAGAGCCTGGAGTCATTCCAGTCATGGACGGTTCCATTTCCGACCTGCATCATCTATGCATGTATTCAGTCATAAGTCATAAGGATGCTTACTTTATTGTTTTATCTTACTATGTTCTCTCTGTCCTGTTTCCAACTAATCCCTAATTAGGGGCGAAACGAATCTGCACAAAAACTGGCATTTGGATATTTCTCAAAGTGTCTTCTCATTTAAGATACACCTTTTTATTTTATTTTTGCCCTTCTTCATCCCTTTTCATCAGTGCTGTTAGCGTGTCCAATGGAACCCTTTCAAGTCCTACCTGGATATAAAAGGCATCGATCGATTTCAAAATTCCTCCAGTTTGAGATGAGAATTTAATGTATTGGTATCGAACTCCAAAAACACAGTCTACTACAAAAACTACATTGGACCCTTTAATGCTAATTTATATTCCCCATTTGACTATCTGGAAACTTTGGATAAGGAAATAGAAGAGAGGCTTGGGCGATATAAACAGCTTACAGTTCTGCAAACCGCTTGGAGATATTATTTTGTCAATAATAATAATAATAATTTATTATTTATACCCCACCCATCTGGCTGGGTTTCCCCAGCCACTCTGGGCCCAACAGAAAAATAAAACACAATAATCTATTAACAGAAAAATAAAACACAATAATCTATTAACAGAAAAATAAAACACAATAATCTATTAACAGAAAAATAAAACACAATAATCTATTAAACATTAAAAGCCTCCCTGAACAGGGCTGCCTTCAGGTGTCTTCTAAAAGTCTGGTAGTTGTTTTCCTCTTTGACATCTGTTTGGAGGGTGTTCCACAGGGCGGGTGCTGCTACCGAGAAGGCCCTCTGTCTGGTTCCCTGTAACCTCACTTTTCGCAATGAGGGAACCGCCAGAAGGCCCTCGGTGCTGGATCTCAGTGTCCAGGCAGAATGATGGAGGTGGAGACGCTCCTTCAGGTATACTGGACCGAGGCCATTTAGAGCTTTAAAGGTCAGTACCAACACTTTGAATTGTGCTCGGAAACGTACTGGGAGCCAACGTACTGGGAGCCAATGTAGTCAATGGGAGCCAATGGGAGTCAAACAAGCAGTATATAAATCTTTAGATAGATGGTGATAGATAGATAGTCTGTGGCCTCTTAGGGTTTGTCCCCTTCCAAATGCCTTTGTTTGATTTTTTCTATGCCCTACTACTCAAATGGAAATGCTACCCAGAGTGGCTTAAACATTAATACAAATAAGACTTAGCATAAAAGGAAAGAGGGATGGGCATGGAAAAGGAAAACAAGCAAACACAGACTCTGAATTATTGATCCTTGATGTTTCTTATGACAACTAGCTGGGATGGAAGTAGTTGCTTAGAGTTAATGGATCTGGAGAAACAGCCTGGGTGACCCAACCCCCCTGGAAGTTACTGTAAGGCAGCCTGAAGTTGTTGGCCTTACGGGATATGGCCTCGGGCTTGCCAGGCCTAGCTAGAATGTACTGCTTTTTTTGTTTCTCTGGTCCCCGCCGACAGGCTCACGTTATAAATAAGAAACCAGTATTGCGAGTTTGCAGGATGAGAGTGTTAATTCCTGTGTCAAGTTGAAGCCAGCGTGGGGAAGAATTAACCTCCTGCGGTAAAATTGCTCCGCAACTGATATCTGCAGCCGTTTGCAAAATGAAGTAAATGGATGTGTGTGCACAGGAATGCAGAGAATCGCAAGGTAGGGCTGGGAAGGAATCCCCGGAGTGATGCTGTCAGTCAGCACAGACAGTATTGAGCTCGGTATATTTTCTTGTGTTCAACTTGGAAAGTTCGGTATCGGTACAAAAGGTAAAAGGAGCTGGGAAGAGAAATGAAAGCAAGTGCTAGAGCAGTTCTGCCCTGTAGCTCAGTGGCAAGGAATCTGCTTTTAGTGCAGAATGTCACAGGTTCAATCCCCGAGTGCTATTATTAATTATTTAATATAGTACTATTATTATTTTTCAGTTTTTTTAAAAAAAACCTGCCCTCAGGCAAGGCAGATACAGCTACTTAAAATTAAATACCAAAACCAGTTTAAAACAAATTAACAGGCCTAAAAACACAAACCCTGGGTATCAAGGCAAGGGGTTAAAGAGCTGTGCTTTCAGTGGATGACAGAAAATAAATAGTTACTCCTATGAGATTATATATATATATATATATATATATATATATATATATATATATCCTGTTCTTCCTCCCGGAGGAAAATAATAATAATAATAAATTAATTTTAAAAGGGGAGGGAGGAATAATAAACTATATTTATATTTTGTGCTGTTGGGATAGATTAAAGGCGTGCATCTAATTGATAGGTGTAAAAACAGGATTGCCGGGCATTTGAAACAAAAACAGCACAGAACTGCAAGCTGGAAAAAAGAGCGAATATGCCCCGGAGTCTCACTGCAGCCTGCACATGGCAAAGGCAGAACTGAATTATAGCCACATTACACAAAGAGTCCAGCAATAAGTCCTCTTGTTACTTGCTGGCTGCAGGCCGTGCCGGATAATTGAATTCATTTGGAATAGATTCTCCATCTCGAATTTGCTGTGGGAGCTAATAGCATCCTGTCTTTCAAATTCGAGGAAAATCCATAGTTGTCTGAGGGCCAAATGAGATGGTACATGGGAGGCGTGTGAACGGCCTCCTGGTTATTTTATTTCATTTTTAATCGAGAATGAGAGTTGAAGGCTGCGATCGAGAGATGGAGAGTGTAGTATTAGGAATTCAGATGTAGAAGCTAGGTGCCAAATGTCTCCTTAAACCAGGGTTACTGTTGGAAAAAACGGAGCATTTTTCGGGCCAGGTGGCTCAAAAGTCATATTTCTCAGCCATATTTTTGGTTCCTGAAGTTCATTCTGATTGGGCAGATAAAATGTAACAGGGTGTGTTGCTAGTGTGCAAAAACACAGGGCCGTCTCAAGCAGGTCGGGCACCCTGGCGCTGTGGTGCAGAGATCGCTCCGGCGCCCCCGCCCTGGTGGGTGGGCACAGCGCACAGCCCCTCCCCTGGCGCCCCGCGCCACCGCGACTACCACTAGAGCCGGGCCTGCAAAAACGGTCCAGATCTAAGGATCCCCAGGCATGCACCTCCAGATGGTGGAGACATCAGGCGCCATCTTGGCACCTGGGCACCTACACTTGGTCACAAGTGGCCAATACCCAGGTGTAAAATGTGCCTGGCGAATTTCGAACACTGGAAGACATGCGTATGTGTACATGTCAAAAATTCCCCCTACCCAACTGTGTTGCGTAGGCAGCAGGGAAGTCTCAGGGTCAAATGCAGGGCAAGATATTGGGCCCTTGAGAAAATATAGGTAAAGGTAAAGGGGCCCCTGACCATTAGGTCCAGTCGTGACCGACTCTGGGGTTGCGCGCTCATCTCGCATTATTGGCCGAGGGAGCCGGCGTACAGCTTCCAGGTCATGTGGCCAGCATGACAAAGCCGCTTCTGGCAAACCAGAGCAGCACACGGAAACACCGTTTACCTTCCCGCTGTAGCGGTTCCTATTTATCTACTTGCACTTTGACGTGCTTTCGAACTGCTAGGTTGGCAGGAGCTGGGACCAAGCAACGGGAGCTCACCCCGTCCCAGGGATTCGATCCGCCGACCTTCTGATCAGCAAGCTCTAGGCTCAGTGGTTTAACCACAGCGCCACCTGGGTCCCATTATTGAGAAAATATTATTGAGAAAATATACCTTTCCCCATATGAGCAATGGAGACTGATTCATTTGGGTAGATGTGGTGTTGCCCCACCAATCTCAGCCAGCCCCTACCTGCATTCCTACTTAGAACCCGTTTCACATGTGTGAGGGACGAGGGATACAGGGAAGTCCCTCCCATCTTAAGTTCCAGCCCATCCCCAAGCGCGGGAGAGAGTAAGGAGAGCTCTGCCTCCAGCGGAGAGTCAGGAAGTGGTGTCCGAGGCTCAGGCAAGGTTGTGGAGCCCAAGCCGCAGGTGGGACAGGAAGTTGGACGCACAGGGGGGAGGCCAATTCCCCCAACTCCCGAATTGCGACGCAAACGTAGGGGGAAGAGGTTGGGTCTGCCAAAGCTGTGGTGCTGGAAGAAAACGCGCCAATCGCCATTCGGGAGTTCAGACACCTCACCTTAAGGATGCATTTTTACTGCTCTGAACACTGTAAATAATCAGCACTTAATAAAAACCTTAAAAGACCATGCTGGAGTCGTTACTCTAGAGTAGCCATACCAGGCCCTCTGACAGCAACTCCCGAATCTTTTTTTGGCTACTTTGGAGTGCAGCGATGAGCGCTCAAGAGGCTGAGCATTGGAGGCTGGAGGCCGAAGCAGCGAAGCAGGAGCTGCAGAACCTCACAGCGCACGCACAGCAGCAATTGCATGCCGCTCAGGAGGAAGCGCGAGGGGCGCAGGAGGAGCTGAACAAGCTGGTGGACCAGGTGAGGACAAAAGAGGAGACTGAGAAACAGCTAAGGGTGATGGTTTTGGACCTACAGAAAAAGTTGGAAGAGGAGAAAGCCGCTAGAGGTGGGGGGGTGCCCCAGCCGCAGCTAGTCCAAGTGAGAAGGGGACAGAGCCTAGTCACCAAGTTTAGCGGCGACCCTAGGGAGTACCTAGGATTCGAGACAGAAATAAATTATGCGCTGGAATTGCATGCAGCAGAATTCCCAGATGACGCGCACAGAGTCTCCTTTATCATAGAGCATTTGACGGGGGCCGCCCGAGAATGGGTAAGACCGCTCATCGCGCAAAAAAATCCTTGCATGAAGAACGCAAAATTATTTCTAGAAGCTTTAAAAATAATGTACGCTAGTGACAGTGAAATGGAGGCCACTAAAGAGGAGCTTCATAACTTAACACAAGGAAAATCGACAGTTAGGGACTACTGGGCGAGATTCACCATGCTGGTGCACAAACTGGGGTGGGATCTGCAAAGTGAGCCAGTGAAATCAGCCTTCTACATGGGTTTGCACGCAGACGTTAAGGATGAGCTGGCAAGAGGTCCCAAACCGCGAACGATGGATGAGTTAAGCAAAGCGGCGCTAGCGGTGGGGGTGAGACAGGAATCCAGATGGAATGACAAACAAGCGACGCGCGCAGCAAAACCTTGGTTCCCACGCTCCCAGGACAGACCACATCACCAAACCCCACCCCAGGGCCCGCCCCCACACCCGCCCAGGCCAAGCCCAGAGCCGGAACCGATGGAGATCGGAGGAGCGCGCGCGCGGGCTTTTCAAACCCCGGCGGCGCCAAGACGCAAGGAGGGAAGAGGCGGGAATTGCTTTCTCTGCAACTCCCCCCGGCATCGCGTCAGAGACTGCCCTCATCGCAGAGAGTGGCAAGGAAAGGCGGGAACGGTTGTACCTTCCCCAGCTGACGCAGCACCACAGCAGGGAAACGAGACAGCCTGGCTGCAGGAGACAAGGGGGAGCGGCCAGGCACAGTCAGCAGACAACAGCCCCCGCCCGCCCACCCGCACAGAGAGGAGCACAGCCAGCCCACCCCTCCCAGAGCAGGAGTGGTTCTAGAAGTCACGCTCACGCTCCCAAATGGCTATCCCCTGACAGTCCTCGCCTTAATTGACAGTGGTGCCTCAGCCAACTTCTTCTCGAGAAACTTTGCGGAAGAGCACCAGATCCAACTTCTGCAGCTGGATTTTCCCCTGCACGTGGCCACCATTGACGGCAGAGAGCTGCTGGGAGGGGCCATCACGCATCAAACCCCCCCCCATGAGAATGACGGTGGGAAGGCACTCAGAGACGCTGGCTTTCAACGTCACAACCATCTCAGACCCCCCCATCGTCTTGGGCATGAGCTGGCTGACGCGCCACGACCCCTCCATAAGTTGGCACCAGAGATGCATCACTTTTGGATCGGACTTTTGTCTGGAACATTGCATGCAGCACCAACCAGGGGAGGGGCCTCCGATAGCCACGGTGGCCACCATGCACGTCAAGGGGGGTGAGGCAATACCCAAGCCGTACTGGGACCTGCAGGAGGTCTTCAGCGAATTGGAGTCCGACCACCTACCCCCACACAGGCCTTTTGACTGCCAGATCAACCTGGTGCCAGGGGCAACTATACCCCCAGCCAAGCTGTACGCCATGTAAGATCAGGAACTGGAGGATCTGCGCGCTTTCATCGACAAGAACCTCAAGCGGGGGTTCATCAGAGAAAGCAAGGCAGCAGGGGGCAGCCCGGTCTTCTGGGTGGACAAGAAAGACACGCAACAGCGCCGTCTGGTGGTGGATTTTAGATGGCTGAATTCGGTGACAGAGCCAGTGGCTTTCCCCATGCCCAGAGTGGATGATCTCCTGACAGCGGCACGCAGGGGCAAGATATTCACCAAGCTCGACCTAAGAGGGGCGTACAACTTGATTAGGATCCGGGAGGGTGATGAATGGAAAACCACGATGTTCACGCCTCTGGGCTCTTTTGAATATCTGGTGATGCCCTTCGGGTTGCAAGGGGGCTCAGCATGCTTCCAGGCCTTCATGCACCACGTCCTGGGGTCCCTCCTCTTCAAGAACTGCTTGGTCTTTCTGGATGACATCCTTATCTACTCCAATGACCCAGTGCAGCATGTGAAGGATGTCAGGGAGGTGTTGCAGCGCCTGAAGGACAACCACCTGTATGTGAAGCTGGAGAAGTGCAAGTTTCACACCAAAGAAGTGGACTTCCTAGGCTACAAGCTGTCAGACAAGGGGCTGGCGATGGACAAGGACAAGGTGCAGGCCATCCTGGACTGGCACAGCCCCAGGACGCGCAAAGATGCCCAACGCCTACTAGGCTTCGCGAACTTCTACAGGAAGTTCATCAAGAACTTCTCTCGCGTCACGGCTCCTATCACCGACTGCCTGAGAGGCAAGCAGAAGTTCCGGTGGACACCAGAGGCGCAAGCAGCGTTCGAAAGCCTCAAGAGGGTATTCGCTTCAGACCAGCACCTGTTCCACGTGGTGCAGGATGCGCCCCTACGCCTGGAGACAGATGCTTCGGACAAGGCTCTGGGAGCGATTCTGTTGCAACTGGACGCCAACAGAGAGTGGAGACCCTGTGCCTTCTTCTCCAGGAAGCTGACCCAGCCGGAACGCAACTACACAGTGTTTGACAGGGAACTTCTCGCGATCCACGCTGCGTTCCAGCACTGGCGACACTTCCTGGTGGGCGCCAAGCACCCCATCCAGGTGTGCACAGACCACAAGAACCTGGAGTTCTGGAGAACTGCCAGGGTGCTCAACCAGCGGCAGATACGGTGGGCAGAGTTCTTCTCGAACTTCAACTTCTCCATCCACTACATCCCGGGAGAGCAGAATGTCAGGGCGGATGCCCTCTCCCGCAAGCCAGAGTACATGGAGGAGGAGTTGCCACCGGCACCCAGGCATATTTTCCCCCCATCAGCATGGTCCTGCGGATCAGCAGTGGTGAGCGAGGCAGAACTCACAGCACTGACAGCAGCTGATGAATTTGCCACCCGCATCTTCAGAGAACTGAGAGGGGGGGGGAGCAGGCCAAAGACTTTGAGGAAAGGAGGGGTTTGCTTTTTTACAAGGGAGCCCTGTACCTACCAACCAAACAGCTGAGAGGTAAGGCCCTCAAGCAGATGCACGACAACCCAACGGCGGGTCATTTTGGAAGGGACAAAACCACTCACCTAGTCATGAGACACTTCTGGTGGCCAGGGGTGCGGGAGGATGTTCGGGATTATGTAAGGGGATATGACACCTGCCAGCGAGCAAAGGTGGTCAGAGCGCCACCAGCAGGTTTGCTGGAGCCCTTAGCCACACCGCACAGGCCGTGGGAAGTAGTGTCCATGGACTTCATCACAGACCTGCCGTCGTCCAGGGGCAAGACCGCAGTGTTGGTGGTGGTGGACCTCATGTCCAAAATGTGCCATTTTATACCGTGTGCCAGGGCGGTCTCGGCAGAAGAGACGGCCAAACTGTTTGTTGACCACGTATTCAGACTGCATGGATTGCCTTTAAGGGTTATTTCGGATCGTGGCCGCCAATTTGTTTCCAGGTTCTGGCGGCGGCTCATGAACCTCCTGCAGGTGGAGGTCAGCTTGTCGACGGCTAGGCACCCGCAAACCAATGGACAGGCGGAGCGGGTCAACGCCATTCTGCAGCAGTACCTGAGATGTTACGTCAGCCAGAGGCAAACGGACTGGGTGGATCGCCTGCCACTGGCAGAATTTGCCTACAACAATGCGGTGCACGTCTCCACAGGGGTGTCGCCCTTTAAGGCCAACTACGGGCGCGACCTCAGATCTTTCCCGGAGAGGGAGGGGGAGGAGGAGGAGGAGGGCCCACAGGCAGAGGATTGGGCAGAGGACCTGGAGACGGTGCACCAGCAGCTCAGAGAACACTTGGAGAGGGCCAAGGAAGCGTACAAGAAGGGGGCAGATCGCCACAGGCGACCGGGAGAGGTCATCAGGGTGGGGGACAAGGTTTGGTTATCCTCGGAAGGTCTTCCCACCAGGGGGCGATGCAAGAAGTTAGCACCCAGGAGGCTGGGCCCCTTCACGGTCACGCAACAGGTCAACCCGGTAGCCTTCAGGCTAGCACTGCCGGAGGACATGAGAGTGCACCCAGTGTTTCATAGATCGCTGCTGTCGCCGTACAGGGAAAGTACCAGGTTCAGGGACAGCGATCAGCCTCCAGAGGGAGGGGGGGAGACGGGAGACGCCCGACAGCTCAATGAGGCAACTGAGATTTTAGACTCAAGGAGAGGGGTGAGAGGACTGGAGTACCTGATAGCATGGGAGGACACTCCGCCGTCCCACAATGAGTGGATACCGGCCACAGAAGTACCTGAGGAATTTTTAGTGGAAGAGTTCCACGCCCTGTTCCCCCACAGGCCCAAGCCCTGGCACATGGAAAGGGAAGGAGAGGGGGAGGGGCAGGAGGAAGGGATAGCAGGCAGCAGCTCTCCATGGAGATGGGAAGCGGAATTTGAGGACACGGAAGAAGAGGTGTGGGTTTCACCGAGGTCAACGACGTCAGAGGCAGGAGAGGACTGGCAGAACATTTTTACTCCCACCAGCTCTGACGCCACTGACTTCTTGGGATTCCCGTCTTCTCAGGGGGAAGGAGAAAGATCGCAGGATTGGGGGGAAATTTTTACACCCACAGGCTCGGATGCCACAGACTTCTTGGGGTTTCACTCGTCCCCAGCAAGCGGAGAGCCACTAGGAAGGGGGGGAGAGGAGCCTGGGAGGGGGATGGATGTGAGGGACGAGGGATACAGGGAAGTCCCTCCCATCTTAAGTTCCAGCCCATCCCCAAGCGCGGGAGAGAGTAAGGAGAGCTCTGCCTCCAGCGGAGAGTCAGGAAGTGGTGTCCGAGGCTCAGGCAAGGTTGTGGAGCCCAAGCCGCAGGTGGGACAGGAAGTTGGACGCACAGGGGGGAGGCCAATTCCCCCAACTCCCGAATTGCGACGCAAACGTAGGGGGAAGAGGTTGGGTCTGCCAAAGCTGTGGTGCTGGAAGAAAACGCGCCAATCGCCATTCGGGAGTTCAGACACCTCACCTTAAGGATGCATTTTTACTGCTCTGAACACTGTAAATAATCAGCACTTAATAAAAACCTTAAAAGACCATGCTGGAGTCGTTACTCTAGAGTAGCCATACCAGGCCCTCTGACAACATGCATCATATTTTCTGAGTTCTAGGGATGGTTGGATAGCAGCGCCATTGCATTTTCTGGCATGATTAGGGAAAGCCATTTCCTTCCCTGTAAGGTGAACAACCACTCACTGATAGTGTGGTAACCGTGCTGGAGGCTACTGGCTAGTATCTATAGTGTCACCAACACACATGTGGGTTGCTCAGCTTGCAATGTTCCATATTTATATCTATATCTGAGAAATTTTTGATATTGTTTAACTGCGTCTGAAATGAAGCTGCTTCACAAAATGAAAGCAATAATCAATGTACTGTACTATAAAATAAACAAGACAGTATTGTAGATGATGAATAAAAAATTAAAAAATTATTTTTACTTGCTCTAACAATAGTCATTGTTTGGATGGGTTTTTTTTAAAAAAAAATCCATTTCCACAGTCACACAATCAATCAGTCAGCTGAACTGGGTTCCACACAGTCACAAAAACAAATGAACCGAAAAAGCCTCAAAAACAAAAACGCAAAATAAATGGCAAAACCAAAAGCGCCAAATACAGTGGTACCTTGGTTATCGAACTTAATCTGTTCCAGAAGTCCATTTGACTTCCAAAATGTGTGAAAACCAAGGCATGGCTTCTGATTGGTGCAGATGCCCCCAAAATAATAGCCATCAGCCGCATCGGACGTTCGGCTTCCGAAAAACGTTTGAAAACCAGAACACTTACTTCCAGGTTTTCGGTGTTTGGGAACCAAGGCATTTGAGAACCAAAGCGTTTGAGAACCAAGGTACCACTGTAGTCATCAATATCCATTGCTCTCATGGGCAAGATGACTGGGCCAGTTTTTAGCCGTCTCAGTGATCCTTTTGGACAGAAAGGCAGCGATATATGTGTGTGTGTGAATTAATAAATAAAAAATAAGGAACAATTAGCCGACAGGTAATTCTGCCGTTTCTCTGGCTCAGGGAATGTTTGAATTATTCAGTCCCAGCTGATGCACATGCAGAAAGCAGAATCGCTGGTCCCCGCCAGCGGCTGCTTAGAAGCAGGAAAGGTCAGAGCTGTGAATTCTGGAGAATCAGGGGTATGTTTTCTGGTGAAGGAGAGGGGTACTTTGCTGGGTTCGCAGGGGCTCTTAATTGTTTTATTTCTCCAGGCACGCCACCTTTTTTTTCCCTCCCAGGCCTGGAAATGCACCCTTTGGGAATTACGGGGCTGGGTTAACGGTGAGCAACGCTGTCAGTCATTAAGCCTCGGCAAGTCGACCCGTCACCAGGTGGTGCCTGGAAGAAATCTCTCCCCAGGGTACGGAGCTGCATAATTAAGGCCTTTATGGAGGGTTTTTTAAAAAAAAAAAGAGAGAGAGATGCATCCACAGTTGGTTACAGTTAGAGAAATGATGGCAGATTAGATACCCCGTTGGTTTGTTCTGGTCTGCTGGTTCTTGCTGCTTCATGGACTCCAGGTGAGGAGAGTCTGTCTTGCGTTTGCTACTTTTTATGATGATGACTTCTGCACTCCCCTGCCTACTTCAACATCCTGGAGAATCTCCAGTGTATTTCTTCCCCCTCTCCAAAGGCGATGGGGTCGAATTAAACTTAAGAAACGACATTTTTGCTGACTTGCTGTGATTGAAAAGCAGAAACCTTTGACTGGTTTTTTTGCTTTTACTTCAGTTACTTCAGTTGCCACAAAGTCAAAAAAATCAGTTGCCAAAAAAAATCAATAGGAGTATAGCATCTAGATCAAGGGAAGTAATAGTACCACTGTTTTCTGCTCTGGTCAGACCTCACCTGGAGTACTGTGTCCAGTTCTGGGCACCACAGTTCAAGAAGGATACTGACAAGCTGGAACGTGTCCAGAAGAGGGCAACCAAAATGGTCAAAGGCTTGGAAACAATGCCTTTTGAGGAATGGCTTAGGGAGCTGGATATGTTTAGCCTGGAGAAGAGAAGGTTAAGGGGTGATATGATAGCCATGTTCAAATATATCAAAGGATGTCATATAGAGGAGGGAGAAAGGTTGTTTTCTGCTGCTCCAGAGAAGCGGACACGGAGCAATGGATTCAAACTACAAGAAAGAAGATTCCACCTAAACATTAGGAAGAACTTCCTGACAGTAAGAGCTGTTCGGCAGTGGAATTTGCTGCCAAGGAGTGTGGTGGAGTCTCCTTCTTTGGAGGTCTTTAAGCAGAGGCTTGACAGGCATATGTCAAGAATGCTTTGCTGGTGTTTCCTGCTTGGCAGGGGGTTGGACTGGATGGCCCTTGACGTCTCTTCCAACTCCATGATTCTATGATTCTAAGTTCTTAATGAAAGGGCGCTACTCTGTGTTGGTGCATGTCATAAGAGGAACATAAAGCTCTGTTGAATATGTTGAATCTGGTGCATGTCATAAATCGTGTCCTCCTCACAGAGGGCACATGTTGCGGTGAGATCAACGCGACTGAACCTCTAAGGTTGTGGGTGGGTCGTTTGGATAGCCACAATGCCCGATTGGAGGTCCCTCATTGCTGGGTGCAATTTGGCCAATGGGAAGAAGGCAGGGGCTTCGAGGGACCTATTTAAGCCCATGCATGTGCTGGTGAGCTTCCTCTTTTAGCTCATGCATCGGAACACCCACCCACCTCCCCCTATATTTAGGGATTTTTCAGCGATTGACCTTGCTATGCCTTCGTGTGTCATCCGTCGATGGGACAGGGGCACGGTAGGAATTTCCCCACTTGGCTGATTGGCTGTTGCCACTTGGGTTTCTCCTGAAACACAGGGGTTTTGTTTTTGTAACACAGTGGAGGCACACCAGTGCTTCTGAATCCCAGTGGTCTTGTCTTCATATCCTGTCTGCTGGTTGGCCACTGTGATGCTGGACTAGATGAGCCACTGGCGGCATTATTATTATTATTATTATTATTATTATTATTATTATTATTATTATTATTATTCCACCTTATACAGCATAATACTGGTGGTCAACAAAAGAGGTCTAAAGACTCCCCCAAGGCAAATATTTTTAAAAAATGTAGCCTCAACACCGACAACTGGGAAACACTTGCCTGCGAGTGCTCCAGTTGGAGAACAGCCTTTACCAAAGGGTGTCATGGGCTTTGAAGACACTCGAACTCAGGACGAAAGGGAGAAACGTGCTAAGAGGAAGACACGCTTGGCAAATCCACACCATGATCAACTCCCGCCCGGAAACCAATGTCCCCACTGCGGAAGGACGTGTGGGTCCAGAATTGGCCTCCACAGTCACTTACGGACTCATTGTTATAACTGTGTTTATGGAAGGCAATCTTACTCAGCTACGAGGGATCGCCAAAGAAGACGACCTGTAGATCTCATGGCGGTTCGCAACATAAAATCACAATATAAAAAACACAAAATACATAATAAAACAATTTTTGGTACTTTCACTGGACCTACCTGCTTCTTCGATTGGCTTGAGTGTTAGAGCACTTAGGCATGGATGGGGTGGATATCAAAGCCCCAGTCCATATTTCTTTCTTTTTAAATGCTTTTTCTTGCATTTTTATTCAGGCATCAAATCAAACAGTTTTTGAGTATAACTGAAAGGGGGAGCACCTGATTTTGCAGCTTAGTACCCATAAAATCAAATAAAAATAAGTAGAGATGAAAGCATCCAGCTAAACCTATTCAGAACTGTTTCCCTAACCAAGCCAATATCAATTTGCATCCCTTAGTTCAGCTTTTGGGTTCTTTTTGCTATTCAGTTTGCTCTTTTCTGCTGCACTACCCTACTGTGAGCTGAGCTCTAACACTTTCCAGCGTTCCAGCTCTCTTAAAGTGTTTAAAAACTTTTTCTCTCTTCTTGTTTTTCAACTTCTTGCTCTTAACAATTATGGCTGCGCAACTTTGCAACTTTTCCTATTTCAACTCACTCTCCAGCTTGATTTACGGTATATACTGTACGTTCTTTTCACCCCTTTGTGAACCTTTTAGTCAATCAGGAGAGCAGATCCATGGATGAGCCACATTGCCACATTCCTAGGACTAACCTTTTGACTCTCCTGTGCAAAACATCCCCTTGTACTTTTGACTCGTCTGCAAATGCATATGAGCAATGCATCGTCCCTTTGTACTACAGTGTGGCAGAAATATTTGTGGCCTAAAGCTTCGCTTCATCAGATGGAGACAGCTTTAAAAATAAATAAATAAATAATGCAATAATCTAAACAAATCCCGTGAATATAGAAAGAAGTGCTTATATCTTCCAAAGTGAAGCCCAAAAACATTGTGTGTGTGAGAGAGAGAAAGGAATGTGTCATGCTATTATGCAAAGCACAAATGAATGTGAGACCTTACTTAATGAATACAAGAGCCTGTTTCAATAAATATAGGATCCAATCACTGTGAGTGTGACCTGCTCCTGACTGCTGATGACTAGTCGTAGCGAAAATGAATGGTTTGTAAATTAAGCCCTTGAAAGAGGGCATGTACTTTCCATCATAAGCAAGTGCGTAGGATGTTATGTGCCGTACTATTTTTCTAGCGAAAGATGTGCCACACCACAACTCACCTTGAATGCCTCACTTGTTCTCTTCTAATGGCAATTGTGCTCACTTGAGAGGCGCCGTAACTGAGTTCCAGTGAGTTCCAGCTGTAAAAAAGGGGGGAGCCTTGCTTACATGGGTGGAAAATACCATGGGGGAAGTGATGTTTCTCTGTAACTTTCCCCGGAACTGTTTCCCCCATCTCCTCACGCGGTGAAATTCAGAGATAAGCACAGGAAAGGCAGAAATACTTCAAAGTTAGCATTTTCCACGACTGGATTTCATTTTCACCAGGTAGGGATGAATTTAAGAGTGGGGGGAAAATGCTGGATAGGATCAGACTGCAAACGGCTTTAATTGGGGTTGCCACATGTTGCTTATTTCCTTATTTGTATTAAAATGTTCCTCTTCAGGCTAATAAGTAACACATCTTGTGTTTGTTTATTTGTAATTAATTACATTTATATCTCGCCCCTTTCCTACAAGGATCTCAAGGTGGCATGCATACTTCTCTCTTTCCCCATTTTATCTTCTCAACAACCCTGTAAAGTAGGTAGGTTAGGCTGAAAGTAAGCAGGTTACTGCCTGATCCATGATCACCCCAAGAGCTTCAAGGCTGAGTAAGAATTTGAACGCTGGTCTCCTGGGTGCTAGTGCAACATTCTAACCACTACACCATACTGTCTCTCCCTGATAATAGTCAGATAAAGTCCTGTTTAATGTTCTCTTACCAATAATACATCATTTCTTTTCAATCTCTAGCATTACTACCCTTCACAGAATCATAGGATTCTAGGGACAAAAAGACCCCAAGGGTCATTTAGTCCAGATATATAATCTAGGTGCCAAATGGCTCCTCAAAGCAGGCTTACAGTCGCCAAAACCTGTACCTAGTTGCCGTTTTTCGACCAGATGACTCAAAAGTCGTATTTTTCAATACGACTTTTGGGTTCCTAAAATTCATTTCAATTGGACAGATAAAATACAGTGGTACCTCAGTTTTTGAACATAATCCATTCCAGAAGACTGTTCGAGTTCCGAAATGTTCAAAACCCGAAAATTCAATACGGAAAACTCAATCTAGGAGTCTTGGTAGACCACAAACTTGACATGAGTCAACAGTGTGATGCAGCAGCTAAAAAAGCCAATGCAATTCTGGGCTGCATCAATAGGAGTATAGCATCTAGATCAAGGGAAGTAATAGTACCACTGTATTCCGCTCTGGTCAGACCTCACCTGGAGTACTGTGTCCAGTTCTGGGCACCACAGTTCAAGAAGGATACTGACAAGCTGGAACGTGTCCAGAAGAGGGCAACGAAAATGGTCAAAGGCCTGGAAACGATGCCTTATGAGGAACGGCTTAGGGAGCTGGGTATGTTTAGCCTGGAGAAGAGAAGGTTAAGGGGTGATATGATAGCCATGTTCAAATATATAAAAGGATGTCATATAGAGGGGGAAGAAAGGTTTTTTTCTGCTGCTCCAGAGAGGCGGACACGGAGCAATGGATTCAAATTACAAGAAAGAAGATTCCACCTAAACATTAGGAAGAACTTCCTGACAGTAAGAGCTGTTCGGCAGTGGAATTTGCTGCCAAGGAGTGTGGTGGAGTCTCCTTCTTTGGAGGTCTTTAAGCAGAGGCTTGACAGGCATATGTCAAGAATGCTTTGATGGTGTTTCCTGCTTGGCAGGGGGTTGGACTGGATGGCCCTTGTGGTCTCTTCCAATTAAATTATTCTATGAAACTATGATTCTATGAATATGGAAAACTCAATATGGAAGCTGTGTGGCATGTTCGACTTCCGAGGCTGGGTGTTTGAAAACCAAAGCATTTACTTCCAGGTTTATGTTCAAAAACCAAGGTACCACGGTATAACAGAATTCTACAGGGTGTGTTGCTAGTGTGTGAAAACAGGCAAGATCCAAGGTTTTCCCAAACATGCATGTCTAGATGGTGGAGACTTCAGGCGCCTTCCTGGTGCCCGGGCATCTTCACGTGGTCGCAAGTGGCCAATACCCAGGTGCAAAATGCGCCTGGCGAATTTCGAACACTAGTCTAGTCCAGCCCCCTGCAATGCAAATCAGTTCATCTGCTTTGTGTATCTGCCTCCCCCTGCTCCCTTGGCCTGGTTGGAGCTCTTGGGACAATTTGGCATGTTTCTTCACAAGCTATGCACAAGTGAGAGTCCATTGCAAGTACTCACAACAACCTGTGCAAAGGAGGTGTCGTTTGTTTGTTTTCCTACCTGCAGAGAAAAAGACTAGTCCTAGTCCGAAGCCTGCTTTGAACACTGATTCTGGGAAGCATAGATGTGAAATTGCTTGCTTCTGGTATAGTGTGGCAGCTAGTTTGAAACTCACCACTGTAGTTAATTTACTATGTTAGCTTTTCCTAGTAACTCTGGTCCCAGATGTTTGGGGCTGCATCTCATCAGCTTATGGGATCCGTCCACTCTAGCATCCTGCCGACTCTAAATTTGTTTTCTTTCTGCCGCTGCTGCCAAAACCAAAACCAGTGGGGTCTCGGAGGACATGAAAAATTTGCCCAGAGCCTGGATTGAGCCCCCACATCACCCCTGCCCTAGACTCTCCCTTCTGGGGGACATGGGGAGGAAAAAAAACCCAGGATCACAGATAATGCTTTTCAAATCATACACTTCCCTCTTTTTGTAAATATCAACTCTAGAGGGATACAAATTGCTTTTCTTACCCTCTCCCCGAACACAGCATGGAGCTCCACAGCTCTGAAACTTTGGCAAAGTGTGTGTGTGTGTGTGTTTCTGCCTCTGCGTGTGTTTAAATTGTAAGGGAGGCCAGCTGCTGCCCCTCAAACTTAGGCAGCTCTCCACCACCCCCCACCTTGCATTTCTGCAATCCATTCTACACATTTCAACACCTAAGGGGCTCTCGGGTTCCCAGGTGTGATTTTTTTGCTAGAATACCTTTTTTAAAACACAAAAACACTGCTCATCTTACCTTTGTGCGTATTTTAGAATCTCACCTTGCTCCTCTGCTTCACACTTTGGGGGTTTCATTCAGTTTGAAATAGTGTGGGAGAAACGGCTTTAACTAACTTTATTTCTTTGGTCAAACTATGCACCTACTTGTAAAAGTAAAAGTTAAAGGACCCCCTGGACAGTTAAGTCCTGTGTCAAAGGCGACTATGGGATTGTAGCGCTCATCTTGCTTTCAGAACAAGGGAGCCGGTGTTTGTCCACAGACAGCTTTCCGGGTCATGTGGCTAGCATGACTAAACTGCTTCTGGTGCAATGGGACACCGTGATGGAAACCAGAGGTCACAGAAACACCATTTACCTTCCCACCACAGCAGTACCTATTTATCTACTTACACTGGCATGCTTTCGAACTGCTAGGTTGGCAGGAGCTGGGACAGAGCAACAGGAGCTCACCCCTTTGCAGGGATTCAAAACACCAATATTCTGATCACCAAGCCCAAGAGGCTCATTGGTTTAGACCACAGCGCCACCCATGCCCTATGCGCCTACTTTCCCCCATAGCTTTTGCACTCTCTTTCAGACATAGATCCATATAAGTGAGCTGGGTAACACTCAGATTTGCTGTGTCGGAAAGGCGAGCGAGGACCATGCAACACCGAGACATGTTTAAGACTCTTCCATGTACAGGACTCATTTCCTACATGGGTCTGCTGTATAATCCCATGCGCAGTTCGTCATGTGCAAAGCATATGCTCCTCCAGCAATCCCCATTTAAGGTGTGCATCAGTTCTGGTCCAGCATTCCATTCTCACAGTGGCCAGTCAGATGCACATGGCAAGCCTCGGAGAGAGACCAGCCTCACATGCCCACACATGGGACCTGGAAGCCATTTCCATCGCCAGCCATGGTTTTAAAGCTGCCTGTGCGACGACAACCACCTCGTCATGCGGCAACGGATGCCAAAAGTGAACTGTGAATTGTGATGAGCAAACATTTGTCCGTACAAATCTATATCCCTTCTCCTTATTTAAACAACAACAACAACAACCAGGTGGGCAATACAAAATATTATTTAAAAATACAATAAAATATCAGAACAGGAAGTTCAGCAACAATGGTACATGGTCAGATTTTCCGATGCCTGCCTCTTTCTGCCTCTGTAACCTGTTGGCAAAACTTTGTATGCTAGCACAGTGGCCTGAGCTATAAACAGCGCATCAGGTGCTGTTGCACTCTAAATCATCCCTGATGTTTGGCCATGCTGCCTGGGACCAATGGGAGTTGGGAGTCTATAAGCCCATTTCATATGCACTACTGATGGAGCTATCCCAGCTGGAATGTGGCTCTCAGGCTAGAGAAAAAGGTTCTCCGTCCTTGACGAAGATGCTAAACATTGTGAGTAGTATTTTGAGAAGCAAATGATTTCTCTCTGCACTGCTTGTAACTTTACGCATTTCTACACGGAAAGAATGCATCTTGTTTACTCCTAAGCTGAGTCCCTTTCAGCAAAGTGCATCTCAGCAACTGCTTTCATTTACCATTTCCAGGTGTGTGTTTCTCTCTCTCTGTCATGCCTTTCAGTCTCAGATATTTTCACACATCCTCTGAAGGCTTCTTGGGACAAGGTGTCAAAGGGTTGCCATGCAGTTGTCAGCGGGATATTTGTTCTGCTTTTTTGGGGGGGGGGTTGCGTCCTTGAAAGTGGGAGGGAGACAAGAGAGGGAGAGAAAGAGGGGAGAGGGTGGAAGGAATGAAAGAGGAGAAGGAGGGGAATACCAGAATTGGATGAACTGAGGCCCAAAACTGCACAGGATGGGGAGGGAGTAGTTGTAAATTCTGGGGTGCGAGTTCATGGCTATGCCCCTTCTATACCAAGGTTTCCCAAACTTAGCTCTCCAGCTCTTGTTGGGCTACAACTTCCATTATCCTTAACTAGCAGAACCAGTGGTCAGAGATTATGGGAATTGTAGTCCAAAAACAGTGGGTGACCCAGGTTTGATAAACCTTTTTCTATTCAGTAAAAAATGACCAGTGTGGACATTATAGCTTCAATACTAAGCCAGTTTTTTTGCTGCCCACAACTCTGCTTAAGATCCAGCCTGATGGGAAGCATGGGGAAAGCTGCCTTATTCTGAATCAGACCCATTGTCCATCCAACTTAGTATTGTCTACACCGATTGGCAGCAGCTTCCCAGGGTTTCAGGCAGGGGACATTCCCTGCCCTGCCTGGAATTGCTAGGGATTGAACCCAAGGGTTTATGCATGCAAAGCAAATTCCCCACCACTGTACTACAGTTCCTCTCCCAAATGAAGACTTCTGTTGGACCCTAAAGCTTGCTCGTGCTTAGTGAAATTTTGGCTGCTCACAATAAAAGGACCTGAGCATCTTAAAACGAGGAGTTCAGCCCTTAGCCATGCACATTAATGAAACCTCCCTTTTCCTCTGCTTTGCTTGTTTGGTGGAGGGGGAAAAGCTCATTTATTGCCCCGTGCAGAAGATTGGCATATACCTTTCCCGGAGATGACATCATTGTCCCTGCTGTGAAAAATGTTGCTGTGCTTTGTCCCTGGTAGCCATTTCTCCTTCCCCTTGCTCTGCTTCATTGACTGCTGCTTGCAGATTCAATATAATGTTGAGTCTGACCAATGGCCTTTGAAGATGAAAGCCGGCAAGAAATTGTCTATCCACTCCTAATTTTCATTGCGTGAGACCAATGGAACCATTAGCCCAAGTTGGCAGCAGCAGTCAGTCAGGCTGGGCATTATCTGAGGATCCCAGGAGCTCATAAGGACCAGCCTTACCCAACTAGTGTTGCCATTCATTGTCCTTCCTGCCAGGTCTCCATAGGCTTCTGAACTCTGGTGCTGTTTGCCTAAAACAGCCTAGCAGGCCAAAGTTGGCCCATGGGTGGGCAGTTCCCCACCCATGATGTCATGGACTGTCTGGACACCAGAGGAGTGGTGGGAGGAACCAGCAGGGGAACCCCCAAGGGAAGAAGGCTCAGAGCCCGGGGATTGGTGGTGGGACAACGATGAGTGGTCAGAGGGAGAAGAGGAAGAAGATTGGGATGAGGAGGTGGTGTCGGAAGCTGAAGGGGTAACAGGGTTTAGTGAGAAGGGAGAGTCCGTGGCAGAGAGAAGTCCAGAAGCAGAGGTAGCAGGGTGGGAGGAGGAGGCCAAGAGGCAGAGATGAATCAGACTAGTGAAGAAGCCAAGGTGTCTCCCCCTCCTGCTGCGACAAGCTTCCTGCTCCCTGGTCCCCACAGGACCAGGAGAGGCATGAAGCGTGAGGAGCAGAGAGAGACACGGGCGCAGTCTCAGATTGCTTGGGAAGGACCTGGGGGAGGAGGAGACTTAGACTGCTGCGGGAATTCAGGGACCTTCAGCCTCCACAACTGCCTCATAGGGTCAAGACCTACCAAAGAAGAGTTGCTGTGCTCATTAGGCCTGGCATCCCTGAGCAGACACGCCATTTCTTTGCTTCACTTACTCTCTGTGGCTCGTTCCTGACAACTCGTGTGTGTGTGTGTGTGTGTCTTCTTCTTTGGCGATCCCTCGTAACCAAGTAAGATTGTCTTCCATAAACACGGTCTTAACAGTAAGTCCGTAAGTGACTGTGGAGGCCAATTCTGGATCCACACATCCTTCCACAGTGGGGACATTGGTTTCCGGGCAGGAGTTGATCACGGTGTGGATGCACCAACACTGGATGCTGATGAAGACATTAAAGAAAAATATATATAGCACGTGTGGCTAATCAAGGGGGAAATGGGGTTACATGACATGCAGGTAAAGGTAAAGGGACCCCTGACCATTAGGTCCAGTCGTGACCGACTCTGGGGTTGCGCGCTCATCTCGCATTATTGGCCGAGGGAGCCGGCGTATAGCTTCCAGGTCATGTGGCCAGCATGACAAAGCTGCTTCTGGCAAACCAGAGCAGCACATGGAAACGCCGTTTACCTTCCCGCTGTAGCGGTTCCTATTTATCTACTTGCATTTTGACGTGCTTTCGAACTGCTAGGTTGGCAGGAGCTGGGACCAAGCAACAGGAGCTCACCCCGTCACAGGGATTCGAACCGCCTACCTTCTGATCAGCAAGCCTTAGGCTCAGTGGTTTAACCCACAGCGCCACCTGGCTCCCAACATGACATGCACCTGAGGCTTAATTCCATAGGCTGACCTGACCCAGCCCAGTGTTGTTTAGTCATTTAGTCGTGTCCGACTCTTCGTGACCCCATGGACCAGAGCACGCCAGGCACTCCTGTCTTCCACTGCCTCCCGCAGTTTGGTCAAACTCATGTTCGTAGCTTCGAGAACATTGTCCAACCATCTCGTCCTCTGTCGTCCCCTTCTCCTAGTGCCCTCAATCTTTCCCAACATCAGGGTATTTTCCAGGAGTCTTCTCTTCTCATGAGGTGGCCAAAGTATTGGAGCCTCAGCTTCAGGATCTGTCCTTCCAGTGAGCACTCAGGGCTGATTTCCTTCAGAATGGATCGGTTTGATCTTCTTGCAGTCCATGGGACTCTCAAGCGTCTCCTCCAGCACCATAATTCAAAAGCATCAATCCTTCGGCGATCAGCCTTCTTTATGGTCCAGCTCTCACTTCCATACATCACTACTGGGAAAGCCATACCTTTGTCGGCAAGGTGATGTCTCTGCTTTTTAAGAACCAGCCCAGTAGTTATACTCCTTTTTATCTGGGATGTAAAGAAAATTTTGGGTGGGGAGTTGGGTGGGGCCACTGTGAGTTTCCGGGGCTCTAGAAAACCTTGTTCAGGCAATGGGAAGACCAGGAACCCTGCATTCTGACCAGTGCAGAAAAGTACGTTTGTAAGTGGGAAGACAGACCATGGGCAAGGTTACATCGTCACCAGTGGTAAACAAAGCAGCAGAACGACATTGGTGGTGATTGACTTTGTCAGCATTGCTTGGATGTGTTATATATGGCCATAGGGCGAGACCAAATCTCTCTCTCTCTCTCTCTTGTACAGATGGAGTTAAGAGTTGCACTTTGGTCTTCGTGGGACGGGAGTCTGAATTACACGAAGCACCTTTTAACATGGGAGGGCTTGGGGCTTCATTCATCTGCTTGCTCCGAAACTTTGGGGCCTCACGGATGGGGCCGCAGCGCAAGCTGTGATCAAAACCCCACTGACAAAGAGAGAGAGAAGGGGGTGGGGGGAAGCAATGTGCAATTTTGACAATGTACAAGGCAAGCTCGACATAAACCAGGGAGGGGATTTCACGTCGCCCCCACCCCCACCCCCTGCCATCGTGACATGGTCCAGCGACCAAATGCGAGAAAGGGAGGAAGCGAAGGAGGAGAAATGAGCTTTTAGTTCTCTGAACCTTAGCAAATCTTTTTTTCTGGGTGGGTGCGGGGGAGGCAATGCTGAACAGATGAAACCCTTTGCCGGATTCCTCCCCCCCCCCCAGCAACCCTCTCCGCATGCCTCTTAGAAAGAGATACTGTGCAGTCGCCATATGGTTTTGGTTACGCCAGCCCGTAACTTTTATACAACATGTTAGAAAGTATTATAAAGTTTTATTTTTGTTGTTTTTGCAGAGTCTGGCACAAATTTCTCGGGGCGATTTGTTTTCTTTGCAGTTAATGGAAAGTGCGCGGTTGCTCCCCGGGATTACGCTACTTTCTGCCTCCTGTTCCCAGGGCGTTTGTAAATATATATATAAATATATATATAATAATACAGTAATAATAATAATAAAAGGGCAGTTTTAGTGATATTCCCGGGAATTTTGGGAAGGCCTTCTTGGAGTGGTGCTGTGCTCAGATCCTGGCTCCCTGTTACACACATGGTTCTGCTTCCTTTAGGCATCTCTGGTTTGTTGGTGTGGGAACAGGATGCTGGTCCGGTGATCTCTGGTATCTCTTGCGGTGGTTGTAGGTGCATACCCTCCAATATTTCTCTAATGAAAATAGGGACATCCTATTCAACAACAACAACAATAAAGATACCCCATCCATCTGACTGGGTTGCCCCAGCCACTCTGGCTGGCTTACAACATATAGAAAAACATAATAAAACATTAACTTTTAAAAAAAAACTCCCCTACACAGTGCAGCATTCAGATGTATTCTAAAGGTTGTATAGTTACAGGTAGGTAGCTGTGTTGGTCCGAGTCGAAGCAAAATAGAAAAAAATTCCTTCAGTAGCACCTTAAAGACCAACTAAGTTTTTATTTTGGTATGAGCTTTCGTGTGCATGCACACTTCTTCAGATACACTTGAAACAGAAGTGACAGACCCTTACATATATACAGAGGGTGGTGGGGGTGGGTGGGGGTGGGTGATGGGCTGATGGGAGTGGTAAACCTGTAGATGGCTGTTAACGACTGCTGATGACTGCAATTGGTCCTGGGGGGGGGAGCAAGGGCTGAGGCGCCAAAGAAAGCTTGATCATGCATAATGAGATAAGAATCTGATGTCTTTATTCATCCCAGGTGGCTCCATGGTTTTAAGCTTGGTAATGAGTTCCAATTCAGCAACTTCTCTTTCCAGTCTGTTCCTGAAATTTCTCTGTAATAAGGTTGTGTAGTTACTTATCCCCTTGTCTGGGGGGTCACATAACTCCATACACTTCTATGAAAATAGGAGATGACCTATGGAAGCCTAGGGCTAACCGATGGGAAGGTCAGCAGTTCAAATCCCCACGATGGGGTGAGCTCCCATTGCTCAGTCCCTGCAGTTCAAAAGCATGTCAAAGTGCAAGTAGATAAATAGGTACTGCTCCGGCGGGAAGGCAAACGGCGTTTCCGTGCGCTGCTCTGGTTCACCAGAAGCGGCTTTGTCATGCTGGCCACATGACCCGGAAGCTGTACGCCAGCTCCCTCGGCCAGTAAAGTGAGATGAGCGCCGCAACCCCAGAGTCGTCCGCGACTGGACCTAACGGTCAGGGGTCCCTTTTCCGTTACCTTTAAGGCAGTGGTGGCCAAACTTGGCCCTCCAGGTTTTTGGGGACTACAATTCCCATCATCCCTGACCACTGGTCCTGTTAGCTAGGGATGATGGGAGCTGTCATCCAAAAACAGCTGGAGGGCCAAGTTTGGCCACCACTGCCCTAAGGGGAAGCGGGACATTCTGGGATCAAATCAGAAAATGGGATGGCTTCTGTTAATCCAGGACTGTCCTTGGGGGAAAGGGACTCCTGGAGCGTCTGTTGGTAGTGGTGGCCCCCTCCCCACTATTTATATGTCCCTTTTCATTGGGAAATATCACAGAGTAGCTTGCGAAGAAAATCGCATCAGATTAAATGCACTAATGCAACCTGGATGGCTTCGAAGGGGGATTCGAGAAATTCATGGAGGATGTGGCCAGGGCAATACATTTTGGCACCTGAGATGGGTGCCCCCCTCCCTGCCAGGGAGGCAGGAGTGAATGAAGATTTACATCAGGAACGGGGTGGTGGGGAGTGGGATAAAGGTCTACAACTGGATATGCTGCCCCTGTGGATTCTGCCGCCTGAGGCCATTGTCTCCCCTTGCCTCATGCAGGGGCTGGCCCTGAATCACTCATAGCCGAGTAAGATTGTCTTCCGTCAGCACAGCGCAGTGCAATAGCTTCTTTATCTTTTAGAAGTGTGCTACCGTCTGTTGAGTGTAGGGGGCATATGGCATGATTTATGGGCCCCTAGAGATGGTCTCTGTGCATCATGAGGGCAGATTAGACAACTGGGCCAAAGCAAACAAGATGAATTTTAACAAGGAGAAATGTAAAGTACTACACTTGGGCAAGAAAAATGAAAGGGACAAATACAGGATGGGTGACACCTGGCTTGAGAGCAGTACATGTGAAAAGGATCTAGGAGTCCTGGTCATAGCTGCCAAGTTATCCCTTTTCTTAAGGGATTTTCCCTTATGCTGAATAGGCTTCCTCGCGAGAAAAGGGAAAACTTGGCAGCTATGGTCCTGGTAGACCACAAACTTGACATGAGTCAACAGTGTGATGCAGCAGCTAAAAAAGCCAATGCAATTCTGGGCTGCATCAATAGGAGTATAGCATCTAGATCCAGGGAAGTAATAGCACCGCTGTATTCTGCTCTGGTCAGACCTCACCTGCAGTACTGTGTCCAGTTCTGGGCACCACAGTTCAAGAAGGATACTGACAAGCTGGAACGTGTCCAGAAGAGGGCAACGAAAATGGTCAAAGGCTTGGAAACAATGCCTTATGAGGAACGGCTTAGGGAGCTGGGTATGTTTAGCCTGGAGAAGAGAAGGTTAAGGGGAGATATGATAGCCATGTTCAAATATATAAAAGGATGTCATATAGAGGGGGGAGAAAGGTTTTTTTCTGCTGCTCCAGAGAAGCAGACACGGAGCAGTGGATTCAAACTACAAGAAAGAAGATTCCACCTAAACATTAGGAAGAACTTCCTGACAGTAAGAGCTGTTCGGCAGTGGAATTTGCTGCCAAGGAGTGTGGTGGAGTCTCCTTCTTTGGAGGTCTTTAAGCAGAGGCTTGACAGCCATATGTCAAGAATGCTTTGATGGTGTTTCCTGCTTGGCAGGGGGTTGGACTGAATGGCCCTTGTGGTCTTTTCCAACTCTTTGATTCTATGAGTGTCTTGAGCTTTTTTTTATCCACCAGGTAGCTACTAGCCACAAGAGCTATGGTCTACCTGTACTGTGGGGAGGCAGTTTTTATCAGGACTGCAGCAAACAGGGTGGGGAGGCTTAATCCTTCCCCCTCTTGTGGCAGACTCACTCCAGATTATCTCCCATGCTAAAGTTATATTTAGGGGGCAGCTATCAATTGCACAATGGGAACCGTTTGATCTTTAAACTACGCCAAACTGCAGCCTAGAACTGGGAGGAAGGATTTCGTGCAGATATGCACCCAGTCTTTGCATGTTTAAAGGTTGGAAACAGTTGAAAATCGCTATGGGGTGTGCAGCGAAGTGTGCGATTATGGGCACTCCCCTGTTAGGTGCCTGTGACAATCAGATTAAAACATGTGCATGGTGTTTTGGGCAGGTTTTGCAGCCAAATTGCCATGCTCCGTTGAGATACCAGGGTGGCCACAGATCATAAGAGAGCACCCACGCAGGCACACAAATAAACATGTGTACACACATGGTGTAGAATTCCTGCATTGCAGGGGGTTGGACTAGATGACCCTTGAGGTCCCTTCCAGCTCTTCACCTCTTATGATTCTATGATTCCTGTAGAGTCTACAAGACCCTCAGATGTAATTTGCTGCACAAATCCTGCCTTTCAGGCAGCAGCGAGATATGAATGGAGGGATACCTCTCAAAAAGGACACACTTTTTTTAAAAAGAAGTAATAATAACAATGGCCAGAAGGAAGAATTACTCCCTGCTCCAGAAGATTAAGTTGTTTCCCATTTATTTATTTATTAAAAATCAAACTTTTACATTGGCATCAAACTTTTTCATAACATACAAACAAACAAACCATTACTAGTACATAACATGCTATATATACACAAACCAAAATAAAATAGGAGCATCTAGCTTTCTATGATGTTAAATTATGATAATAATTATAAAGTTTAAAAAACTGGGAAATGGAGGCAACATTTTCAGATTAGAATAGAATAGGAAAATCCAGTTTCTAAATCTGGTAATCTCACCTTCTCCTAAACTTTAAAAAATAAAAAGGTTATAACTAACCTGGCCCTCTCCCTCTTCATCTATGTTCGGCTGCTGTTTAAAGACTTTCCTTTAAAAAAAAAAACAACTTTTGATTCTCCTGCTGATTACTTTTATAAATGGTTAGCCCTGGTTCTGAGGGCCTCATTTTTTAATGCTGCATTTTAGCCTGAAAGGGGTGATGGTCCAATTGTTTTAAGAAATGAGTTACTGTGATTTTTTGTGTGTGTGTTTGGTTTTACTTTGTTGGATGCTTTGAACCTCAGAGAGTTAAGCAGGATGGGTTCTGTGCCCATCTCTATTGAGGATTTGTTGCGATTTGTTTGTGGAGAGGTCATATGACAATGACTTGAACGTGGGTGTTTATGCACCTGCCTGTTAATTATTACACCACCCTACCCTTTTCAGTACATTTTCCCCACCAGTTTCCTAAATACATTTTTTTCCCAAAATAAATAAATAAATGGATTTATTGCACCAGGGAGACGAGAGTGCTTTAATCTACCTTAACTGCGATAAAACCTATTATCCCATTTTGTGCTTGAGCCCCTCCTGCAAAAAAATACCGGCAGGAAATCTATTTCTCTGCCAGAGGCACCCGATTGGGTGGCAAATTTTATATTTTCTTGGTCCAGCGTGGCGGCTGTGTGTGTAAATGAAGCCATGGCAGACAGAGTTATGTGTTGGCCACACCTATATGCTATGGAAATAACAAAGATTTGTTGAGCTCCCTTTCTTTCCAATCCTCTGCCGTGTATCGCAGAAACATTGGGAGCTGCCTTATACTGAGCCAGACAATTGGTCCACTTGGCTAAGCATCCTTGGCACTGACTGGCAGCAGCTCTGCAAGATCTCAGGATGCCAGGATTCCTAGTCCTATATATCTGGATGTTTGGGGGGGGGTGTTGAACCTGGAACCTCGCCCCCCCCCCATGGAAAGCAGATGCCCTACCTGTTGAGTTGCAACCCTTTCCAGCTGTGTCGCTGGGGCAAGGCCCTTCCTTCCTTCCTTCCCTTCTTGCAAGGAGAAGGACCCCTCCTCAAATGATACCCTACGAAGCATCTCTCCGCCCCTAACGTTCTGCACTCCAAAGCACCCGCTCTCTGGATGTTTGATTGACTTTGGTTCCTTATCTGTTACGGCTCGGTTTCATCATGCGATCGCCTGCTGGTGCAACCTTCCGCCTCTCCTCGGAGGGAATGATCACTGGGCTTAGAAATCGCAGCGAAGTATGATTAAATCCAGCCTCGGTGCTCTTGGATTCCCTCTTCAGCTGGCTGCTTAAAATGACAAGAACCTTCTCCCCCCACCCCACCCCTTCCCTGAAGTCATATACAACATGAAACTCGAGAGCTTTCTAACCAATGTCTGAAAACGGCATGGTTTCCCTTGTTATTTAATACCTGCTTAATCAAGACTGCACCTGAATGCTTTATGCATCTGTGTGCATTTATTCAGAGCTCGGCTGCCCAAGTGGATTTAATGGGATCTCTGCCTTCGCCTTCGCAAGGGGGCAGCCCAAATTGTGCTCAGTATACTGTATTTGCAAATGGTGATTCCTTGCATAGGCTTTGCTAAGAAGTTATCTGTGTCTGTGCATGTTTTTGTGTGTGTGTGTTTGATGTATCTTTGTACCCCTTGTTGTCCTGCTGTTTTCCTCCTCCTTTTGTTTTCCTTTTTTTGGGTTGCAATTTTCAGTTATTTATTTTCTGTCTGTGTTTGTGTTTGTGGTTCACAGGTCCTCCTTTGCATTGTTCATCTGCTTCATCAACCCCTATTGAGCAAACCCCCTCCCCTCCCCCCCTCCCCGCCAGCCAATGAGAGCCAGAGGAGGTTGCTAGGCAATGGGGTGGCCCAGCCAACTCAGGACTCTGACTCTGAAGAAGAGTTTGTCCCCAATTCATTCTTAGTTAAAAGTGGCTCTGGGAATCTCTCTCTCCCTTCTATTGGTGAGTTCATTCTATCTACCTACTTAACTGTGTTACTGCTTTAATGTATGTGTATGTATATATATATATATATATTTGCTAGTTATTTTGTATTTGAAATGCTTTGAAACTCATTGTAGCAAGATGTGTGCATTACATTTGGGAACAATCTGCTTCTTTTGTTGCATCTTGCTGTTTGAAGTTTTGCAAATGGATTTTTTGGTGTGTTTTTTTTTTGTGTGTGTGTGTGTGTGTGTGTGTGTGTGTGTTTCCAGCGGAGGAGGGTCGCGTGGGCGGGCTTGCTTTGCATTGCAGCTCAACTCTGCAACTCTTGCTGATTTCGGACCCCCCCCCTCCATCTCCCCATGGCTGAATGGTAAGGGGGGTCGTTGGGCTTTGCCTGATCTCAAGTTGCACTTTTAGAGCTGCAGAAAGAATGTGTGGGTTGGAGTAAATTCCACACGGCGTGCATTTGATGGCTTTCTGTTGGAGATTTTTGCAGCCAGGGTGGCAAAAACATTTGTCCCGCATTATAGATTTCACTGACTTAATGTTCAGCCCCCCTCTCTTCCGGCAGTCTTCTCTGCAAGATTACAGTATTGGGGTTGCTTGTGTGTGTGATATAATAAACTGGACCATTCGGTTAAATCTCATGCATTCTGTTTTGAATTTTGCTAAGGGTTTTGCCAGCAGAGGTGCTGGTACGATGTGTTCCTTTCTCATTATGTGCTGTTGTTGTTTTTTCCCTACTGAATTTTGGAGTCTCTGTTTCTGAATGAAACATTAAAATGATACTGTATATCAGTATTTGAAGAGTAAAAGAAACCTCGGATCTTTTCACAACTTGCTTAGGTTTTGTTCCAGGAAAATGTGTCAACCACATTTGTGGTTGGCCATGTGCTGTTTATTTTTGTGACCCATTGTAGAAAATCGGGCGATATTTATGCTTTTCAGAAATACCCCCCCCCCCCAGTTCGATTGGGTCCTAACAGGTCAGGAGAGAGTGTCTTTTGACTTCAGAAACTGCAGGAGCTTTTTTTGAAAAAAGGGGTGTGTGTGTGTGTGTGTTGTTTTTGCAGCTTCTGGCTGAGACAGCTGCAAGGAGTACCTTGTGAATTTGGAGGCTGTAAAAAAGGCCACTTGTTTTAAAGTATGTCCTTGAACTTTTTATTTCGCAAAAAGTGAGTTGTTTGCATTATTAGTGCATGGACGCTACTTTGAGTAAAATATTAGATTGGGTTGGAGAGAGGAAAAAAGAAATGCTTGGAGTTTGCATGGTATATTAGGGTTATATTAGGCACAACCAGCTTGGTTTTACACTTGTTTCTCAATCCCAAATGTTCCATCTTTCATTCCAAATCTGCTATTCTGGTTTCATCCACCTTTGCCCACCTGGTACCTGAATCTGTGATATGTTTCAGTGTACAGAGAATTCTGAAGTTCTACAGAATTTAAAAATAAAAATAAAAAATGTGTGGTACAGTAGTCCCAAATTGGACGGGGCCAAATCTATGAAATATTAATAGGTACCTCGCCTTTGTTCCGACCTCCAATGTAGTCAATGTAGTTAAGAGCCTCTGCAAATACGTATAACAGTTTGTGTTTTAGGGGGTGGTAATTGGTACATTTGCCAACTCCTGGAATTAAAAAGTTTCTGGGCAGAGCGGGAGAAAACATCTAAGTTGCACAGCTATTACATGTGCTTACAAGTCCCCAGCCACCAAGCAATAAGCATCATATCAGGTCTCCGCAGATCATGCCACAATCTAAGCTAGACAACTGCGCCATAAAAGCAAAAAGAGGGCTTATAGTGTACAGAGCAGGTAACTCAGCGAAGTGAGTCAAGCCAGATATTATGCTGATCAAATGGCAGGCTTGATTACTGCAATGTGCTTTGCGTGGGGCTACCCTGGGGCCTGGTGTGGAGGTTCCAGCTTGTGCAAAATGCCAGTGGCTGGCCAATTTATGGGGAATAAGCTATCACCAGTATTTAACTCCAGTTCTCAGAAGTCTGCACTGGCAGCTCGTATTTTAAAGCTCAAGGTTCTTGCATTAGATTACATTGCCCTTAACAATTTGGCTCCAGGGTATCTCCCTTATATCCCTGCCCAATTGCTGAAGTCTTTGAAGAGTCAATGTTTATGGTCCACTATGGCTCAGGTGTACCACTTGGATCCATCAGGGATTGTTAGTTTAGTATAGGGATCCCTATTATATGGAACTGCCTTCCAGTTGAGGTCAGAGAGCCCCCCCCCCGAACATCCGGCACCCTACTGAAGACTATTCCAGTGGGCATTTCAACTGATTTTTTAACCAATTACATTTTTTTTGTCTTGAATCTTTGCAAATGGCTTAGAGACAGTGATTTTTTTTGTCTTTTTTTTTAAAAAAAGTTTAGGGGTACTCTCATTTTGACTCAAGAAAATCACCGGGAAAGGAAAGGAATTCGCCATCGGATTCACAAAATGTTTAGGGGTATGCATACCCCAGAGTCGTCATCCCCCTTACAGCAGTGGTTCCCAATTAGCTAAGTACTGCAGACCCGCTGTTTTTAAAATGCCAAGCCATGGACCCCCCCCCCTTTTTTGAAATTTTTGATACCTCAATGGTGGTTTTTGTTATGTGAATGGCTTCATTTTTGCACCTGGTTTTCAACCACTTATGACCAGGTGAAGATGCTTGGAGGCCAAGATGGCACCTGACGTCTTCACCATTTGGGGAAATCATTGGATCTGGATTGTTTTCACACAGAGACAGACAGACAGACAGACAGACAGACAGACACACACACACACACACACACACACACACCATCCATCCTTTGGAATTCTATCAGCTTCAAGAAAGAAGATTCCACCTAAACATTAGGAAGAACTTCCTGACAGTAAGAGCTGTTCGGCAGTGGAATTTGCTGCCAAGGAGTGTGGTGGTGTCTCCTTCTTTGGAGGTCTTTAAGCAGAGGCTTGACAGACATATGTCAAGAATGCTTTGATGGTGTTTCCTGCTTGGCAGGGGGTTGGACTGGATGGCCCTTGTGGTCTCTTCCAACTCTATGATTCTATGAATCTATATTTTATCTGCACAATCAGAATGGATTTTTGGAACACAAATTGATTTTTCTGTGCAGCCTGAGTAGAAGCAGCCACCATTAGGAAAAAGAGGCTGGAATAGGCCACTATATATGTGGACCGTCCCTGGAACAAATGATGTTTCTTCTTTAAGTTCTCAAAAGCTCTTGACCCAGCTGAAGGCTGTCACCTGAAGGAGCCAGAGAATCAATCACTTTGAAAATCATCCTTTGAAAAAAAAAAAAACCCTCTTGAGAGCCGTCTTGCCCTGAAATGGCAACTAGACATTTCGTTTTGGCGACTGCAACCTTGTTTAAAGAGCCATTTGGCACTTAGCTTTTTTATTTATTTATCAGTAGCCACGTGACTCAAGAAAATATTTAACCACATAGGTGCTCAAAATCTTCCTGGCCTTTCCCAGGATGTGCACCATGCGACCTTTAAATTAATAAATACGGCAGGGGATAGGAAACCAGAGTCGCTGTAGCCCCTGTTCCTAGCTTGCTCCATTTGAGAGCCCAGACGGCAGATGGAATTGTGTAACCAACTGGTTTATTTACATCCCGCACTTGCCATCCAGAAAACGCAAGGAAATAACATTGAAGCATCATGGCGAATGCAACGTTCGTGGAGAATCAGGAGGTAAAGATGAAAACTAATGACGCAGATGAGGTTTAAGGTGCAGGTTGTCTTAGGAATTGATGCTTTTGAATTGTGGTGCTGGAGGAGACTCTTGAGAGTCCCATGGACTGCAAGAAGATCAAACCTATCAATTCTGAAGGAAATCAGCCCTGAGTGCTCACTGGAAGGACAGATCGTGAAGCTGAGGCTCCAATACTTTGGCCACATCATGAGAAGAGAAGACTCCCTGGAAAAGACCCTGATGTTGGGAAAGATTGAGGGCACTAGGAAAAGGGGACGACAGAGGACAAGATGGTTGGACAGTGTTCTCGAAGCTACCAACATGAGTCTGACCAAACTGCGGGAGGCGGTGCAAGACAGGAGTGCCTGGCGTGCTATGGTCCATGGGGTCACGAAGAGTCGGACACGACTAAACGACTAAACAACAACAACAAGTTACCTGGAAGTAAGACCTGTTGAACACAGGTAGGGGCCTAATGTCTCAACAAATGAAACTGATCTGGAAAAATGTTACTTTGAAAAGAAAAAGAGAGAGACACTGCTCATAGTTTTGTAAACCAAGATTTTTAAAAATGAAAATACATTTTAATCTAAAAAAAAAAAACCTAGGTAGGGACGCAGCCCTGTTTTTGGGAAGTTTTTAATGGTTGATGTTTTATTCTGTTTTTAATCTGTTGGGAGCCGCCCAGAGTGGCTGGGGAAACCCAGCCGGATGGGCGGGGTATTAATAATAATAATAAATAATAAGTGTTAACTGTTGAATTATCATTTGCTGATGTTTAATTTTACTGTTTACTATTATGTTCTAATGAATTATTGAATATTGCTTTATTTGATATAAGTTGTTTGTTTTTCAGTTATTGTGTCTTTTTGTATTAGAGCAGTGGGTTAATAGGAGTGTGATCCTTGTTGCCATTTTCTTTCTTTTGCAGCTTGTAAACCCCCTTGTGCATAGAAAGGCGGTATGCAAATTAAAAGTGAAATGGAATGAAATTAAAAGACTTGGGCTCTCCCCCGCCCACCACCCCTGTTTCCTAAGATCCAAGGCAGCTAACAAAATCACATTTAATGAGATTATAAATAATCAAGGGAGATTATTTTCAGGGGGTGGGATGAGGATCAGAACCTATGGAAAACACAGGAAGCCCCAACAGCAGTAGCTCAGTACAATTTATTTATTTATTTATTTTTAAAAAAGAAAAGCGGCACAAAAGTTTATTTAAAAATAAATTAATCTTAGAAGCCTTCCAGCTGTACGATTTCCAAACATGCAATGTGAGCTTATGTGTGTTAAGGGGAACATTGGGTTGTGTGCCCCCCCCCCAAAAAACCACACATAACAATTTTATCACGTGATGTTTGCATCCAGTTCTGCAGTTTCCAAGCACTTTTCACTATCTTTTTGTCAGAGAAAGGCACTGATTCTCTCTCCCTGATGCTCCTTACCCTTGGAGACCCCCTAATAAGGTTCTGATCAAGGGTGAGAACTAAACATACAAAGGAAAAAACAAAACAAAAGCAAGTTAGGGGTTCTTTTTGCACTTAAAAGGTTAGGTTACTGATTCCACAGACTCCAGCCACAAAGCACTGGTCCCATTGACTAAGTGCCTAGCTCAGCCTTCAACAGTCGCAAAAAGGAAATGGGTTTGCTCTCACCAGATTCACATCCTCAAGTCAATGAGCTCAAAGTAGGGAGATGGTCCTTGACAAAGAGGTGGCGAATTCCTCAAGGACTAGCCTGATAACCAGCATTGAAAGTGGCTTTCCCTGATGGAGTCTTCTGATATTTATGTGCATTTGCATTAAATTAAAGGGAATTGATGGAGCAAATGCTGGCTTCACCATGCTGTGCCTGATCATCCCTGACCAGTGATCCTGTTAGCTAGGGATCATGGGATTTGTAGGCCAAAACATCTGGAGGGCCGCAGTTTGGGGATGCCTGCTATATGGTAAATTATGGACCGAATAGGTATCTAAAGCCATTTGCACATAACAAATCTGTACACAACACAAAACACTGTTGCTGTATGTAGGTTTTATTTTATTTGTTTTTTATCTTATATTTTGGAAATCTACATCCAGTTGTTGTTGTTTTCCTTTAAATCTTTTGGGGCCCCCAAGAGAGTGGGACCCTAAGCTATAGCTTGTTTAGCTTATACTCAAATCCAGCACTGGATAAGTACATTACAATGTTGTTGCTTCCAGTAGGAAAACAGCTCACAACTCATCCATTTGCCAGTACAGTCAAGTTCCCAGCAATGTGGCTGACCTTTGGGCCCTTACTCAGTTGGGCATCTTTTCATTTGTTTGCTTTTGTTTGTTCCCTGCGCTTGCAAGGCGAGATGGTGGATGTGGAAAGAAAGAGCCTGATAATGAAGGGACGGACCCTGCAAAAAGAGCTTAGGTCTATCTACTAGCAGAGTTGGCTCAGTCCTGGGTTCAGATTTCACCTCAAGCCATCATCTTGCAAAGGGGAGCTTAGGCAGGCAACCGTGCTTTCTTGCAAATAGAATTCTGGCCTACCATACAAGGATTGCTAAAGTATCTTCAACAATACTAGCATTTTTTAGGAGAAAAATACTTTTAAAAAGAAAAAAAGAGGTTGTGGAGTTCACATTCTCCATAATCCTTTTTGTATTGGAGACTTGGGCTATGTACTTGCCATGCATTTAAAACACACAGCTTCCAAAAAAGAACATTGGGAATTATAGTTTGTCCCTCACAGAGCTACAATTCCCAGCACCCAGGGTTTCTATTATGTACTGAGCTGAATCCTAGAACAATAGGATCCAGAATGCAGCAGTCTGATTGGTCCGCAGGAGCCACCCAATCCAGCTCCAGGTGGAAGTGAATCAGCAACCTGATTGGCCTGCAGAAGCAGCCAATCAGACTGCTGGCAGAAGTCAATCTGCAACCTGATTGGCCTGCAGGAGCAGCCAATCAGGCTTCTGGCAGAAGTCAATCCGCTACCTGATTGGCCCCTGAAGGTAGCCGTGAAGTAGCAGTCCTGAAGTAGCCAATCACGCAAGGCCCATTGTGTAAATAATGTATATAAGAAGACGTTTTGGGGGAAAGAGCCATTATTCTCTTCTTCCTCTTGCTACCACAAGCTGAATAAAGAGCATGAAAATCACTCTCTACTCCGAGTATATTTCAGTTTCTGTCATAGAACCATAGAATTGTAGCATTGGAAGGAGCCAATGAATCTTTTGGTTGAAACCACAACCCTGAGATTAAGAGTCTCATGTTAGAGAGATCCTGTGTTACATGCACAGAAACTAAAGATTTTGGTGAGGGAAACTTGAGAGATGTTGCGTACTTTGGGGTAGCCAAGGTGTTGTTGTCTGCAAACTACAACTCCCATGATCCCTGACCATTGAGCATGCTGGTTGCGGCTAACGTGAGGTGATGTCGAGGGCTGCACATTGACTCATATGTTCAGATTCAGATACAAGAAAGAAGATTCCACCTGAACATTAGGAAGAACTTCCTGACAGTAAGAGCTGTTTGACAGTGGAATTTGCTGCCAAGAAGTGTGGTGGAGTCTCCTTCTTTGGAGGTCTTTAAGCAGAGGCTTGACAGCCATATGTCAAGTATGCTTTGATGGTGTTTCCTGCTTGGCAGGGGGGTTGGACTGGATGGCCCTTGTGGTCTCTTCCAACTCTGAGAGTCTATGAGATTCATTATAAAACAGACCCGAGTTTTTGCTCTCATCTAACACTGGATTTATCAAATGCCTTTCTTTATTGTGAAAGTTTCTGTCCAGCATTTCTATAAAATATTTAAGGTGGCTTAGCATCTCAGAAGGCCGGCGGTTCGAATCCCCACGACGGAGTGATCTCCCATTGCTCAGACCCAGCTCCTGCCAACCTAGCAGTTCGAAAGCACGTCAAAGTGCAAGTAGATAAATAGGTACCACTCCGGCGGGAAGGTAAATGGCGTTTCCATGCGCTGCTCTGGTTTTGCCAGAAGCGGCTTAGTCATGCTGGCCACATGACCCGGAAAAACTGTCTGTGGACAAACCCCGGCTCCCTCGGCCTGTAAAGCGAGATGAGTGCCGCAACCCCAGAGTCATCCGTGACTGGACTTAACTGTCAAGGGTCCTTTACCTTTACCTTTTAGCATCTTAAAATGAAACAATGCTCAGTACTAAAAAAAATGCAACACTTACCTAATAAAATAAATTAAAAGGCTTAGAAGAGTGGAGGCAGGGTAGAATCAATCTTAGAACAATAATCCAGGAAAAGCTTGCTGAAATTATTGTTCAGTACATATATTTTTTTCATGCCATTTACAGTTGCCATTGTGCGACAGGTTGAAGAAAATCCTTCAATCATATTAATCTCTTAGGCTTATATCCCAGCCTAGGGAACTTGGGGGCAGACTTCATAAATCCCCACCCATCTTTATCCTCGCAGCCACAGCCCTGTGAGGTAGGTCCCCTTAGAGAGGGGTTTTGAACCTGGCATTCTCTGGTTCTACGTTGACGCTCTAACCCAGGGGTCAGCAAACTTTTTCAGCAGGGGGCCGGTCCACTGTCCCTCAGACCTTGTGGGGGGGGTGGACTATTTTTTGGGGGTTGAATGAATTCCTATGCCCCACAAATAACCCAGAGATGCATTTTAAATAAAAGGACACGTTCTACTAGTGGAAAAACACACTGATTCCCGGACCGTCCGCAGGCCGGATTTAGAAGGCGATTGGGCCGGATCCGGCCCCCAGGCCTTAGTTTGCCTACCCATGCTCTAACCACTATACCACACTGCCTTTCAATATTATCCCTACCTGGAGATGCCATTGGGGACCGTGGCAGGGAACTTCTGCTTGCAAGGCAGACGCTCTAACCACTGAACTACGACACCTGCCCATAAGATAGTGGCATCCTTAATGTAATTATGGCTGTGGGAAGCTTTCCTTCATTTCAGAGGTTTGGAGTGGACTAGATGACCCTTGGGAGTCCCTCTCAACTTTGCAATACTATAATTCTATGTCTAAGCAAAATCTATACAGTGCTTGGTTGCCGGGGGGGGGCGGAGCTCTGGCGGCTTGCAAGAGATAAAACCAGGCATCCCCAAACGTCGGCCCTCCAGATGTCTTGGACTACAATTCCCATCTTCCCCAACCACTGGTCCTGTTAGCTAGGGATCATGAGAGTTGTAGGCCAAAACATCTGGAGGGCTGCAGTTTGGGGATGCCTGGATAAAACAATGAAACCATCACTAAAAAAGAAATTGCAGCTGAATTGCAAAATGCACAGAAAGTTGAAACCGCACAAAATGAAAACCCCTGCAAACTTTCTAACAGCTTTGCTATTGGATAATTCCAACGCGTATTTGGGTCTGGGATTTTGTGACATCTGGAAACTCTTATTTGCTTCCTGTCTCACCTTGAGAGTGTCACTTGGTGTAAATCGAGGTGGTCATGCGTTCGTTTCCTATGTGCTGAAAACCTGGGACTGAGGATCCTGGCATCGTCAAGGTGTCCTTCTGATGTCTGCCCCCCTAAGCATGTCACTGGATGGCTAAGTGATGGAGTCCAGGCGCAAAACGGCCTCTCTGCAGATCAAACAGCCATTGCTGTCATTGCCACCTCGCCGCACCTCCAAACACAAGGCTCAAATTACAACCACTCCGGTTCTGTATTTTATTTTATTTTTAAAATGTCCAGTGTTGATTTGTAGTGTAATTTCTCTCTCTCTCTCTCTCTCTCTCTCTCTCTCTCTCTCTCTCTCTCTCTCTCTCTCTCTCTCTCTCTCTGGTCCTTTTCCTTTTGTTTTGCTTGTAAGCCATGTTGAACAGGAACCGGCCCAGAAAAGTAGCTGGAAAATATTTTAGAGAAACAATAAAGTCTCCTTCAGCTCAAGAAGTCATTGGGGTGATGTGAGGAGCAATATGCATCCCTGTGTGAAGTCATAACCAGCCTCCTGTGATTTCCTTGGGACCAGAATTCTTTTACAGGCCCTGACACAATTTCTCCCCTACTTAACACTTCCGACAACAGGGAGATGTGAATCCAGAAGAGATGGCTTTAGCAAAAAAATAAAATTCACACCCCAACAGCCTCTAACAGGCCTTCAAAATCAAAAGAGATGCAATCAGTCCTTCACCCTGTCCTTAACCTGATTTTTTTTAAAGTGTTGCTAATTAAAAAGGCACTTTAGACATGCCCAGAGACACTTTGCCCTCAGGTAGAGCAACTGAATCAATGAATTGTAGAGTTGGATGGGCCCCAAAGGTCATCTAGTCCAACCCCCCGCAATGCCGGAATCTCAGCTCAAGCATCCATGACAGATGGCCAATCTCTGCTTAAAAACCTCCAAGGAAGGAGAGTCTACAACTTCCCAAGGGAGACTGTTCCTGTGTCGAACAGCTCTTGCTGTCAGAAAGTTCTCCGGAACTGGAGAAAAAAACCTTGTTCCATCTTCCACGAGACAGCCCTTTAGATATTTGAAGGTGACTAACATATCTCCTCTCAGTTTCCTCTGCAGGGGGTTGGACTTGATGACCCTCATAGTCCCCTCCAACACTACCAGTTGATGTTTCTATGTTTCTTCAGGCTAAACATAACCCAGCTCCAGCTCCTTCAACCACTCCTCATAAGGCTTGGTTTCCAGACCTTTGATCATCTTGGTCTCCCTCCTCTGCACACCTTCCAGCTTGTCAACTTCCTTCTTTAAATTATGGCGCCCAGAATTGGACGTAGTATTCCAAGTGTGGTCTGACCAAGGCAGAATAAAGTGGGACTATGACTTCCTTTCATCTGCACACTAGACTTCTGTTGATGCAACTTAGAAGAACATGACGTAGCTTTGTTTTTGCTGCTGCCTCACACTGTTGACTCACGTTCAGCTTGTGGTCCACCAAGACCCCTAGATCCTTTTCACGTGTATTGCTGTCGTGCCAGGTGTCCCCCATCTTATATTCGTGCAGTACTTTTCAAACATTTTGTTTTGCTTGTGTTTGTGTGCCAGATGTAGCAAAAAAGCTTGTGGGCCAGTATGTTGGGAACACCCTTAGACCTTGGGTGGTTTTTGTGGGGAGGTGATTTCAGACAAACAATCCCTCTCTTTCCTTACGGTTGCCACGATTAATCAACATTCCTGAGCCATTTCCCTCCTTCAACTGTACGTAACGTGTACAAACGTGCTGGGATGACCTCGCAATGTGGGTTTCTTCCAGTGACCACTGGCATGGTGAAAACGCCTCCCTCTCATGGTCAGGCCAGGTGGACATTAAATATCTGCACAGTGGAGAACTTGTTCCATGGTTACCTCTCCATGTGATGACCAGAAGCTGTGGCCTGGGGGGGGGGTCATAGAATTGTAGAGTTGGAAGGGACCCCAAGGTTCATCTAGTCCAGGGATGGCCAACTCCCAAGAGACTGCGATCTACTCACAGAGTTAAAATCTGGGCAGTTATCTACCCCCTTTTGGGGGGTTCAGGTCAAAGTTGTTGAGCTTTTTCAGGGAGGAGGTAAAATGTTGAGCTTTTTTTAGGGGAGCCACAGTTGTTCAGCTTCTTTGGAGGGAGCCCGATGATCTACCAGTGATCTACCGCAGACATCCAGTGATCTACCGGTAGATCGCAATCTACCTGTTGGACATGCCTGTTCTAGTGCAACCCCCTGCAAAGCAGGAATCTCAGCTAAAAACTACAGGGGATTGGTCAACCAGCCCCACCCCCAATGTTGGTAAATAGAAACCAAATGTAACAGAAACAAATATACCGTGAAATTTATGAAACGAGAGGTGATCGGATAAAATAAAAATATTTAAGGAGCTAAGGATATCAGAAAACTAATAGTAACGACTTATATAGAAATAATTAACGAAAATAATCAAAGCCTTAATGCAGGCACCCCCAAACTTTGGCCCTCCAGATGTTTTGGACTACAATTCCCATCTTCCCCGACCACTGGTCCTGTTAGCTAGGGATCATAGGAGTTGTACGCCAAAACATCCGGAGGGCCGCAGTTTGGGGATGCCTGCCTTAACGGGATGCCGGCTACAACCTCGTTTCACTGCGATTAACAGTTTCCTCAGAAGGAAATTGAAAGAACTGTATTTTCAATAAACATCATTCAAAAATAAAGAGTAAGGAAACGCTAGCTTTGCATATTCAAGGCCTAAGACACAGGCAAAAAGGGGGGATTCGAATTAAGCTATATAGCTTTCTAAAAAAACTCAAAGCCTGGGCTATGTCAACACCATTCAAAGGGTAAGAAAACTCAAATTTTGCATTCTCAAGGCCTGAAACGCAGGCAAACAAGGGGTTGTAATTAAGCTATGTAGCTTTCTGAAAAACTCAAAGTCTGGGCTGCGAGAGCTCCATGATCTAATGTTTGGCAATGTTGAGCTCAGATCAATTCCACCCAGCATGGCTAGTGGACAAGGATGATGGCAGGAGCTTCCCAACAACATCTAGCCTAACTGAACCAAATACACTGATTCTCCTCTAAGAAATGTAATCAATTTTGTATTCCCGGTTTCTATACTTCCTTCCTACATGTGGCTGCTGGTTTGTTCAGGTTTCAGGTTTTGCTTTTGCTTTTTTTAAAAAATTAAAAAAAAAAGAGGGGGGGATGAATGAAAGTAAGCAAGAGATTAAAGCCTTTAATCTCACCCCGATTGCTAATTAACTAACGGACAGGAAAAAGCATTGTTCGGTCTCTACAGCGGGTTGATGACATTATTGTATTATTGATGTGCCACAGCGGTTCTGGGCTCTCAGCTGTCTCCTACCTGGCCTCCTTGCTCCTTAAGCCTTTGCAGATGATTTGCATCCCTGGAGCTTCCTTTATGTGAAAAATAAATTTTGGAGGTCGGTAGTAAATATGTCCTGCACCAGGATGCTGTGCCTGGAGGGTTTCGTGTGTGTGTGTGTGTGTGTGTGTGAGTGAGAGAGAGAGAGAGAGAGAGAGAGAGAGATGTGGAAGTGGCGTATTCAATTCAGAGATTATTGCTGACTTCTGATAAGGGCAGACAACCGGTCCGATCGAGGTCACCTGCAAGCATCTTTCTGCAAAACTACAAAGGGTGACTTTTTTTTTTTAAAAAAAAGTAGCTTTAGAATCATAGAATCATAGAGTTGGAAGAGACCACAAGGGCCATCCAGTCCAACCCCCTGCCATGCAGGAAACACCATCAAAGCATTCTTGACATATGCCTGTAAAGCCTCTGCTTAAAGACCTCCAAAGAAGGAGACTCCACCACACTCCTTGGTAGCAAATTCCACTGCCAAACAGCTCTTACTGTCAGGAAGTTCTTCCTAATGTTTAGGTGGAATCTTCTTTCTTGTAGTTTGAATCCATTGCTCCGTGTCCGCTTCTCTGGAGCAGCAGAAAACAACCTTTCTCCCTCCTCTATATGACATCCTTTTATATATTTGAACATGGCTATCATATCACCCCTTAACCTTCTCTTCTCCAGCCTAAACATACCCAGCTCCCTAAGCCGTTCCTCATAAGGCATCGTTTCCAGGCCTTTGACCATTTTGATTGCCCTCTTCTGGACACGTTCCAGCTTGTCAGTATCCTTCTTGAACTGCGGTGCCCAAAACTGGACACAGTACTCCAGGTGAGGTCTGACCAGAGCAGAATACAGTGGTACTATTACTTCCCTTGATCTAGATGCTTTAGATACTCCACTCCACAGTCCATAAATCTGATCCACACAAGCCCATCCTAGCTACTAGGAGGGGAGGGGGGGGGAAACACCCTCCTGGCCTCTCCAAATGGATTTAGTTGCCTGCCTTCCTCAAAGTTGTGTTTCTGTAAAGGCTTTAGGCAGCTTAGACTCTGGATGACAAAAGGGAGTCTTTATGCTCTCTAAATGGTGAAAATGAGCTAAAGCTTATTTGCGTTGTGGCTACACTTAATACAGTTAGGGAACTCATTCTCTTTCTCTTGCTGGAAGAGTTGTTTCAACAGCAGGACTGCCTGGGTATTCATTCATTCCTCTCTCTCTCTCTCTCTCTCTCTTGCATGAGATTTGCCCTCTTCTTCTTTTTCCAGTTGATCTCTGCTAGATTTTCTTCCCGCAGCTGTGTAAACTCTGCTTGGAGCCAGGAACCTTTCCAAAACAACTAATGCCCAGAGGAAAGTGCCGCCATTGCAAATCCCCATGTCAATCGCAAGTGTTGGTGCACATGGAATTGCAAGAGCAGGCTGTTTCTCTGAAGATACAATAGAGCATTATTTGGGGGGAGGTGATGGGTTGTTGCAGCCTTTCCGAAGGGAGTCTGGGGCTGGGTGTATTTCGGCCGTTTCGAAAAGGACGACAAAAAACGCAATAAAGGATTTCCTTGCCCTGCTTTCCTACATTGCCTTTTGGGGTATTTTAACATTTATTACGGACCGATTGTGTACATTTGACACTCAAGGCAACTAAGAATCAGGTTTAAAACACTGTAAGTGCATAAATAAATCAAATGAAAAGATAATATGTCCCCAAACCCAGCCTGTTAAAATATATGGAGCATTAAAAGAGATCAGCTGGACAAGTCAAATAGCTGTCTAATTTTTTTTTAAGTCTTTGTCTGATGGGGGTGGGAAATGAGCATCCTTATGTAGGGAATTCTAAGGACAAGTCCCTTCTCATGGCCCTACTAAGTGAGCATCAGATGTTGGCTGCATAGAGGAAAGGACATATCCCCCCAAGGTCTGAGGGACAGTGGACCGGCCCCCTGCTGAAAAAGTTTGCTGGCCCCTGCATCAAATCAATACTTTCTGTACAAAGAAATTCAAAATGACACAACCCCAACCAGCTCCAAAAAAACAGCACTCCTGATGGGAGTCGTAGTTCGATCAGGCACCATGTACCTCTGGAGGGAGCCTGGTTGGCTAATGGAATTTCTTAACCCTGCTGTGTACTTAATGCACATAGAGGCAACAATGGCCCACCGAGTCCTATGGTTGGAGATGCACAAACATCCGAGCACCAGGTAAAGAAGATGTGGGTTGTGACCGAATGCCTTAGTTTCTGATTCGGGAGTTTGTTTGCAGAGTCCTCAGCTCTTTGTCTGCGTAGCCTCCCAAATGAGCATAATGCTACTGGCCTGGTGGGAGTAGCAGGGCAAGTCTTAGTGTCACCCACATAATAATCTGGATAAAACAAGGTCTTGGCAAGGGGGATTAACCCTTTAAGCCAAGGCTCCTGGCTTCCAGAGGTCACGGGGCGGGAATTGAGCCTGTTTTCCTTCAGAAGGGGGAGATGGAGGGAGAGGGAATTTCCATGGCTATCTTCTAGCCCCCGAGGTGATTAAGAGAGCTCTCTGATATTAGGGCTGTCAACTTGGTTTAAAGATGCTGTGCTTCAGCCAATGGTTTTGCAGCTTTTAACTGACAGGTTAAATTTGCATGTGCGGGCATCTCAGAAGCAAAAGCCACACTTTGCTATTGTCCTTTAGGTGATACACATGCTTTCTTTTTTTTTTAAATATTTTTATTAACGGTTTTCTCAGTTTACAAAGACGTGTACAATGTCTCTCATAACATTTTTACAGGTCAGTTTCAATTGTTGAGACATTGGGGAGGAAAAGGGGGAGAGCGGTAGATAAGGGAAGGGGGTGTGGTGGGGGTGTGGCAATGTTTCTGTTTTACTTAATGTGTGTGGGGGGGTTGTCAGCGTCGGTTGTGCAGGTTCTTTGTTGTGCATTTGTTTTCCTTTGGTGGTGAGAGTTGTTGGGGTTGGCCTAGGATATAGTTTTCTTTTGTGGTTGGCTACAAGAATCGTCTTCTCAAAGGGGAGGAATGCCCCTTCTGAAACGGTGGCTGCCAGCCGTGCTTTCTGCAATTATTCTGCATTTAAACAGTACTTCATAGAATCATAGACTCAAAGAATTTGGAAGGGACCATGAGGGCCCTCTTGTCAAACTTCTTGAAATGCAGGAATATATTGCCCAACATGGGGCTCAAACCCACGACCCTGAGATTAAGAGTTTCACCCTGGAATGTGGACAAAGGAAGAGTCTCTTCCATTGCTGTGCCCTTTTTGCTGCCAACTACATGCGCTTTTGCCAATGATGACCCCATTTGCACCATGGACATGTGGCCCTAGAGAGGTTACCTGCGGGGGAATGAGTCCCCTGGTCTGAAAATAATTTTCTCTGCTGCAGGAGATTGCTGAACCTGTGCCGAATCTCACACCCCAATTGCACTTCCAACCTGGAGAAAATAGCAGATAACTTTTCCATGCCACCTTCTGCTTTGACTATCATAAGTTCCTGAGAACGATACAGATTCTCCTCTCCATTTAACTGTTTGATCCAATCCAGGGTTACCCAAACTAAGGCCCGGGGGCCGGATGCGGCCCAATTGCCTTCTAAATCCGGCCCGCGGAAGGTCTGGGAATCAGCATATTTTTACATGAGTAGAATGTGCCCTTTTATTTAAAATGCATCTCTAGGTTATTTGTGGGGCATAGGAATTCATTCATATTTTTCCCCAAAATATAGTCCAGCCCCCCAAGGTCTGAGGGACAGTGGACCAGCCCCCTGCTGAAAAAGTTTGCTGACCCCTGATCTAATCTATTGATTATTGCCATTTTGGTCTGGGCGAGCTTGGCAGTTTCAAAGTTTTCAGCTTTGCCAAACAAAAGGAAAATAAGCGGGCTATGTTAAGTTTACCCAGACCATCGGAAGATTTCCCAGTGCAAACTGAGGGTTTTCTGGTGCAAATTAACCCACGCAAATTAGCCTAGCGGGGGTCCACTTCCATAATGGTGCCAAAGTGGGGGGTTGCACAAGATTGCCTTCCAGTACATAAGTGGAAGATCTACAGTCACTTTCTGAAAAGCGGGAATAATCCAAGAGCATGGGAGGAGCTCTGCTCTGTTGGATCAGGCCCAGTGCCCATTGAGTCCAGCAGCCTCCTCTCACAGTCGCCAACCAGAAGCCCCAGATGGGAAGCTGGCAAGAAGGACACAACAGCTCTTTCCTCACTTGCGATTCTTAGCAAGAGGTATTCAGAGCTAGTAGCTATGGATAGCTTTATCCTTCATGAATTTGTCTCGTCCTTAAAAATGGGAGGCGGGAAAAAGCCATGCAAATTGGTGACCATCACTATATCTTCTGGGATCGAATTCCAAAGTTTAGCTATGTGTTGTATAAAAAAGTGCTTTCACAGACAGACTGTAGAGTTGGAAGAAGCCACGGGGGTCATCTAGTCCTTCAATGCAGGAATCTTTCACCCAATACGGGACTTGAACCCAGGACCCTGACATTAAGAGTCTCATGCTCTACCGACTGAGCTACCCCTCAGGACAATTTCTTCTGTACGACCTGAATTTTGCACCATTCAGCTTTATTGGAAGGTCATGATTTCTAGTGTTACGAGAGTGTGGGGAACTTAACGCCGAACAATTCTACATGATGTTTGACCTCCCAGACCTCTGTTTGTCTTACATAGCTGCAGACTGAATTCCTAACCACAGACTCTGATACGGTATGCTCAATTTTTCATTCTCAGTAGCTCATATATCATGAAGGAGGTTGGGGGGGAGGGGGGAAAATGTTCTTTGTTTTAGAAAATGAGGGCCTGTGCAGACTTGGGCAGTTGTTTGTGAAGACTTCAGAAACCCACGTGATACTGGCCAGAATTTCCAGTATGTGAAATGGTTGTGGAGAGACAATGGTTGCGGAGAGACATCACACTGCAAAATGACCTTAACAGATTAGACAACTGGGCCAAAGCAAACAAGATGAATTTTAACAAGGAGAAATGTAAGGTACTACCACTTGGGCAAAAAAAATAAATGAAAGGCACAAATACAGGATGGGTGACACCTGGCTTGAGAGCAGTACATGTGAAAAGGACCTAGGAGTCTTGGTAGACCACAAACTTGACATGAGTCAACAGTGTGATGCAGCAGCTAAAAAAGGCAATGCAATTCTGGGCTGCATCAATAGGAGTATAGCATCTAGATCAAGGGAAGTAATAGTACCACTGTATTCTGCTCTGGTCAGACCTCACCTGGAGTACTGTGTCCAGTTCTGGGCACCACAGTTCAAGAAGGATACTGACAAGCTGGAACGTGTCCAGAAGAGGGCAACCAAAATGGTCAAAGGCCTGGAAACGATGCCTTATGAGGAACGGCTTAGGGAGCTGGGTATGTTTAGGCTGGAGAAGAGAAGGTTAAGGGGTGATATGATAGCCATGTTCAAATATATAAAAGGATGTCATATAGAGGAGGGAGAAAGGTTGTTTTCTGCTGCTCCAGAGAAGCGGACACAGAGCAATGGATTCAAACTACAAGAAAGAAGATTCCACCTAAACATTAGGAAGAACTTCCTGACAGTAAGAGCTGTTCGGCAGTGGAATTTGCTGCCAAGGAGTGTGGTGGAGTCTCCTTCTTTGGAGGTCTTTAAGCAGAGGCTTGACAGGCATATGTCAAGAATGCTTTGATGGTGTTTCCTGCTCGGCAGGGGGTTGGACTGGATGGCCCTTGTGGTCTCTTCCAACTCTATGATTCTATGATTCTATGATTCTATGACAAGAGACTTCAAGGTCCACTCCACATCTTGGACAAAGTGGAAACTTAGGCTATTGCCAGTCTTCAAGGACTTCCAGTAGATGCAACCACATCCAACTTCCTGGGACAGAAGCTCCTGCCAACTCACACATACAAACACACACACACACACACACACACACACACACACACACACTTCAGCCTTTGCCATAGGTAGGACCAGCGGCATATCATTATTTCCTGCCGCTGTTGAGCAAGAGCCCAAACCACATGCAAGCACTCTGTTACCAAATGAAAAACAGAATAGGCTAGAATTCTAACGTGGGCTTTGTTTTGTTTTGCAAATGGGTGTTTAAATGCGTGTGGTTTCAGCTTCCCCCCGAACAGTGGTGGAAAATTTCATAGGCTGTGTTTTAGATTTTCGTCTCCTTTCCATAGGAATGTTTATATGTGCCTGCAACGTGCTTGAAAGCATTATCGTCTGTCAGTGAAACAAAACACATTTCAAGTCACAGTTTCTCATTAAAGCGCTTATTGAATAAATGGCAGCATTTGGGGGAGGGGGGCAGGGGCAACTGTAAACTGGGCAGGAGGGCACGGTCGGGCTTTGCATGTGATCGTTCATCCAATGTATGTTCATCCTTGTTCCATAGGATGCCTTCTCCTAAGGATACATTACATATATATTACTGTTTTAGGAGAAAACCTGGCACTTGGCCTGATTAGAGAAGTTCCTTTCCTCTGCCTCTTGTTGCTGTTGGTTTGGCCTCAAGCAGGGCTGGGTTAACGGTTAGACTCCACCCACAACACCAGAGGTTCACACTACTTTCTAGAGATGCCCGAGGTAGACTCTGGTGGGAAGATATTCTTCAGATCCGCCTTTGCTAAACTGCCAAATCTCTAGGTGTTTTGTGGGGGGTTTTTTAGGACACTGGGTTGGCAAAGGCTGCATGGATCAGGCCAAAGACCCAACTAGTTCAGCATTCTGCTCTCAGAGTGGCCAACAAGATGCCTCGTGAGAAGCTCATAAGCAGGACTTGATCACATCAGCTATCTCCCTTACTGCTGCAAAAGCTTTTGACGAGAATCTTCTTGTCTGGTTTGAAGGAGTATCACCTCCTTCAGCAGCTGCAATTGCAAAGGGTGGAAGGTGAAGAAGAAGAGGAGTTTGGATTTGATATCCCGCTTTATCACTGCCCGAAGGAGTCTCAAAGCGGCTAACAATCTCCTTTCCCTTCCTCCCCCACAACAAACACTCTGTGAGGTGAGTGGGGCTGAGAGACTTCAGAGAAGTGTGACTAGCCCAAGGTCACCCAGCAGCTGCATGTGGAGGAGCGGAGACACGAACCCGGTTCCCCAGATTACGAGTCTACCGCTCTTAACCACTACACCACACTGGTGAAATGCAGGCTGCTCAGTTCTCCAGGCCTTGTGTTTCCAGGCCAGAGTTCAGATCCCATCCCACTCAAGCAGTGTTAGAAACTTGGGTATATAACCTAGGCACAAAACAGCCCCTTAAACCAGGGTTACAGTCACCAAAACAGAATGCCTAGTTGGCATTTTGGGGCCAGACAGCTCAGGTGTTGTATTTTTCAATATGACTTTTTTGGTTACGGGAATTCATTCCGATTGTGCAAATAAAATATCACGGATAGAATTCTACAGGGTGTGTTGTTAGTGTGTGAAAACCAAAGATTCCCAGGCAGGTGGTGGAGATGTCAGGTGCCATCCTGGCACCCGGGCATCTTCACTTGATCACGAGTGGTTGATACTGTCAGGGGACCCTGGGAGGGGAGCCAATTCACCCAGGGACAGGAACTAAGGGGACCTGCCGAGCAAGAGAAGGGCTGGCTGGAGCGCGAGCCGGAAGGGGCGCAAGGGCTCTGAGCGATGAAGAGGGGCCCAGGGATGCTACTGACGCATGTGGGGGAGAGGAGGTGGCTGAAGGTACTGCAGCAGGGTTGGTATCAGAAGTAGGGGAATCAAGGAGGCTGTTCTAGCAGTTTGGGGGAGGGGTCTGGCCCCGCTCCCTCCCCTGAGGTCCGTAGACGGGAAAAGCATCAGGAGCAAAGAAGGAAGCGAGGCGGGCCGATGTTGTTTTGCTGGCGTAGATCGAGGCGCATGCCAGTTCCGGATTCTGACTCGGAATAGGCGGTCATGTCTTTCTGAACTCTGAACTGTACATATGTATATAGTATGGAAATCTGAAAAGCCATCACTGAGATGGTGGTCTTTGGTCGTGGGAAGCCACACACCACCCCTGACAGATACCCAGGTGCAAAATGTGCCTGGCGAATTTCGGATGCTGCACACAAGCAATGTGAGCCAAAGCCGGGGTCTCTGTACATCAAGAGGGGGAACCTCTGGCTGCCCAGATATTGCTGGACCAGCTCCCATTATCCCTGACGAATGACCATTCTGGATGAGGCTGGAGTGCAATTATTACTACATACATGGGATCTACGGGGGTCAAGTCAGCCCAGTGAATGAATTGTCCAGCACTTCACACCAGCACAGGGCACTATTGGTCTTCCTTCTTCTCTTTAATCTTTCCAGGCCTTAGAATATACAAGCTGTTTGTTTCTTTCACTGCCGTTTCTTGAGGGTCCTCCCTCCTCTTTTCTTTTTTTGCAATTAAAATAAACAGGATAAACTCTGTAAATCCAAACCAAAGCTCCTTTGATTAGAACAAGTCCTTCCCTTAAGACATATTGACTCCGCAGCCTTAAACTGGTTTAATAAGCATTCCCTCTTTCCAAGGAACCCTTGGGAACAGGAGATCCGCAAGACTGGTTGGGGATTATGAGCAGACAGGTTTTTTTAGCACCTTTAACAATTCTCAGGAGGCTTTGCAGGGGGTGCCTTAACTATTTCACTGGTCTGCTTAGATCATCCCTACGTCTCATCATATTATAACCCTGAGCTAGGCTTAAAATGCACAGCAATTAATAACGTAATCAAGGTTCCAACTGTGTTAGGGGGCAGACACTGCACAATGACTTTCTTTGTACATAACGCTGAGCTACAGTTTAGTGTGGCGGGAACAAGTTTCAACCTCCTGCGCTTCCGTTTTAGGTTAACTGAAGCTTCCTCTGTTATCTTCGGTTAATTGGAACTATATTTTCTTAAAGCAGGTAAAGGTAAGGGGACCCCTGGCCATTAGGTCCAGTCGTGACCGACTCTGGGGTTGCGCGCTCATCTCGCATTATTGGCCGAGGGAGCCGGCGTATAGCTTCCAGGTCATGTGGCCAGCATGACAAAGCCGCTTCTGGCAAACCAGAGCAGCGCACGGAAACGCCGTTTACCTTCCCGCTGTAGCGGTTCCTATTTATCTACTTGCATTTTGACGTGCTTTCGAACTGCTAGGTTGGCAGGAGCTGGGACCAAGCAACGGGAGCTCACCCCGTCACAGGGATTCGAACCGCCGACCTTCTGATCAGCAAGCCCTAGGCTCAGTGGTTTAGACCACAGCGCCACCTGGTCAACTTCAAAACACTGTTTTTGAACTGTTGCCCCTCCTCCCGCATGCACACCCCACCCCAACTAACCATACTGCCTCAGCTCGACTCCAGCTCCTGCCAGCCCCATTCAGCATAGTCATTTGTCAGGGATGACGGGAGTAAAGATTCACTGAGAGAGGGACTTCTCTCTCCCACCCCATGCCAAAACAGGCTCTGGCAGATTGAGTGGATGAGACCAGTAATGTGTCCAGCAAGTGCTGAAGAGGGAAGTGAAGGGGAGATGGGGCTCCTCAGCCCAGGAAGGGAGTCCATCTAGGACAGGCTTCCTCAAACTCGGCCCTCCGGATGTTTTTGGCCTACAACTCCCATGATCCCTAGCTAGCAGGACCAGTGGTCAGGGATGATGGGAACTGTAGTCTCAAAACATCTGGAGGGCCGAGTTTGAGGAAGCCTGATCTAGGAGAAGGAAAGAAACCTCTGGCCCGAAACCTCTTCTGCCTTGCAGGACATCTTTGGCATAAGAAAAGGCCAAGGCGTAAACTCTACACAAATCCAGAGTGGAGTCCCTAATATGGTTGGAAGGTGCCTTATACGCCTCCTTCCGGCAACTCCTACAGCCAAGCTGGTTCCCAACCTATAGCTCTGATTTTCTTTGAACCACAAATACATACAGAGGTACCTCGGTTTTCGAACATAATCCATTCCTGAAGACTGTTCAGCTTCCAAAACATTTGAAAACCGAGGCGCAAAGGGCAGTCTGCAATTTCAATTGAGAAAATATGGGGGGGGCACAACTCAGCAGAAGCTAGTCACAGGTAGGTAGCCGTGTTGGTCTGAGTCAAAGCAAAATAAAAAAAATTCCTTCAGTAGTACCTTAAAGACCAACTCAGTTTTTATTTTGGTATGAGCTTTCGTGTGCATGCACACTTCTTCAGATACACTTGAAACAGAAGAGCCAGACCCTTATGTATATACAGAGGGTGGTGGGGGTGGGTGGGAATGGGTGATGGGCTGATAGGAGTGGTAAACCTGTTGATGGCTGTTAACGACTGCTGCTGACTGCAATAGATCCTGTGGGGGGGGGAAGCAAGGGCTGAGGCGCTAAAGAAAGCTTGATCATGCATAATGAGATAAGAATCCAATGTCTTTGTTCATCCCAGGTGGCTCCATGGTTTTAAGCTTGGTAATGAGTTCCAATTCAGCAACTTCTCTTTCCAGTCTGTTTCTGAAATTTTTCTGTAATAAAACAGCTGCTTTGAGATCTTGTATAGAATGTCCTGGGAGATTGAAGTGTTCTCCTACTGGTTTCTCTGTCTTGTGGTTCCTGATGTCAGATTTATGTCCATTTATCCTTTGGCGTAGGGTTTGGCCTGTTTGTCCAATATAGAGAGCTGAAGGGCACTGTTGGCATTTGATGGCATACACAATGTTAGAAGATGAGCAATTAAATAGTCCTGAGATGGTATGTTGGATGTTGTTGGGGCCAGTAATGGTGTTGTCCGGGTGTATGTGGCAGCAAAGTTGGCATCTGGGTTTATTGCAGGCTCTGGTACCAGTGCCCATGTTAAGTCTGGTGGTTGTATTCTTGTGGGTGAGGAGTTGTTTAAGATTGGGTGGCTGTCTGTAGGCAATGAAAGGTCTTCCTCCCAGAGCTTGAGAAAGGGCTTGAGCAGAAGCTGTTCGACTTCCGAGGCGCGTTCAAAAACGGAAGCAATTCCAGGTTTTTGCCGTTCGAAAACCGAAACGTTCGGGTTCTGAGACGCTCGAAAATCGAGGTACCACTGTATTTTTATTATGTGTTTTGTTTATTTTATATTGTAGTTTTATGTTGTGAACTGTCTGAGATCTATAGATAAAGGGTGGTATACAAATTGAATCAATCGTCATCCTCAAGGTGCTGGGGTGTGTGTGTGTGTGTCTTGTTGTCTGGGCAGCTCAGGACCTCCAGACACACTGCCCAGGCTTGTACCCCAGATAGGTCTCTTTGCTGCTGCTAACGCAGCGGTTTGACTTCACCTCCGGAGGCACACTCCATTGTCTCTTGAGACAGGCAGATTCCAACATCAGTATGAAAGACTTGCTACTGTCCTTAATTTAAAGTAGAATTGAGAAGTGCTCATGGTTGCCACATTAGTGACCTCTGATCTGAGAGTCTGGTGTTAAAATGACATCATTCTTAGCAATGCTTTTCTTCGCGCGAAGGTTGCTGTGATGTGCGAGACATCTGTGGGCTTCTCGGCGGCTTTGATTTGAATACGCCACTTCCACATCTCTCTCTCTCTCTCTCTCAATCTCTCTCTCTCTCTCTCTCTCTCTGGCTCCGTAGCATTGTCCCCGGCGCACTGAATCATTCTACCGCAGCAGAATTTCAATCCCTCGTCTCACAAGCTGAGAACCGGAGAACGGGGGATGCAGTTCAGAGAAGCCAAGAGGGGCAACATGCGGCTCATTAGCACAGCAGCTACCTCGGAGAGCTGCCCAGAGTACCCAGAATAAATTAAGAGCCAGGGGACCTGGAACGGTTCATGCGCAGAGCTCGCTGCCACGAAATCAATGCTCTCGAAGCAGTCGGTAGCTAATGGGAAATTGAACAGCCAACAGGCTTGGGCTGATGCAGTGTGGGGCAAAGCTGGAAATTGGGTAGATGCAGCAAAGGGGATGTGGAGGATGCTTTCAGAAAGCAATCCGGTGCCAAACTTCTTTTGTTTCATCTATTCATTTGCAAAATGTATTACTCACTTCTCCCTTAAAAGAACTTGCAGCCATTTGGGATAAACAAAGCTCGTGAATTCAGACAAGCAGCAGCGATCAAATCCAATATAAAACATCTCCCCACATCCTACGATGTCTTCCGTCCCGAAAAGCCATCAGAAAAGAGAATATTTTACTGGGTGGTTAGAAATACACACAGTATGTAGCATTTTTATAAGTGTAGGAGGTGATCCCTGAGAGATGAGGACTTGAGGCTTTAAAGCTAAACAGCAGCCCCTTGATTTGGGCATGCAAACTGATGGGACACAGATCCTATTCATACCTGCCAAGTTCCTGCTGGAAAAATAAGGGATCGGCAGACCGGAAGTAGCACTGCCGCCATTTTGGAACTGGGCGGAGCATGCTCAGAAGCGACTTTCGATGCTGCTCTGCCCAGTTCCAATATGGCCGCCGTGCCGGAAGTCGCGCTGCGGCCATTTTGGAACTGGGCAGAGCAGCATCGAAAGTCGCTTCTGAGCATGCTCCGCCCAGTTCCAAAATGGCCACCGTGCCAGAAATCGCTTCTGCGCATGTCCAGAGAGTCCAGACATGCGCAGAAGGAGCCTCCCCCGGCCGGTAAGTGAACCGGGAAAAAACAAAAAAATATGTTTTTCCAGCTGGGAACGGCTGGAAAAACAGGGGTTTCCCGGGGAATACGGGAGACTTGGCAGCTATGATCCTATTGCCTCTAAACTGGCCTCCAAACTGGTGTGGTGGATTCTTCCCAGCTCATGCTGGTCACTACTCTAGCTACTGCATTTTGCACCCTTTTGAGCTTCCAAATTGTCTTGAAGTGCAGTCCTATGTAGAGTGCCTTCCAGCAGTCTAGCTAAGAGGTTACTACCGTAATTCATGGACGGCCGCCTGCCATGCGAATTGGGGTCAGTATGTTGTCCACCTTAACGATGCTGTTAATTTTAATGGACCAAGTTGCTTTGCTGTCCAATCGTTTATCTATGTGTGTGGCTCTCTGCCTGAATAAGATATCTGAGAAGGCCAGGAGCTTGTTCATTCCTTCCAAGGTGCGACTCAGTCTCAACGAGGAACCTTGATATTTCCCTCTTGATTCTTCCGTGGCTGCTTTTTTTCCCCCTTTACAAATGCACCTCCCCGTGATGGAGCGGCAATAAAGCCATGTGAGATTCTGCCAGGGAAAGCTAATGTTGCATTTCCTGTGATTGTATCTCATTTCCAGCCTGCAGGGAGAGGGCACATTTGTAACAGCAAATAACTGGGGAAGAATTACAGTGAAATGTCACTTTGGGATTCATTGCGTGCGTGGCTAGATGAAAGGTTTCTCTGGCCATCGGGTATGCTTGATTCAGAAACGCTTGACAGCAACAAATCACGCAGGACTCCGCAGATGAAGTAATGTGAAGTCAGGGTGTTTGCATGTGTGGACAGGCAATAGGATAGTTACCTTAGAGCTTCGACCAAGAATCTGTACAGGCAAGTTCCTGAAGGCAATTAGCCTTACTAGTAAGTAATTCCAAGCAGAGCAGTACAGGTAAAGGACCCCTGGACGGTTAAGTCCAGTCAAAGGCGACTATGGGGTTGCGGCGCTCATCTTGCTTTCAGGCCAAGGGAGCCGGCAGTTGTCCACAGACAGCTTTCTGGGTCATGTGGCCAGCAGGACCAAACCGCTTCTGGCGCAATGGAACACCGTGATGGAAACCAGAGTGCACAGAAATGCTGTTTACCTTCCCACCGCAGCGGTACCTATTTATCTACTTGCATTGGTGTGCTTTCGAACTGCTAGGTTGGCTGGAGTTGGGACAGAGCAACGGGAGCTCACCCCGCCGTGGGGATTCGAACCGCCAACCTTCTGATCGGCAAGCCCTTGAGGCTCAGTGGTTTAGACCACAGCGCCACCCGCGTCAGAGCAGTACTGTACTCTGCAGCAGGTAACATGATGTTGTAGCAAGCTGAGAAATGCAGTCCACACATTAAGCATGGATGACTAAATACAAAGTGGAGTTATGTCCATGTGTGAACATAAGGCTTCTTGTCAGTGTTTGAGATTCGCCAGGTGCATTTTGCACCTGGCTATTGGCCACTTGCGACCCAACAAAGATGCCCGGGTGCCAGGATGGCATCTGGCATCTCCCCCATCTGGAGGTGCATGCCTGGGGATCCTTGGATCTTGCCTGTTTTCACACATGAGAAACACTTCCTGTAGAATTCTATCTGTGGTATTTTATCTGCACAATCAGAACGAATTTCAGGAACCAAAAAGCTGCATTGAAAAATACAACTTTTGAACTGCCTGGCCCCCAAAATGGCAACTAGATATTCCATTTTGCCACAATCCGCTTTTCACTTAGGTCAGGGGCTGGGCAGTTCCCACTTGTCTTCCTCTCAATCTGCCATGCACTTTAGCCAAATAGTTGCTCACACAACCTCTCCCTCTCCCTCTCCCCCCTCTCCCTTTCCCTCTAGCAGTTCGAAAGCACATCAAAATGCAAGTAGATAAATAGGAACCGCTACAGCAGGAAGGTAAATGGCGTTTCCATGTGCTGCTCTGGTTTGCCAGAAGCGGCTTTGTCATGCTGGCCACATGACCTGGAAGCTGTACGCCGGCTCCTTTGGCCAATAATGTAAGATGAGTGCGCAATCCCAGAGTCGGTCACGACTGGACCTAATGGTCAGGGGTCCCTTTACCTTTTTATGAGAGACAGACAGACAGACAGACAGACAGACAGACAGACAGACAGACAGACAGACAGACAGAAAGCTCTAGTGTGTGTTCAGAAAGTAACTGTTGTTGTCGTCATGAGCCAGTCTCGGGAGACACTGGAGGGAGTGCGCCTTTGGGGGTGAAGTCAAACTATTGGAGGGTTACAGCACTTGCTCAGAGACAATTCAGTAGTCCCAAGTAAGCAGTGTGATTTTTTTTAAAAAAAAAATGAATAGGAAAAACACTCAGAGGTGTTCAGACATTACATTCCAAAGAGTACACAATCTCTGTAAACTGATAGCTGAGCTGTACACTCGTGCGATTGTTCGTAATGCGACAGTTGAGATGTACAGCTCAACAAATGTGCGCTCTTTGACATGAACCCTGGGGACGGCATATACCTTTGTTTAGTGTAATGTGGGAACAAGACTTCTTGAGTGGGCACAGTAAGGGGGGGGACCCACAAAACCAGAATATTGGTCTGCTTAACCCTACACTATGTGCACAAACTTAGCAAAACTTACATTCACTTTTTGCTTATAATTGTTGGCCTCTGGAGCCGGTTCTCGTTTTCATCCTACCTGAAAACTTCCCTTCTGCTTTTCGTTTCAATATTAGCAGCAGCCAGGTCCTGCGAGACAAACCCAGTTTGTAAGTTCGGTTAAGCGGTTGTGCGTCAGAAGTGGCTGCGTTTGCACGCAGCCACTATGCTAAAATCCGGCTCGGGAGGTGTTGTCGAGCGTTTTCTCCCTTTTTCCCTGATCAAAATAGCTGCAGGGCTTTTTTATTTTTGATCGATGGGGGAGAGTTGCAAGAGAAAAGAGGGGAGACTTCTCTCTTTTTTTCTTTCTTTCTTGTAGTTTACTTTTGTTTAAAAGCTGGCACAAGCGCTGTGCTTGTCAGGAAGATAATCCCCGGACACACCTGTGCGGTAGGAACACAACACAAGGATTAGTGGTGTGTTTAATCTGTTCTCCCTCCCCCCCCCCAGCCAAAAGCATTTCCTCGTCGCACTGCCTGAGCGGTTTTCTCCCATCCCCGCCCCCCCAGCTCAAGTTCCAGGGGTGCATTATTCGTGTCCCCCATGGGTTCCTGTGGATTTTGATGCCGAACAATAAGAGTTTGTTCGTTTGCTTTGACTATGATTTCGAAGGTGGAATTTTAATGGAGCGGCTAGTAGTGTCGGAAACGAGAAAGAGAGAAATAATAATATGAAGGTTGAAACTTGACGCTTGGGCACCATTTCTCAAGCTGCTTTTTTTTTCTTTGGTTTGGCACATCTGCTACGCTTTTCAAGGGAAACATAACCCCTCGCCCCCAACTTCTGCACCAATAAAATCCAGTTCTTCCTCTGGTATTGTTCATGGGGCAGAGGGAGTCCTTTCCTTCCCTCTTGTTTAATTCTGGGGGTGACACGCAACCACTTTCCTTGAGCTGCAGCATGCCTCGCATTATGTGCCCTCCCTCCTGTGCGCCTCCAATCTTAAGAAAAAAACTGCATGAAAGGCAAACTCCATGTGGGGCCCTGTGGCACAGCTCCTGTCAGCCCAGATGGAGGCAGGATTTCGCTCTGAAATTCTTACAGCTGTGAAAAACCTCAGAGTCGTGTAATGTCAGAGAGATTCCTGTAATGTCAGAGAGATTCCTGTCACCTCGCGATGTGCCAACAATGGTGGGAAACTCTGGAGAAAAGGAAATGCAGATGAGGGCCTGTGGATTTTGAAAAGCACAAGAGGGGGGGGAAAACCAACCCACAACAGCAACCCATTTTGCACAAAATAATCTGTCATTGTGGAATGCTCTTTTCAACACCAGCCAGCTTTCTGGCATGTTAAAAGAACATGAAATCTACTACTATGGCTGGTTTTTTAAAGGGGGGGGGGAGAGAAAAAAGGTAGTGGTTTTGGATACCAGAGAGGGGAGATGCAAGAACACATAAACCAGCTGTGCCCCTAATATATTTCGGAGCTTAGGTTTGGCCCCGTTCGCTTCCTGTGGAATTAACGTGCAATAAATTGCAGGTAGGCAATTTGGAAACAGGGCGAGCCTTTTGGATTTGCTTAGCCTTGTCTGTCCGCGGCAGATTCTGGGGTGGAAGCCAAAGGAGATGCCCGAGTTGCCGGCTAGGATAACTTCTTGCTCGCCAGCTTTGGCTGCAAGTGCAACCCTTTCTTCCTTCTGCAGTGGGGGGAACCTTTGAAAAGAAAGAAAGCCTTTTCAGTCAAGTGGATGGAGTAATGATCTTAGAGCTAGGAAGCAAACATTGTTCTCCTACTCAGGCTGACTTTGGCATCCTTTGGTTTCAGTGGTGCAAAATTCTGGGAGGAAGCCAGCGCTCCACTTCCCTGCTTATCCCTGACTCCATCTCGTTCCCATTCCTCTGTCCTCCTTCCCTATGTCAAAATTTAGAAGGCGAGTACCTCGAGGCAGGGCCTGTCCTCCTGCACTTTTGTAAAACGGTGCTACAATACACAATACAAGCAGTGCTAGTTTTCCACCGTCTTGTAATTAGCTTTCTTCTCGCCTGGGAAGGTTTGGGGCTGCTCATGAAGGGGCGGGCTGGCTCCCCTTTGCCCATCGGCTCTTCCAGATGCCTTTGTGAATCCCTTTGGAGCTTTGGTTTTGAGCTTCAAAGCTTGCATATTCTTTTGTGGTGCAGCACGGTTGGGCATCAGGTCTGGCAGAGCGGCACCCCTCCAGGTCCTCATTGGACCTCCTCGAATATTGCTGGCGGGAGAGGAGGAAACTGGGAGCTGGCAGCAAGCTTCTTGTTGTTTTGCAGAGCGGCTCTGAGCAAGAGCAGTCTATCTGAGCGGATGGGACTTCAACAGTGGTGGGGTTAAATGTCCACAATTGGCTTTGCTGCTGAGAGGCAGAACTGAGGGGTTGTCTCTGGGCAGAGAAACGGCGGTTTATTGTACTCCTTGATGCTAGAGTTCAGCACTATATTATCCTCCCTAAGCTTATTCCCACCCTCCCCAGGATTTCCCTCCTTCATCTTTGTTTTGTGGTGAAGCTCATTTGACTGACTTTCTCCTGGCCCACCTCCTCAAGCCTTTTTAGCATTCCCAGCTGGCTGAACTGGTCCACGGTGAAGGGGAATTAGCTGCACCTGTGGCAACATGGCAGGTGAAACCCTTCAGCCCGGTTTACTCAAAAGTAAGGGGCTCCTTAGCCTTGTAATTAATATTTTCACAGCCAGGTTGAGCACAGAAAGCCACGTGTTGTTCAACACCATCCCCCCTGCAGCTCCTTCAGCGAAAGACCACCAGCAGAGCATTGCAGGAATGAAATACAGGCAGGAGGAACGAAAAGGATTGGACAGGAAGTTGTGCATCAGAGCCTAACTCCTTGACAATCTTATGTGTATTATGTCCCACTGGATTGATTTTATTCATCCTACAGCATTCATATACAGTTGTACCTTGGATCCTGAATGCCCTGGAACTTGGACGTTTTGCCTTTCCAGTGCCGCAAACATTGCGAATGTTCTTTGGAACCCGAATGTCCAATGGGGCTTCCACAGCTTCTGATTGGCTGCAGGAGCTTCCTGCAGCCAATCAGAAGCCATGATTTGGTTTTTCAACATTTTTGGAAGTCTAATGAACATCCGGAACAGATTCTGTTCGTCTTCCAAGGTACAACTACAGCCTTTCTGCCCAGGCACCCAAGACAGTATCTAGAGACATTCCACACATATAATGGCCTATTCTGACCTCTTTTTCTTAAGGCTGACTGCTTCTCCTCAGGCTGCACAAAAAAAAGCAATTTGGTTCTGGAAATTCATTCTGAATATAACAGATAGAAAATCTACCAGATGGGGTATTAGTGTGTGAAAACAGTCTAGATCCAATGATCCTCAGATGGTGGAGATGTCAGGCCCCATCCTGGCACTCAGGCATCTTCACTTGGTTACAAGTGGTTGATTTTGCGCCTGGCGCCTGGCTAATTTCGAACACTGTTTTAAAGAATATACAGATCTGCTTTCGGACACTTTCAGGTAGCATATTGGTAACCTTGGTTCTTCTCTAACACCATGTATTTTGCGTGGGGCGTGGGGGTGGGGTTCATATTCCAACTCCAGGATAGGGCAAGGAATATGAGATAGATGCGGACAATTATTTTCCTGCTCCTTAGGAAGCAGTGTGTAATTGCCTCTGCTATGTGTAGCTGAGCTGCATGTCAGGGAATTGTCAGAAGTGGGTCTGGGGCTGTTCTGCAGCCTTAGCATGATTCCAGCGCCAGCTTAGCCACCTGTTGTTGAAGGAAATCCAGCCTCTGAGCCAGATGTGTGCAGCGTTTGGAAGGGCTTGGCATAGGATGAGAGGGCGGAGAAGTGACGGAATGACAGGCTGGCATTAGCGTTGCTAATACCATGAACAAATGGTTTTTCATAAATGGGGGGGGGAATGCAGTGTGTGTTATTAAAATAAAAATAAAAAATAAAAGAAGCAAGGCTTTCCTATTCAAACAAGCCTCTTAATTACAAACCTTGGCTGGCCCTCAGCAAATCCGCACCGTAGGAGGCAAAACACGAGCACCTTAGGCAGCTTCTGACTTGCTCCATAAAACCCTTCAACAGTTGCTTGAAATAAAGCAAAGGAAACTTCGCACCGGTGTGCTGCCTTGGAGAAATCCATTCCGCTTTTATTCCGCAAGAGAGGCAGTAGTGCGGCAGCGTGGGAGAAGCATCGCAGAACAAAGATTGAATGGGATAATGTGTGGACTGACTGGAATAAATCCATCACTCCTTTCCTGGCATCAGTCTGTCTTGCGAGGCAATGGAGTGCACCTCTATGGGTGAAGTCAGACCACTGGAGAATCTCAGCGCCTGCTGTGGCTGCAGAGACCGGTAGCTGGTAACTGCTGCGTCTTGTGTTGTTTTTGTTGCGTTAACAGCACTAAAGTTACCTCACGCCCCTCCCTCTGGGAAAATCGCCAAAGAATTCCGCCCAAGGCCTGACACCGCCAAAATTGTGACGTATTGCTACGGGAAAGGCGAAACCTGCCAATGCAGGAAAATTCCTTTCTGACCCTTCAAGAGCGGCCTTGACGTAGCAGCAGCCCCTGTGAACCTGTAGAGAAAAGGTTAACCTGCAAAAGAACATGAATGAGGGTGTGGAGGGTGGGAGAAGCTCTGGAACCAACTGGTGCTTGGAGGTAAAGATTCAAATTCTCTTGTGTGAGCCAGACAGTCCCTCCCCTTACCTGGCCATCCCCTGGCAACACCTCCCCAGGCAGGATTGGACACTGGGCTGGGGTAGGCAGAGACCCCTGGCATCCTACCTGGGGAGGCGATGCCAGCCCCGAACTACCAGGGAGTCACCTCTGGGATCAGGGGGCTGCAGGTGTCCACGCAAAAGTCACACACACACCCATTGATGTGTGGAGCGGTCATTGTGATAATGTTTATGTTGTTCTCGGCTTTCTGTGTTTTTCTCAGCCCTTTGAAAATATCTCATGGAGCCTGAGAGATTGTGGATCTTTTATCTTTAGCAGAATAAGCAACAGCTTTTTTTAAAAAAAGAAAAGTCTATGCAGAAGGCATTTGTGTTCCCATATGGAAAAGCTAAAATATTCCCTTTCTCGGCTAGAAGAGAGAAAGTGTGGGCTATAAAATTTCTGTCCTGAAGTTTTGTCTTCAATCCAACCACGGGCTAGATGAATATCCAGTAAAAATCCAATTAAAACAGCTAAAAGATAACACATGCTTACAAAGCCAGCCCTCTTCCAGCTCAGCCTGCAATATCCCAAAGCCAACTCAGACGGGAAGGTTTTAGATCGCTCATGGAAGCTACTTGTCCTGTAGCCAGTTTCCAGATGAGAGAAATCGCCATTTGATTTATGAATGAAAGCTGCCCTGCACTTTCAAATCTCCATTTGATTTATGAATGAAAGCTGCCCTGCCCTGCATGGGGTCACGAAGAGTCTGACCTACAATAGGGGTTCCCAAAATGTGGTCTTCAGGTTAGCAGTGGGGGGTCCAAAGCGGTCCTGTGGATTTGTGGTTGAAGATGGGAGACAGCACATAACATAGCGGGAAATATTCACATTGATGTTTAGTTGTATTTTAATTGCCTCCCTTTTTATTTTTCTTGCTGCATTTTATTGCAGTGAAATACTGAATTCTATGGAATTACAATTATGACAACTGGCAGAAATGCGATTAAGTGGTCCGTCAAGACCCTCAGCAATTTCCAAGTGGTCTGTGGGGGGAATTGGGGAATCTCTGGTGTAGAATTGTACGTTGCACCTCTTCAATGCAGGTGGGAAAGGCAGGTGTGTCCTTCCCCCACCCCTCCGATTCTCCCTCATGCTAAAGCTTCATCCAGCGAGACATAGGAATAACACAGCCCCAAGAAAACTAGCTTCTGAATTGCACCATAATGGCTCTTCCTTGAAGGTATAATGCAGCAAATTTTGGCCCCGCCCAAAGATGTAGGGTGTTGCCATGTGTCTGTACCCTCCTCTCCCACCCAAACACAGCCTTCCATCCTTTCATTGTCTGTCCACAGTTGTGGGTTTTCTTGGGGGGGGGGAATCCTTTGCAATTTAGGTTAATGTTCATAGGAACATTATCAGTTTGCATCGGGGCATATCCCAGTGTTGTAGAGCAATACAGTCAAATCTTGGAAGCCAAACGGATTCTGTTAACGGACGTCCGTTCCACTTCCAAAACGTTCGAAAACCAAGCTGCGGCTTCCTGCAGCCAATTGGAAGCCGCAGAAGCCATGTCAGCCGTTCAGCTTCCAAAAATAGTTCGCAAAGCGGAACACTCACTTCCAGGTTTGCGGCATTTGAGAGCCAAAATGTTCGAAAACTAAGCTGTTTGAAAACCAAGGTACAATTGTAGTCTTCTTGCAGTTGGGGGCCCATTTCTCATTTTTTTTAAAAAAAGAATTAAATTTGTGCAGGGTAGTACAGCTATTGCGAATCACTTTGGATCAGGCCATGGCACAGTAACAGGCTCCAGCTGAAAAGCCGAAAAGGAATGCAAGACTGATGTAGTTTAGCATGTTTATTATATTTGTATTTAGCAAACAAAGCTACTGTAAAAACGTCAAAACTACCACACCGGCTTATTAATTGCATTTTCAGTTCACAAGCCCTCCGTTCACTGTTAGTGAAAAAGAAAAAGTAAAGTAAATTAATAAATCCGCTTTAAACTTTAGGTAATTAACTGGTGAAATTGCATTTCAATCAGTGGGGTGAGAGTTTGGGGTACGTCCTTGCGTTGTTTCTGTGATATTTCTGTCGCAGGTACTGGAAAGGGAATTGTTAAATAGGGCCATTCCTTCCAAGGATATGTGGTAGCAATGACTTACAAGCCATACTGTATTGAAGATTTGGTGGCATGCAGTCATATTTTAAAGGCAATTGATTTGATTCATTGATCACTCTGCGAAAGGGCAAAAAGTTAAAAGTCCTTTAATAGGTCAGCAGCCCTAGTTCAAACCCTCCTCTCTGCCTCAGCAACGCAGTCAACTCAAAGAAGTGTTGCTCGCAGAGACATGTTCCCGATTTCGGTTATGGCTTGCAAATTGGGTCATTAGGTTCCTCTCCTCCTCGGGCTACAAAGTCTCCTATTTGGCATGTGCCCATATTGTTGCGTTTTCCATGCACAGTCATGTAATTGCAAGTGGAAACTGCTACAGAGAATTCATTGGGGAACCTTTTTTCAAATGCATACGGTCTAGTAGTATCATATTGTTAAACACCCCTGTCACATTTCTAGGTGTATTTGGCAGCCGTGGGAGAAGGGCTCTTACCATTTTTTTAGAAGACTGGTCCAGTCCCAAGTTCATTGCATTTTGGCTCTTCCCCCAGCCAATCTCCAAATAGTTAGTAATGAGAAAGAGCCCAGTTGATCTCCGACGTTTCTGCCCATTAGCTGCCCCCCCTTCCCAGAACTGGGATGTTCCCAGGCTGGAATATCACCTGTTAGACCAGTCTTCCCCAATATGGTGTTCCCTTCACATAAGCAGTGTTTGTCAGGGAGTAGCAGGCAAGCCGGTGTTGTGTGTGCCGTGTCAGCAACTCAGCTAGGTGTCAAATGTCTCCTTAAAACAGGGTTACAGTCATCAAAACGGAACGTCTAGCTGTCATTGGGGGGGGCAGACGTCTCGAACGTCGTAATTTTCAATACAGGTTTTTGGTTACTGAAATTCATTCCGATTGTACAGATGAAAGATAACAGATAGAATTCTACAGGATGTGTTGCTAGTGTGTGAAAACAGTCCAAGGTCCAAGGATTCCCCAGGCATGTACCTCCAGATGGGGGAGACGTCAGGCGACATCCTGGTGCTCGGGCATCTTCACTTGGTCGCAAGTGGCCGATTGTTGTTGTTTAGTCGTTTAGTTGTGTCCAACTCTTCGTGACCCCATGGACCATAGCACGCCAGGCACTCCTGTCTTGCACTGCCTCCCGCAGTTTGGTCAAACTCATGTTTGTAGCTTCGAGAACACTGTCCAACCATCTTGTCCTCTGTCGTCCCCTTCTCCTAGTGCCCTCCATCTTTCCCAACATCAGGGTCTTTTCCAAGGATTCTTCTCTTCTCATGAGGTTGCCAAAGTATTGGAGCCTCAGCTTCACGATCTGTCCTTCCAGTGAGCACTCAGGGCTGATTTCCTTCAGAATGGATAGGTTTGATCTTCTTGCAGTCCATGGGACTCTCAAGAGTCTCCTCCAGCACCATAATTCAAAAGCATCAATTCTTCGGCGATCAGCCTTCTTTATGGTCCCAGGTGCAAAATGCGCCTGGTGAATTTCGCTCTCTGGTTGTGTGCCTAGCTTACTGAGGCATGAGGAGTTCAGGGTGGTGCTAGAGGCGAAACTGGAAGTCTCCCCTGCCGCCCATACTGCCGCTGGAGAACTGGTGCCAGCATAGGTGCCAATTTCCAGCAAGGGACCCTGCAATTCTCTAGTCCAGCTCCCTGCATTGCAGCTGTCCTTGCAACCCAGCTGTCCCCTACCTTTTTTTTTTTTAAACATACTTTTTATTAATTTTACAAAATACAAAAAAACAAAAAAACGGTACATACTTAAACCCCTTTTCCACCTCCTTCCTACCCACCCACATGGGTCCTCCCCTGCCACAGAAGTATCCCATGTTTGTGAACAGTCAGAAATGGTCCATTTTATGCTTGGATTTCTGTCCTCCTCCCCCTCCCCTGACCCCAAAGCCCCCCCCTGCCACCAGGGAGCTCCAGCAAACCAGGGCAGTACGCAGGAGGACATCCATCCAACCATCTATTGTTATACCAAAAAAAGAGAAAAATAGAAATAGGAAAAAAAGGGGAAAAAGAAAGGGCGAAGAAAAAAAAGAAAAAGAAAAAAACAATACAAAACAGAAAAATTTTTCTTGCATTCATAGTTGAAAAACCATATTTTATGGGCTTCCCCTCCCCCCCTTCCCCGGTTTTCATCCCTTTTTTATCATCTGCAACAGTTTCTTACTTTATAAAAATACACCTTTGTATCTTATACAACTTATAAATCAATTGTTAACATTTTCATCTAATATTCAAATCACTGAAAATTCAAACTCCCATTTTCTCTTCCCGTGCCTAATTTTTTTTTCTCCCTCTATAAGCCTCCATATTTTCACATTTTCCAAAATCCATTCACTTTTAAAACTATAACTATTCTCAATTTAACCTTACATCCCCGATTACCGGCTCCACCCCCCCCAATCCAGCAAATTCCAAAATCAGCAGACCAGTTATAAACCTGTTAATCCATCCTTATAATCACAACATCACTTTCCCTTCACCCCACCCCCTGTTTACAGTCTCTTGCCATCCAGGTCACCATACAGGACCCCTGAATTTCTTCTCTTCTCTGCATATTTTTTCCTTCTTCCCTGTGGGCGTTCTGGAGTTCCAATAATACCAATCGTGCCCCCCTCAAAGACAGGGCACTCCATCCAACTTTTTGTAGAGTAGAGTCATCATTTTTTTCATGGTGTGTTTCATTTTGTGTTGAATCATCACAGTCCTCATCTTCATCTTTTCCTTCCCCATCATTGTCATTCTCACATTGCTCTTTTTCAGTGTCAAAAGCTTCATCTCCTAGAAAATCATATTCCGCCATCACCTCCTGAAATTTCTGCTGTAACTCCTGTCGTCGTGTCTCCTCTTGACATAACTCTATTCTTGTTTCCCACATTAAGGTCAAAACAGACCGCTGGAACTCAGGGGAACACTTTTTTGTTGACATATTTCAGTCCTGCCAAGGTCAAAACTTATCACGTGGGGTGGAATATGATCACAGTTTATTTTCTCGACTCCATTTTAACAAGCTGGCTGCATTCTTCAAGTCTTGTTAACAATAAAGTTCGAACTCACATTTCACAAGCACTTAAGCCAAAAAAGAAATTCCACAAAGTCCAGAAATACAAAGTGAAGTAAAAATTGACTTATAAATCCTGATCAACTCACTGAATTGCCTAGGCTGCCGGCTCCCGAGGGAAAGAAAGGTTTTTCTTAGGCTTTACCTCATTGCTGCAGGGCAGTCATAAACCACAGTCTCTCTCCCCTTTTCACCCTGCATCAAAGGGGATATTCTCTTTGATGCCTTTGAGGGATCCTTTTGAATTACAAATCTTCTGTTTATGGCTTCGGGTTTCTATTTACTGTCTCTTTGTTGCCGTGGGGGGGGGTGGCTTCCTCTTTTCTCCCCTCTCTCCCAGACCAAATTGTTTTATAATCCAAATCGTGAGGTTACTTACAGTCTTTTCCAATCGTTTTATTTTCGGAAGAATCCAGCGCTCTCCGCCTTCGGCTTGAAGCTTCTCCCTGCTAGAATAACGTTGCCGCTCAAAATGGCCCCCGCGACTTCTACCCTCCTCGCTCCGGAGCTCTTATTAGAGGAATTGCAACCCAGCTGTCCCCTACCTTGCCGTTATCAGCACCACACTCTAGCCGACTGTGCAATTCAGGCTCATCCATCACTCTGCAGGTGTGCTGACCCCCGCGACTTCCCCAAATGCGGGAAACTCGACTGTGTAATTTGTGATCTCGACAAAATCTCACGTGAACTTCCACGCTCCGCAAGAACTCGCCTGAAGTTGATGCCAATGCCGATGCGATACTATACGATAATCGTTATTGCCATTGTCCCATGCAGAACAACGAAATTGAGAATCTACATCAAACTTACAACAACCATCAGCCTACTATTCAGAAAATGCATATCGATTCGCTACCCATCCTGCTTATACATAATTAACCCCCTAAAAACTCTTAATACCCCTCCTGGTTTGCTCCCTAAAACTCTGATGCCCCACAACTGAATACAGACCGTCCTTCGCAGACTGCCTTTCGCTGTGTTCAAAACCGAAATCGCTCTTGGATAGAAGCTATTTCTCAGGTGGCTAGTCCTGGTCTTTGTGACCCTATACCTCCTTCCAGAGGGACCCAGGTGGCGCTGTGGGCTAAACCACTGAGCCTAGGGCTTGCTGATCAGAAGGTCGGCGGTTCGAATCGCTGTGACAGGGTGAGCTCCCGTTGCTTGGTCCCAGCTCCTGCCAACCTAGCAGTTTGAAAGCACATCAAAGTGCAAGTAGATAAATAGGTACTGCTCCAGCGGGAAGGTAAACGGCGTTTCCGTGTGCTGCTCTGGTTTGCCAGAAGTGGCTTTGTCATGCTGGCCACATGACCTGGAAGCTATACGCCGGCTCCCTCGGCCAATAATGCGAGATGAGCGCGCAACCCCAGAATCGGTCACGACTGGACTTAATGGTCAGGGGTCCCTTTACCTTTACCTCCTTCCAGAAGGCAGGAGCTGAAAGAGATCATTTCCGGGGTGCACAATATCCTGCACAATATCTGCCGCTTTCTTATAGCACCTGGAGGCATAGATTTGATCCAAAGTGGGAAGAGTGCACCCAGTTATCCTCTCCGCAGTCTTGACGACCCTGGACAGCACTGTTCTTTCCCCAACCGATGGCCCTTCTCTAGCAGAGTTGGTGGGGCGGTCATGGTGCCCGCATGGATGGCACCTTGTGGGGGCTTCAGCCACCCAAGGCAGCTGTTCCCCCCCCCCATCTCTTGGATGGGCAGGACCAGTGGCAGGAGGGCCATATTGGGTCTGTTTCTGCACCCACCCTGCACTTTTCGTCATTCTTGCTCTTGGTAAGAGGCAGCAATGCTTGATGATAGCTTGTGGGGGGGGGAGCGCTGCCCTAGGCTGAATGAAAACATGCCCGTTTCAGTCTTACCACTGATATTCTCCCTTTCAAAACAAAAAAGCAAGCAAGCAAACCTTTGAACTTCTATAAGCCTGAACTGATTCTTGAAATTCGCAGCAATTAGACTTGAAACATTGCCTGCTTCCCTTCCCACTCCTGTGGTGTTTTTCTTTTTTCTTTTTAACAGGAACACACAAGCTAAGCAAGCGTTAGTTTAGGATGCGAAGGTGATGAAGGCTTAAACAGCAGCCACCCACCAAATCTCGAGAATTAGGAAGCGGAATTTGCAGAGCTGCACAGGAAGTCGAAGATCTCCCCCTTGAAACCTCTCCAACTGATGTTTCTCACCAGTTGGGCCCCTTCCTTTCGTAATCCCAGGGGATAACCCTGCTGGCACCATTTATGTCTGGGCGGGGGGGGGGGGAGAGAGAAAAAAAATTTCCCCATGGCAAAAAAAAAAAAATCCAAAAAAGATTCTGCTATTGTGATGTGAGCATTATAACCAGGACCCTAACCAGCTTACGTTGTGATACATAAATTCGGATTCCGGAGGATTTATATGGTTTTAAGCGCTGGAGCTTTTATTTATAAGCGGTCGTGTCTGCTTCCTCCAAGTGGTTGCAACTTTGCTCCTGGTCCCCCCAGTTTAAATTAACCTTGCAGTATAGCTTTTCTGCAAATAATACGGAGAGAAACCCCTCTTTTGTTTCCGTATTATCGCAGCAAAAAAGAAAAAGGGAGGCAGAATCCGTATTGTTGGTTTTGGACCAATGTACCTACCAGATACCGATTTTCTGTGCCGTGAACTTTTGACTCCGGCGCGAATGACTCCTGCCCAAGCCATCCTTCTCCCCGAATCTATTGGCGGGTTTGAACCCTCTTTGCCTGACTGTATTCATGCAAATGACCCCTGGAAGCCCCCAAGGCAAAGTAGTGTATTATATAGCATTTGAACACTGCCCTCCTTTTTCTCTGTGTGTGTGTCATTAGCATAGGTCCAACAGCACAGAGGCTCCCATTTCCATAAGAAAGGCAAATCTCTCCCGTTTAATCACTTTCCACCAAATGAACCATTTAATGCCACATTCAGACCTATTGTGCCAGGATTTCCCAAGGCTCTCCTTGATCCACTTATGGTCCCTCCTCTGCCTTTTGTCTCTTGTTAACCTGCTTGCTTTTTGCAATTTTTTTTTAATAAAAAAAATGAAAGAAGGCGGTGGATTGCCAGAAATAGGGTGGGAGGACGGGATGGAATGGATCAAATCAATTGCAAGAGCCGTGCAGCTGTTTTAATTAAAACTCCCCCCCCCAAGCTTTCCCTCCTCCAAAAAGTTGCTTGGAATGTTCTTTGTGCTCCTCTGGAGCGGCGTCTAATCACTGTAATTTAACAGATTCCGTAATTACCTGCCTTGCATGGAAATCGCTTGATTGCTGTTTCTTTGTCCGATCCTTACTCCAAGTGATGGGCTGAATTTAAAACCAAGATGAATGGCTTGCTTTGCCGGGGAGCGTTGCAGGGGTGGTCCGGATTGGTTTTAGGCTCCGGAGGTCTCCAAAACAAGAGGGAAACACTGGGCGTGTGTTTACGGACAAATCCGGGCCTGGTTCTCTTGTCAGGGCTGTGCCGGTTCAGAGTGCAGGTGGAGAGTTCTTGGCAAAAAATACATCATCTCCGCAGATAAGAAAGCAGGTTCTCTGAGGGAAGGAATCCTTCTCCCTGATAATAGTTTTTTTGCATATCAGGGGAGTGTTTGGTTTGGGGGCCTTGGAAGGAGCCCCCCACCCCCACCCCACCCCATTCTTCACACATGCACAGTATGAAGCGGTACAGCCCAGACAGGCGTTTGCCACCGCAATGAAAACATGACCCTAAATCAAGGATCTCTGTATCTGAAGAAGTGTGCATGCACACGAAAGCTCATACCAATGACAAACTTAGTTGGTCTCTAAAGTGCTACTTTTATATGCCTGTTGTCTTTGTCCATGGAGTTTTCTTGGCAGGGATACAAAAACCATGCTACACCCTGCAAGGGCGGGGGTGCCAGAGCGATCTCCGCCCCTCAGCGCCAGGGAACCCAACCTGCTCGAGACTGCCCTGAAGGTGAGTACAGTAGTACCTTGGTTTACAAACTTAATCTGTTCCAGAAGTCCATTCTAAAATCAAAGCATTCTTAAACCAAGGCGCGCTTTCCCGTAACAGCGGGGGACTCAATTTACAAATGGAACACACTCAACAGGAAGCGGAACATGTTCTGCTTCCAAGGCAAAGTTCACAAACCAAAACACCTACTTTCGGGTTTGCAGCGTTCTTAATCCAAGTTGTTCATAAACTAAGTTGTTCTCAAACTAAGGTACCACTGTACAGTCAAACCTCAGTTGTTGAATGTAATCCGTTCCAGAAGCCCATTCGGCTTCCAAAATATTATTAACTAGCCAGCAAACAGGCTAGTGAACATTTTTGTAGGCTATGACTCCCATCTTAGCCAATGGTTGTAGATGATGGGAGTTGTAGTAAAACCACATATGGAGAGCCAAGGTTGAAGAACACTTATTCATCTTGGGCCTGCTTAATTTCCTCTTCCTCTGCACCCTGTTTTATGGTTTCCATTCTGGATGAGGCACAACTGTGGTCATTTTGCAAAGGCCTGCTTTGGTATGTGTGTGAGTGAGACCTAGTTTGCTGTTAGAATTTGCTTTTTGAGCCTTCAGCAGCTGCAACGATGCCCCTCTTTAATTAAGAACCTTACAGAATCCCAGCACTCCCACACTTAGCAAAAAAAAAAGGGGGGTGGGATTCAAGCCAGCTTCATGTTTCCTTCATGACCCCAGAGAATTAGCTGGGATTAACACTCCTCTTAGCCTTCTCTCTTGACAAATGGTGAGATGAGATTGCAGAGTGGTTTAGAATAGGACTGGCTGAACTTGCAAACAACCTTTTCAACCCCAAATCTTTGCAGACATAACTCTACAAGTTAATGTGCGCAGTCACTTGTGTTTGTGCCCCTTCCTTGATATTGAAATCTACCCATGCCAGCCTGGGGTGAGAGAAAGAAAGAAAAGGGGGGAGAGCCTTTGGAAAGAGGAATTTATTTGTGCGGAGAAATTGCTATGGTTGCTCTAACCGCCCAGACGCCATTTTGACAGTCCGATTCCCAGACATGTCTGGGAAAACTCGGACATATGGCAACCCTAAAAACCAATATAAGCAAATGCAAAATTGCATAGGAATACATGCATGTCAGGGGGGGAAATGGTGACAATTCTTTGTCAGTACTTAAGAAAAAATAAATCCTATACCAGTGCAGAACTGTGATGAACCGAATTGAAGACTATGAAGATGGTAACTGGAGAGAAACCTATATGAACAGATTCATCTGTTCCTATCACATACCCGTTAAAAGCCCAAGGTCCCTGCAGATTCATGCAGCTTTGCAGACAAAATATGTGTCTTTCGAAAGAGGCAAGTGGAGAGGCTGAGTGGTCATATTAAACTGATAGGGGAAAGTTTGTTTCCAGGTTTAGGGCACGAATAAAGCAGGGGAGGGAAGGGGTGGAGAATGACCAAAGGAAGGGGGGATATAACAGGAGAGCAGAATTTGTCCTCCTGTTGAGTTAATTACTTCTTCCTAACATTTCCTCTGGTCAAAATTGACAGCGACTGCACCATGTAATACAAGTGTTGTTGTTTTTTTAAAGAAACAGCATGGTATATAAAAGACCACTTGCAAACGAGAATTACTGCAATAACATACAATTAGCCTGTGTACTGACAGCGGATGATAGAAAGATGCGAAAAGAACAGGAATCGTAGCCCACCTGGGATTTGGGAAAGTTAACAAATCTGAAACCTTGCAAAGGCAGCAGTGAGCTGTCAAGATGCTTTGGGGCTGTTTCCTTCCTCCCCATCCCTTTTACTATGTGCTTATTTTATTGATCTGATTTCCATCTCGGTGGCCTGCCTTTTTAATGAATATATTTCAATGAGCATTAGCTCTGATCTTGTACTATAGGCCTGGCAGGTTCATTGCCTGGGTGCTCTGGCAGCTGCTGCTGCTGCTGCCCACTCTAATTCTGCAATAAGAGAATAAGAAGAGCCTGCTGGATCAGGCCAGTGTGCCATGTCACCCTGCATCCTCTTTTAACAGTGGCCCCCCATATTCCTGTGGGAAACCTCCAAGCAAGAGCACTCTCCCCTATTGCAGTTTTCAGCAGCTGATATTCAGAAGCATTGCTGTGTAGGGCGAGCATAACCACTGAGTTCGAAATTAGCCAGGCGCCAGGCTTTCGACCACTTGCGACCAAGTCAAGATGCCCGGATGCTTTTTTCTATGCAGCCTGAGCAGGAGGAGTCACCATTAAGAAAAAAAGGGGTTGGAATTGGCCGATATGTATGGGGACTGTCCCTGGATCAAGTGACTTTTCTTCTTTAAGTTCTTCTGATGGGTCAAGCTTCCAGTATTTCTGTTTTGCAAAGGGATCAGGAAATATGTAAAATATTCTGCCGGAGACCCCAAAGAGCTGATTTCATTCAAAGAAAGTAGCACTGGAACAGATGAGCAAATAGATTCAGGTAGATACCCAGAACAAACTTAGTTGGTCTCTAAGGTGCTACTGGACACTTTCTTATTTAAATATATATATATATTTCGAGATGAGCCAATAGTCTGACGTAGCATAAGACCCAGGTGGCGCTGTGGTTAAACCACTGAGCATAGGGCTTGCTGATCAGAAGGTCAGCGGTTCGAATCCCTGTGACGGGGTGAGCTCCCGTTGCTTGGTCCCAGCTTCTGCCAACCTAGCAGTTCGAAAGCACGTCAAAATGCAAGTAGATAAATAGGAATCGCTACAGCGGGAAGGTAAATGGCGTTTCCGTGTGCTGCTCTGGTTTGCCAGAAGCGGCTTTGTCATGCTGGCCACATGACCTGGAAGCTATACGCCGGCTCCCTCGGCCAATAATGCGAGATGAGCACGCAACCCCAGAGTTGGTCACGACTGGACCTAATGGTCAGGGGTCCCTTTACCTTTACCTTTTTAGCATAAGACAGTTCCCTAGTTTTCTGTGACTGCAAAAGGCAAGCTGGGTGGGGGCTGAAAGTTGAATTCTCCCGATGGCGTCGTCTCTTCCTGCCTCTGGCTCCAGTGGGTGGAACTGTCCTTTGATTTCCCCAGGTGTACGCAGAATGGGAATTGGATGGTCTGCTGACTCTTGCTAGAGCAGAAGCTCAGAAGGAGATGGATCTGCCATTTTGCCCCTCCTGTGTTTCCTAGCCGAATGATTTAGAGTCTCACTCAATTGCATCTCTGTGCTTCCTTTGACTCAAGGGAGTTGCACTTCCCATCCCATTTGGAAGCTTGTTTCGAAAGCAGAGCCTAAGAAGGAGGAAAGTGGCGGTGCTGAGCTTGACAGTTTCGCCTCTCCGTAAAGGTGACTCTTCAACCGTTATCAGACGGCAGTTTTATTCTAATCTTAAACATTTAAGAGTCTGGGAGCCCACGGTAATCCATCCTCTTGGGGGAGATTGGGGTGGTGGTGGAATCAATGCAACTCAGTGTAATTAGCAGTATTCTCTCCCCCCTCCCAGTAAGTCAATGGCAGAGGGACAATGGGCGGGGGAGAGAGAAAGGCCATCGCAGAGTATGTTTGTTTGGCCTAATGTATTTTGACTACCTTGCCACTTTTATAATCAGATTGTTTAGGTGAGAGAGAGAGAGAGAGAGAGAGATGCTATAGATTTTCCCCCTTATCTCTTAAGCATTCTAATAGACTCTAATGCAATTAAATTAAGACAGCTCAGTGCGATAGAGCAGTGCAATGGAAGATTCGCAACAAGATAGGAGAAGTTATGGGTGTGACATCACTGGCAATCGCTCAACACGGGAGGTGTGTGCTCTTCCTTGTCCAAACCCCACCCCAGCCCACCCCCAGTTAATCCCTACAGTGACCCTGCTCACCACTGACCAGCGTTAGAAACTCAGGTATATATGCTAGGCACCCCATGGCACCTTAAACCTAGGTTATGGTCGCCACAGCAGGTGACCCTTGGGGGGTTACCTTCCAATGCTGCAATTATATGATCTCAAGTACATTGCTTGATTGTACATTGCTCTTGCAACAATTCACTGGCAAGAAGTTTGCAAGGAGGAGAAACACGGTGGAAATGGAAATACAGTGGTACCTCGACTTACGAACGACTCGACAACCTAATTTTTTGACTTACGAGTGGGGCAAATGGCAGCAGGCTTACGAATTTCTCAGCATCCGAATGGAAACCGCGGATAGGGTTTTTTTGACTTACGGATTTTTAGATGAGGTTGCTTCGACTTACGATTTTTTCCGTTTCCAATGCATTCCTATGGGAAATCGCGTTTCCAGTGACGCTTTTCCACTTACGGATTTTTCTACCTACGAAGGTGCCTTCGGAACGGATTAAATTCGTAAGTCGAGGCACCACTGTAGCATTAACTATGGCAGAGCTTTCCAAACTCTGTCGCAACACGTTAGTGCAAGGCTAAGCAAACTTTTTCAGCAGGGGGCCGGTCCGCTGTCCCTCAGACCTTGTGGGGGGCCAGGCTATATTTTGAAGAGAGAGAAAAATGAACGAATTCCTAGGCCCCACAAATAACCCAGAGATGCATTTTAAATAAAAGGACACTTTCTACTCATGTAAAAACACGCTGATTCCTGGACCGTCCGCAGGCCGGATTTAAAAGGTGATTGGGCCGGATCCGGCCCCGGGCCTTCGTTTGCCTACCCATGTGTTAGTGTGTTGACTGCAGTGTGTAGGTGTGTTGCACGAACCCTCCTCACATTCGTCCTGGGGCTGGAAAGGTACTGGTCTAATATCTGGTTTGCTAGTAAAACTGACTGACTGTGTGGCAAAATGATGCAAAATTGAATTCCCGTGTCGCGAAACGATGCATGTTCAAAAGGTGTGTCCCCAACTTGAAAAGTTCGAAAAGCTCTGAACTGCAGACAATAATAATAATAATAATAATAATAATAATAATCATCATCATCATCATTTATTTATACCCCGCCCATCTGGCTGGGTTTCCCCAGCCACTCTGGGCGGCTTACAACAGAAAAATGAAATAAAACAATCCATTAAACATTAAAAGCCTCCCTAAACAGGGCTGCCTTCAGATGTCTTCTAAAAATCTGGTAGCTGTTTTTCTCTTTGACATCTGATGGGAGGGCGTTCCACAGGGCAGGCGCTACCACCGAGAAGGCCCTCTGCCTGGTTCCCTGCAACTTGGCTTCTCGCAACGAGGGAACCGTCAGAAGGCCCTCGGTACTGGACCTCAGTGTCCGGGCAGAACGATGGGGGTGGAAACGCTCCTTCAGGCAGCGGCTTTTAAACTGCGGTTGCCAAACTGTCACCCAGAAATCTGCACATAGTTGCAATTGGACCTTCTCCAGTAGTAGCAAAACGCACCTGGGGAATTTCAAACACAGCCATTGACGTGTGTTCCCTAGAAGATGTCCCAGCAGGGAATGTGGCCCTTCTCTGTAAAAGGGTTCTCCATCCCTGGATTTCAATGCCTCACAGACTGAATTGTAGTTATAGGTAGGTAACCGTGTTGGTCTGAGTCGAAGCAAAATGAAAAAATTCCTTCAGTAGCACCTTAAAGACCAACTAAGTTTTTATTTTGGTATGAGCTTTCGTGTGCATGCACACTTCTTCAGATACACTGGAAACGGAAGTGTCAGACCCTTATATATACAGAGGCTGGTGGGGGTGGGTGGGAATGGGTGATGGGCTGATGGGAGTGGTAAACCTGTGGATGGCTGTTAACTGCTGCTGATGGCTGCAATTAGTTCTGGGGGGAAAACAAGGGCTGAGGCGCTAAAGAAAGCTTGATCATGCATAATGAGATAAGAATCCGATGTCTCTATTCATCCCAGGTGGCTCCATGGTTTAAAGCTTGGTAATGAGTTCCAATTCAGCAACTTCTCTTTCCAGTCTGTTCCTGAAATTTCTCTGTAATAAAACAGCTGCTTTGAGATCTTGTATAGAATGTCCTGGGGAGATTGAAGTGTTCTCCTACTGGTTTTTCAGTCTTATGGTTCCTGATGTCTTATTTATGTCCATTTATCCTTTGGCGTAGGGTTTGGCCTGTTTGTCCAATATAGAGAGCTGAAGGGCACTGTTGGCATTTGATGGCATACACAATGTTAGAAGATGAGCTGAATTGTGTTAAGGAGTTAAAGCTGCACTGCTAACCTTGCTTATTTTGGAGGAGGCCCCTTTGAACTCATTGGGGCTTCCTCCTAGGTAGAGCAGGTTAGGGCTGCGTTGCCATTTGCCGGAAGCAATGTAAATGTGCATGAGAGTGATGCTGCAATCCTTTTCAGAAATAAGCCGCTCCGAGTTCAGTGAGAGTTACTCCGAAGGAAGTGCGCATAGGATTGATTGCACCTTAAACAGTTTTATATGGAGGTATAAATATATCGTAAGGCTTCGCTGCCTGGTGAACATAATATTATTTTAAAAGAAAAAAACCCTGAATGCGCAGGGCCATGTAGGCAGCAGAAATTTTTAATTTTCTTTCTGCAGGAAAACGAAAATAAGAAATCTAATGAAAAGTTTACTTTGCATTTAAGGGGAAAAAAAACGGAGCAGGTTTATGATGTGTATTCAGGGGTGTAATCCCTCTTGGATATTGTTTCCAATTCTGGAGTTCTTTAATATCCTCGAGTTGCCAGGTACAAAGATATGTAGGCGCTGCATGTTTTTCAGCTGTTCCTTTGCAGTCATTCAGAATGCCAAACTTGCCCCCCCCCCACTGCTTCGTGGGGGCAACGTTGGCAGCAGAAATTAGAAGCAGCGTTTTATAGCAGGAGATGAGGCTCTGACTACTGCATTTGATTAAATAACTCTGAGTCCCAGACTGTTTGTTTCCTAAAAGTTGCCCTACACTGATTGCAGAGAGAGAGAGAGAGAGAGAGCACACTTCAGACAAGTTTGTTCTTGATCCTGATAGCATGCACTTAATCACCAAAACCGCAAATTATCGCAGCGGCTAACGAAACAGAATTTTTAAATTCCTACAGCAAAACATTTCAGCTTTGTCAGTTGCTCTGATAAAAGTGACGGTGGCAGTTTGAGAGCTTTGAGGATGGAAGGAGCGAGAGATAGCTCCGTCTGTACAGCATGAGACTCTTTGTCTCAGGGTCATGGGTTCGAGCCACACGTTGGGCAGAAAGATTCCTGCATAGGAGGGGGTGGGGCTAGGTGACCCTCGCGGTCCCTTCCAACTCCTACATTTCTGTGATTCTATGAATGCTTAGAAGGACTTCATTCATACCTGCCAAGTCTCCCGCTGAAAAATGCGAGATCAGCAGTGGCGCGGCACCGGAGGTTGCGTTGAAGCAACTTCCGGGGCCGCTCTGCCCATGTGTGGGCACCGGAAATCGGGCAGAGCGGCACCGGAAGTCGCTTCTACGCATGCCCGGCGGCCATCTTGGTGGTGGCCGTCGCTATGTGGCCACCACCACGATGGCCACCGGGCATGCATAGAAGCGACTTCCGGTGCCACTCTGCCCGATTTCCGGTGCCCACACATGGGCAGAGCGGCACCCAAAATGGAGGCTCCCTGGCAAGTAGGAAATCCGGGGGATTTCCGGGATTTTTCTCCATTCGGGAGAACAGCAGGAAACAGATTAAAATCTGGGGGTTTCCCGTGAAAAATGGGGGGCCCTCTGGAGAAGATTCTGGGGGGCTAGCAGGGGGAGAAGAGAAGCTGGAAGTTCCTTTATGTAAGTGGCTATAAGGGATCAGAATATTGATAGTGTAGGCTAGGTTTATCAGTGGCTATTGCTCATTATAATTCTTTATTATTTATTCAGCTTATACACCACCCTGTACCCGGAGATCTCAGGGCAGATCACAACAAGACCACAACATATAAAATCAAACCAAAAGCAGTAACCCAATACCCCCCCCCAAAAAAGGCCACATTCTAAAGGGGTGTTAGATGTCAATGAGATCAACCAAAGGCCTGGTTTAAAAGGAATGTTTTTGCCCGACACCTAAAGGTGTATAATGAAGGCACCAGGCGAATTTCCCTGGGGTGAGCATTCCAGAGATGGGGAGCCACTGCAGAGAAGGCCCCGTTCTCGTGTTGCCACCCTCTGGACCTCTTGAGGAGGAGGCACACAAAGGAGGACCTCAGAAGATGATCTCAGGGACCAAGTAGGTTCGTAGGAGAAGAGGTGGTCCTTGAAGTGTTGTGGTCATTAAGATTATAAGAATCCTTTCTGTTTGGAGGCAACCTAGCCCTGAACAACACTTGCAACATTTGCTGAGAGGTGCTGGCTTCCTGCTTATGGATTTCCTGGGACCATAGAGTTCTCTTACTTTCCAAAGCACAGGTGCATCCAGCTGAGGTGTGTGCAGGTATGTGCACAGGTTAGTGGGACAAGTTATGTTTCCTCCGGTTGACACTTCCCTTCCGATGACTATTGGAAAGCTCTCGTGACGCTTCTCAGGGACTTCCTGCTTCAAAGCTGCCTTGTCGCTGTGGCCGTCTCCCTGCGTCCTTGGAAGGAAGGGCCATTCTCGAAATGTGCAGGGCTCACCTCCAAGCAAACTCGCACGGGTTAAGGATGCTTATTTCCCCTCTAACATCTTCAGCGTGGCTGGCTACGCCTGCTTGATATTGTAGGGTGAAAGTCACTAGATAATAGGAAAGTACATCTCTTGCTTCTCCTGAAAGGTCAGTCCTCCTGTGGCTATAGAGCAGATTATTCTGAAAATGTCACTCCACAAAAGAGTTGAAATACCTATATGGTCCTTTTACTAGACACGGAGCAATTAAGCCGCAGAGCCTGGGATTTGCTTCTCCATCTGTGTTCCTGGAACCAGTTGCCTTGTCAAGGGAATGTGCCCCCTAAAGCAGGGGGCGGCAAGATTTACCTCTCCTGGGCCGGTTCACTCCAGCGGAGATCCCTCTGTGGACCAGATTGCGCATGCGCATGAGCATGCACCTGCGATTTCTGGCGTCTGCGCATGTGCAGACATTATTTCCAGCGCCGCGGTAGTGAGTCCCTGCGCTGCGCTCGTGGGCTTGCTAAGCGGGCGGCTCAGTTTGTGGGTGGCTCGTGGGCCAGTTAAACAACCCCTGTGGGCCGCTTGTGGCCCAAGGGCCTTAGGTTGCCTACCCCTGCCCTAAAGGGTGGGGTGATTATACAAGAAACAAATTAATGTTAATGTCCTGTTCTCGTGGATTATAAACGTGTCGATTTTATGCTTGGGTGCAGCACCTCAATTTTTTTCCCCAGGCCTCCCTTTCCTCTGCTGCCTCGTCTCACACAACCATCAGAAGCAGCCTTCTAGCATGCCAGACTGTCTGTCCACCTAGCCCAGCATGTTCTGCTCTGACCGGCAGCAGCAGGGAGACCCTGCTACTTGATAGTTTTCACTGGAGCTTTTCAGGGATTGAACCTTCTGCAAAGTGACGCAGGAAGTGGACACGGAGCAATGGATTCAAACTACAGTGGTGCCTCGCTAGACGAATTTAATTCGTTCCACGGGTCTTTTCTTATAACGAAAAATTCGTCTAGCGAATCCCATAGGAATGCATTGAAATTTTTTTGCCCATAGGAACGCATTAATTGAATTTCAATGCATTCCTATGGGAAACCGCGATTCGCTAGACGAATTTTTCATAAAATGAATTCGTCTAGCGAGGCAACCTCCGCTCAAAAAATCCTTTCGTTAAGCGGAAATTTCGTTAAGCAAGGCATTTGTTAAGCGAGGCACCACTGTACAAGAAAGAAGATTCCACCTAAACATTAGGAAGAACTTCCTGGCAATAAGAGCTGTTCGGCAGTGGAATTTGCTGCCAAGGAGTGTGGTGGAGTCTCCTTCTTTGGAGGTCTTTAAGCGGAGGCTTGACAGGCATATGTCAAGAATGCTTTGATTTTGTTTCCTGCTTGGCAGGGGGTTGGACTGGATGGCCCTTGTGGTCTCTTCCAACTCTGTGATTCTATGGTTCTATGATTCTATGAGTCAGATTCTTGGTCCACTGAGGCCAGTGCCGTCTTGACTGGCCAGTTAGCGACTCTCCTGGGGTTTGGGTAGAGGGGAGGGATACCTCTGCGAGCCCCACATGGAAATGTCAGGGACTGAACCTCTACACTCCGCCTCTGAGCTATAATCCTCCCGTAATCCCGAGAGAGGGCAAACTAGTCAAAAGTTCTGCTTCCACCGTAGAGGAGACCCGCTTGCGCCAAAGCATGGGGGGGGCGCTTATGCCTTCCTTCCCCCCTTCACCAGAGCTTCATCCAATGGCATTCTCAGGCCAAGCCAGCCTGGTGTTGCGGCTGACGTCTGAAGTTATTTAGGACCTCTGTGGGTTAAAGCCGGCGTAAAACTAATTTGGGCTTCTGTCAGCAACAATTCCGCGCTCGCCTCGAAACATAGGCTTCCCAAGGTGTGCCGGATTCCAATCCTTATTAATTTAATTCATTTTTATTATGTCGTACCCTTTTCCTTTCGAAATGAAATTTTGAGCGCGTCTCTCTACCCCCCCCCCAAAAAAAAGGCCGGCTGAATTGCGTGTATTACATTAGGACCAATAAAACCTTCCAGTCAGTTATTCGCTCTGTTGTTTAATTTATAGGCTTTTATGAAGGAGGCCGCTTCAGAATGCAGTTGTCGCTCTCTCTATAAAGAGAGAAAGAGAGAGGGAGAAATGGAAATGTGCGCCTTGAGTTAAAGATAATATATCTTTATGCTCTGCTCTGGAATTATACCAATTTGTTGTCAGTTTTCCCCCTTTGTGCGGTATCGTTTGGTACCAGGAGCAGGTAGTAAAGGAACATCACGAGTTTTTCCGAGGGCTAGCAGGGTGGCAGGGAAGGAAGATGCTTACATATTTATCTGGGCTTTAAAAAAAAAAATATTTTGTGCCCTTTCTTTGAGATTCATAGGGATACAGGGCTCTCCTTCTGCAGAGGATTCTAGTGGGGCCATAGAATCTTAGAATCATAGAACTGTAAAGTTGGAAGGGACCCCAAAGGCTCATCTAGTCCAACCCCCTTCCATGCAGGAATCTCAATTCTGCCTGGTGCCTGGCAAAGTATCTCTCTTGCATTGTGAAAGTCTGAGGTCAAATCCTTGGCGTCTCCATGAAGGCGCGGGAGAGACCCCAGCCTGAAATGGTTAGAAATTTCAATTTTTAATTTAAAAAATGCTAATGCTATTCTAGGCTGCATCTTCAGAAGTCTAGCCTCCCGATCAAGGGAAGTCATAGTCCCGCATTTCTGTGCACTCTGGTTTCCATCACAGTGTTCCATTGCGCCAGAAGCGGTTTAGTCCTGCTGGCCACATGGCCCAGAAAGCTGCCTGTGGACAAACGCTGGCTCCCTCGGTCTGAAAGTGAGATGAGCACCACAACCCCATAGTCGCCTTTGACTGGACTTAACCATCCAGGGGTCCTTTACCTTTACCTTTTAGGTAACTAAGAACTTACACCTGAGTTTGATTTTCACCCTCCTCCCTCCCACCCCCTTTTTCCTTTTATGTCATGTCTTTTTAGACTGTAAGGCCTAAAAGCAAGGACTGTGTGTCTGTCTGTGCCCTTGCCAGCCACGATTTCAGGGAATGCCTTCGAGAAGCTAAAAGGACACAGCAGAGAAGGTTTTCCACCTGTGCAAAGAAATTTTACATTTAAGTGCGCCCATGGTTTCCCAGCCTGGGAGGGGCAGGGGGGGGAATCAGTGGGTCTTTGTGAAGAAGCGGTGGCCGGGGCAGGAGAGAGCAACCTATAAATTATTTTGACAGGCTCGGTGTCAAAGCTGCAGCCGCCGGACAGAAATTGTCCCTAGTTTATGTTGCCGTTTGGAGAGCTTTGAACAAAAATGGCTTTGTTCCAACTTGTATGGGCTGAAAAGTTCCCCCTTGCCTTTTCTCTCCCCCCCCCCTCTAAAGGGTAAAAAGAATTGATGGCGAATGATGAACAGAGAAACAAAAAGACGGCTAATGCCGTCCCAAAACACTATGTTAGAATGCCCGCCCTCTCCTGACTTCACCTCCAGCTGTTTCTGTGCAGAATCCGATCCAAAAGCAAAGCGCAGAAGTTGTGGGGTCAGAGTAGGGCTGGGGCAAGTGAGGAATGCTTCAACGCTGTGCAACAAGTCATTTGTTTCTACAATGGCCAATGCAGCTGTTTCCTTTTCTTTCTCCAACAAGTGGCCAAAAGTGTTGGCCATCTAGCCCATTGTTGGAAAAAAGGCACTTTCTAGAGCAGAGTTTTCCGAACTTTTCATGTTGGCGACACACTTTTTAGACTTGCATCCTTTTGCGACACAGTAATTCAGTTATACTAGCAAACCGGAGGTTAAACCATGGGTAGGCAAACTAAGCCCCGGGGGGCGAATAATAATAATAATAATAATAATAATAATAATAATAATAATAATAATAATAATATATTTATACCCTGCCCATCTGGCTGGGTTTCCCCAGCCACTCTGGGTGGCTTGCAACAGAAAAATGAATAATCTATTAAACATTAAAAGTCTCCCTAAACAGGGCTGCCTTCAGATGTCTTCTAAAAGTCTGGTAGTTGTTTTCCTCTTTGACATCTGTTGGGAGGGCGTTCCACAGGGCAGGCGCCACCACCGAGAAGGCCCTCTGCCTGGTTCCCTGCAACTTGGCTTCTCGCAACGAGGGAACCGTCAGAAGGCCCTCGGTGCTGGACCTCAGTGTCCGGGCAGAACGATGGGGGTGGAAACGCTCCTTCAGGTATAATGGACCGAGGCCATTTAGGGCTTTAAAGGTCAGCACCAACACTTTGAACTGTGCTCGGAAACGTACTGGGAGCCAATGTAGATCTTTCAAGACCGGATCTGGCCCAATCACCATCTTAATCCGGCCTGTGGACGGTCCGGGAATCAGCATGTTTTTTCCATGAACAGTATGTGTGCTTTTATTTAAAATGCATCTCTGGGTTATTTGTGAGGCGTAGGAATTCGTTCATTATACACACACACAAACACACACACACAAACACACACACACATACACACATACACATACACACACACACACACACACACACACACACATATATATATATATATATATATACACACATACACATACACATACACACATGAGAGAGAGAGAGAGAGAGACAGACAGAGAGAGAGAGAGAGAGAGAGAGAGAGAGAGAGAGAGAGAGAGAGAGAGAGAGAGAGAGAGAGAGAGTCCGGCCCCCCACAAGGTCAGAGGGACAGTGGACCGGCCCCCTGCTGAAAAAGTTTGCTGACCCCTGGGTTAAACTAACCCCTTTCCAGCCCCAGGAGGAACACAGGGAGTGTTTCTGTGACACACTGTGTCATGACACACAGTTTGGAAAGCTCTGTTCTAGAGTGTCCCTATTTTCAAGGGGGATTCAAATCATGTACAGTTGCACCTTGGATCCTGAACGCCTTGGTACTTGGACGTTTTGACTCCCGAACACCGCAAACCCGGGTGTGAGTGTTCCGGTTTGCGGACGTTCTTTGGAAGCCGAACATCTGACGGGGCTTCCGCGACTTCCAATTGGCTGCAGGAGCTTCCTGCAGCCAATCAGAAGTCGCACTTTTGTTTCCGTACGTTTTGGAAGTCGAACGGACTGAAAAGTCGAACTTTTGACTTCCAAAGTACAACTGTACTGGCAAATTTGGGTTGCACCATTATAGATGGTTGTGCATGAAAACCACTTCCCCGAAAGGACTTTCCGCGATAAGGAAAGTAAGGAGGAAAGATCAACTTACCTCCCCACAAACAGAGCAGAATGAGTGCTCTTTAAAGAGCCAGCATCATCTAATCTCTCTGCAGACGAATCAGGACGGATGCACCGCAAACAGGTCTCTTGGAAGCACCCAAAGTTTCACTTATGGGAAACTTTGTAATGACCTGTTTGCAACTCCACAGTCGAGCTATTTTTCTGCTGACTTTCAGGCGTACATTTTAATTCAACACCTCGAGAATGTATTTCATCAGGCGCCTTGCGAATACAAATAAATAAATTATTGTTTTCCTGGCCGCGTGTTTTGCAGGGAGTGTGTGTAGCATATATCAGAGCGTGTTCATGGGGCGGGGGCGAGGGAAAGCTTGGGCGTGCTATTTTCGTCCCCCCATGCACCGCAACTCTGATATTTCCCGGATTTGAAATCTCCGTCGAAAATACGCAGGAGACTCAGCCTCTCCAGAAAAGCCCCTAAAGGTTGTGCTAGCTGCTCTATGTAATTATTTGTAGTTGTAAAAATAAGGGACGGCAAGGAGTTGGCTGACATAAAAAAAGTAACCTCCCCGTGTTGATTCATTACTTTAATGGAGGCATAAGTAGGTTGTTAATCTGATTTCCTATATAACCCTGAAGAGTGCCGTTTCGGAGGGGAACATCGGGATGCCTAATGCAGCACAAATGTTATTTTCTTACTGCAGAAATGTGTATTTCATTATGCTATAATCATTGCTCAGGATTGGAGAAGATAAGCGCGTGTGTGCGAGAGAGAATTATGCTCTTTAATCAGTTATTCAGTTACCTCCCCAGGAGGGGTTTGAGGTAATATCACTGATTTGCATTTTTAAAGCGTCTCGATCTCCTCCAACCCACATGCTCAGACAGAGGAAAGGACCAAGCTGCTTCATTGAGGGTGAAGTAGTGAGGCCAAATCTTCTGTGTTTGTGCGAAGGAGGCTGGCGTTGCAATCTAACCGGCAGCAGTAGCTCTGGCGCTTCAAGAACCGTTTTTCCTAATATTACTGCTAACTCATAGTGTCTTCAGGAATCTCCATTTGGCTCTTGCAAAGCATGCTTTGTGAAATCCAAATAAACTTGTGGAATTCACTGCCACTAGATGTGGCAAGGGCTTCTTCACTCAGGTGACTTTAAGGAAGAATTTGACAAACTGGTGGAGATTTTATCAACAAGTGTTAGCTCTGATGGCTCAGTGGAAACTTCATGTTCAGAGGTGTAGTGCAGGGGGAATACAGTGGAGCACCGCTCCAACCTCTGCCTTCTTTTTTGCAAAGCAGGAACAGGGTTTACCTTGCAGCTGGGTAACTGAAAGAGTCTCCTTGCTCTGGCAAGTGAATGAGGTGATAACTAGGATTTCAAGTGTCTTTATGACAGACTAGTGTATTTCAGCCTGTTTCATAAAAGGGCGCTAGAGAGAGAGAGGGAGGGAGGGAGGGAGGGAGGGAGGGAGGGAGGGAGAAGCGAGCGGGGCTTCTCCGGGACGCGCTGCCTGCGCGAGCGAAGGGGAAAAGAATCAGCCGTGAGAGGGGCGAAGTGAAAAAACAGTAGCCGTGAGAGGGGAAAGTTGCGGCTGCATTTACCTCCAGTGACCACCTGAGGTGGTTTGCTGTGGCGGCAGCGGGCACTTTGTGTGTGTGTGTGTGCGAGAGAGAGAGAGAGAAAGAGAAAGAGAGAGAGAGAGAAGCGCACGGGTCTATCTCGCAGCCTCCTCCTCCTCGCACTGCTGCTTAGAAGCGAGTGGTTGGCGGCCGCAGGTAGGTAAATGGTAGGCAGAGGGGTTGGGGGGGAGCGTTCCAAGTCTCTGGTCCAATCCCTGTGTCCATGGGGCACATGCGCAGTAGCGTGGAAACGGGACACAGGGAATCTGGACGCAGAGACACAGGGACTTTATTATATAGGATTAGCATGGAGGGAGTCAGAAGTTGAGGGAAAGAATTGGGCAGAGGCTAGGTACATCTTTTCCTTTCTTTGATGGGGTTACTGCTTCATGCTGGCAGTTTCTATTAAAAGCTAAATGTTGCATTTCCTTTTTTTGAAGAAGAAAAACCCCCCACTGTGTTTTACAACTTGAATCTATGCAGTCAAAAGTAAGTGCCACCAAGTTTACTCTGAAGAAAAGACAAACGGGATTTGCAGTCACACAGAACCTAATACAGTGGTCATTATGCTGTTTACCACTGTCTAGAAAATAATGCCTGTGTTTTTTTGTCTCTCTTTGGGGACTGGCATGCTCCTGCAGTTCTAAATTAACCACTCTTACCTCTGTTCCGAGAGAGTCTTCATACTCTAGACCCTAACAATTTCATTTAGTTAATTCCATTTACGAATCTCTTCCTACACGACATCTAGAAGCAATTTAATAGAAACATCAACAATTAAAACATGCATAAAGCAGTTACATAGATAGAGGCAATTTATATACTTTCAAATCCAATACAGATGCAGAACAGGGGTTAAAATCTCCAGGCAAAAGCCTAGTTGAAAAAGGAAGTTCTTCCGTAGGTGCCAAAGAGACAAGGCAGAAATATGATTCTCCTCATTCAATCTACACAACAACCCTGCAGTGTAGGTTAGGCTAAGAGACAGTGACTGTCTCTCGAGGTCACATAGTGAGCTTTGTTGCTGAGTAGGAGATTTGAACTCTGGTTTCCCAGGTCCTAGTCCAACACTCCAGCTGTGGTCTAAACCACTGAGCCTCTTGGGCTTGCCAATTGGAAGTCGGCAGTTCAAATCCGTGCGATGGGGGCGAGCTCCCCTTTCTCTGTCTCAACTTCTGCCAACCTAGCAGTTCGAAAGCATACCAGTGCTAGGAGATAAATAGGTACCATGGCCGCAGGGGTGGTGGTGGTGGTGGTAAATGGCATTTCCATGCACTCTGGCACTCGTCACGGTGTTCCGTTGCTCCAGAAGCGGTTTAGTCCTGTTGGCCACATGACCCGGAAAGCTGTCTGTGGACAAACGCCAGCTCCCTTTGCCCAAAAAGCGAGATGAGCACCACACCTCATAGTTGCCTTTGACTGGGTCCTTTCCTTTTACCCCAACACTCCAGCCACTACACCATACTGGTTCTCTTCAAAGCATCCATCTGGGTATTGTGCAAGGTTGGGCAAGGCTTGCTAAATGAAACTTCCATGTTCAACAGCAGTGCATAGAATGCATTGGGGGAAATCCTGTAGAACGGCTGTTACCTTCAAGCCCTGGACTGTGAGCTTCCCATAGCCATCTGGCTGTCGCTTTGTGGATGCAGAATTTAGACAAGCCTTGATCTGATCCAGCAAAATAGTTCATGCATTCCTTGGGAAAATGCTAACCTTATATAGCTGACAATCTTCAGAGAGGTAGCCGTGTTAGCGTCTCACGACTAAGGCAACATAGGGAGTTTCGAGGCACAGGAAAGACTGGGACATTTATTGCGAGAGAGCTTTCCTGGACTTTGGTCCACAGAAACGTACACCGTAATAAATCTGCCAGTCTAAAAGGTGTGTCACGGTACAGGTATTCTCCGAAAGCGTTGCTTTCCTGCGGTAATTTGCGGCACTCAGATTTCACAGGATGTTTAGTTAAGGGCTACGATTTGAGAACTTGAAAAGAGCGAGAAAAAGAAAAAAAGCTTTAGAAATCCCTTTTTTAATCCCAGTCAAGGTATATTACAATTGCAATGCTGAAACATGACATAAGTGTGCATGAATATAGTCGAAAGGCTCTAGGGCTCAGCATGAGGGGGTATGTGTGGAATAGTAAATGACTATCCGGGAAAGGAATGTACCTTATAAATCCCTGTGGGGGGAAATCACACTGGCAGGAGCTGGAGAAATTTGCTGCTTTGCATTTAGGGAAGAAATTGGAGAAACTATGTAAACAGAGAAGAGAAGCGACACTTTCCGCCTACCTTAATTCAAAAGTCATTGTCAGTAATAGCAACCGGTATTACGAGGATGCAAAATAGGAATTTACCTAGCAGCATTATAGAAGCAGAGTCTGACTTGGATTGCGGCTAGTAGGAAGAGTCAGCCAGTAAACTAGGAACTTCGCAGGAAATACGATTATGACAATATATATCTGGGCGCCAGGGGCGGTGTCAGAAGAGAGGTACTGTAGCTTGCTTTGCATGAGACAGAGCAGCAGAGACTTACAGTGTCTGTATCATATTTACAGGTAGGTAGCCGTGTTGGTCTGAGTCGAAACAAAATAAAAAAATTCCTTCAGTAGCACCTTAAAGACCAACTAAGTTTTTATTTTGGTATGAGCTTTCATGTGCATGCACACTTCATCAGATACACGTAAGTCAGCAGACCCTTATGTATAGTCAGAGGGTGGGGGTGATGGGAATGGGTGATGGGCGGATAGGAGTGGTAAACCTGTTGATGACTGTTAACGACTGTTAATGACTGCAATTGGTCTTGCGGGGGGGAGCAAGGGCTGAGGTGCTAAGGAAAGCTTGATCAATGAGATAAGAATCCTATGTCTCTGTTCATTCCAGGCGGCTCCATGGTTTTAAGCTTGCTAATGAGTTGCAATTCAGCAACTTCTCTTTCCAGTCTGTTTCTGAAATTTTTCTGTAATAAAACAGCTGCTTTGAGATCTTGTATAGAATGTCCTGGGAGATTGAAGTGTTCTCCTACTGGTTTTTCAGTCTTATGGTTCCTGATGTCAGATTTATGTCCATTTATCCTTTGGCGTAGGGTTTGGCCTGTTTGTCCAATATAGAGAGCTGAAGGGCACCGTTGGCATTTGATGGCATACACAATGTTAGAAGATGAGCAATTAAATAGTCCTGAGATGATATGTTGGATGTTGTTGGGGCCAGTAATGATGTTGTCCGGGTGTATGTGGCAGCAAAGTTGGCATCTGGGTTTATTGCAGGCTCTGGTACCAGTGTCCATGTTAAGTCTGGTGGTTGTATTATTGTGGGTGAGGAGTTGTTTAAGATTGGGTGGTTGTCTGTAGGCAATGAAAGGTATTCCTCCCATCATACTTGGTTTGTTTATGAATATTGTAAGCATAACATAGTGGAAGCAGAAAGACTGCTGTAGCAGGTGACACAACTATTATACCTGCGTCAAATTGCCAAGTAGAACCAAATGATGCTTTGGCTTGGTCGAGCTAAAAGAAAGCTGCTTCTTTCCAAATTTAATTGGCGCAATCTTCCCTGCTGTCTTTTTGCCCCCCCCCAACCACCCAAAATAAGGGTGAGTTTGAGAGTGCAAGGACTTGTGAGACTTCTGCATCTCATTTGTGGCCATCAATCTCCTTTCCTTAGTCTATACGCACACATTAGTTTCAAAGTAGATGATATTCCTGTGCACAATTAATAAATTGAACTGAAAAGCTTTAAATACCGTATTGGCCCGAATATAAGACGCACCTGCAAATAAGGTACACCTTTAAAATTTGGCGGCTTGAGCCAGGATCTTAGTGGTAAGGAAATGGAAAAGTGAGAACTTGCCTACAGTAGTAGAATGGCAAGCACTTCTGCTGGAATATTTACAGCTCGCAAAATTAACCAACTCAATAAGAGAAGGACCATCACAAAAAATATCAAAAGAATGGAGTACCTATAAAAGTACCTAAAAATGTATTATCCAAACAATTCTTTACTAGCAGAAATAGAGTAACGTTTGAAAGGTAGAAAGAATAGGAAAAAAGAAAAAGAAGGAAACAGGAAAGTTAGAACATCAACCCGTGGCATTGAAGGAATTTGATATTGTATAATTAGGAGGTCTGGAAGTAGATAAGACATAACAGGAAGAGATATATCAGTCATAAGCCGTTCACGTTGCAAATAATTTTTTTGTGTTTGGTTATATATTATTTACATAATTCTTTTTTGTAACTTTTGCTTTTGAGATGAATTTGTTGAATCGGAAAACATTCTGTATATCGAAGACAATTTGTACAAACTTCTTTTTAGACAATAAAGTTTATTTTAAAAAATAAAAAAATAAAATTTGGCGGCTTGGGGGTGGCTTGGGAGCCGTGGACAGGACGGGCGCTGTAGCCCCGCACTCCCAGGCTGCTCTCGGGGGGGGGGGTGGAGTCGTGCCACTTTGCCAGTAGCGTAAGGCAGGCACCCCCAAACTGCGGCCCTCCAGATGATTTGGCCTACAACTCCCATGATCCCTAGCTAACAGGACCAGTAGTCGGGGAAGATGGGAATTGTAGTCCAAAACATCTGAAGGGCCAAAGTTTGGGGGTGCCTGGCGTAAGGTCATGAATATAAGCCACACTTTAACTTTTCATGATCAGAATGGGGGGGGGCTTATATTCGGGCCAATACGGCAAAAAAAAAAAATTCGGGCCAATACGGTGCAGTAAAAAAATACTGTGAAATTAAACTGGCAAATTGCCTCAAGGAGCTACAAAAACCTCTTGGCTGTTGGAATATAGGGTATAAGATGATAATGGGAAAGCATGTGTTTTGTTTAAAAATGCAACAATATAAAAGTGAGCTTGCATACACTTTTACCAAAATGAGTCGCGGGAAAGGTATTGCCTCACCTGTAGGGGAACACCAGGGATTCATGTGCCAGATGCCTTAGTTTCCACGATGGAAGAAAAGTAGGAAGAGAGATGTCCGAAAGTAAATGGTTCTCGAAACTCACCAGTGGGGTGTTTTTGTTTCCCCCGTAGATCATCCGCCGAGTCTTCAGAACCACTCCAGGCTCCGAACCCCCCCGCCTCCACTTTCCCACGCTCACACGCCAAACCAACATCACGCGGCCTCCATCAACTCTCTTAATCGAGGGAACTTCACCCCGCGCAGCAATCCCAGCCCCGCTCCGACGGACCACTCCCTTTCTGGAGAGCAGCAAGCTGGGACGCAAGAGCCCACCCATGCTCAGGACAACTGGCTGCTTAACAGTAACATCCCCCTCGAGACAAGGTAAGTCCATTTGTGGCAGGCATCTAGTCCTCATGAATGTAGAGAAAAGGCTGAAAGTTATGTCTAGGGCACCAAAGAAATGGATGGGGCTGACCGTAATCTGGAGATGGGGATTTGGGCTTTGCGCATGTATGTTCATTATCTCTATCCATGGATATATTTTATAGCAACACCTCCAGCTGTCCTGAAAGTATGAAGCCTATTCCTCTGCCCTTCTGAAGCTGAACTTTTGAATCGACATTGGCTTGACTTGGACCCCTTGGTCTGCTTAGCCCAGGGCTCTCTCAGGTGTGGATCAGCGGCAAGGAATAGAATTTATGCTAAACAGATAAATATTTGCAAATGGATTTCATTTGCATGGCGCCTTCTGAGCGTAACATTTGCATTTTCCTTAGCGCAGAGTTTCGTTTTTTGCCAGAGTGCCGAATGCAAACATCTCTCCCATCTGCTGCTGTCCCTCTTGTTGAGAGAAGGGGGTGGGAAGGAAGAGCGATTTGCCCGCTCCCTCCCATCTTCTCACCAAGGACAGGTTGTCTTCATTTTTGTTTGGCTTGCTCTACTGAGCGCCGATTCGCTTCTCTGCGCCGCAGGAAGGTGTCGTGGGAAGCTTCGCTAACGTAGTGGTCACTTCATGCCATCGAGGCATTCGTAGTGAGTTCCAGCACCTCTTTTTCTAGAAAAATAGCACTGGAACAGAGTATAACTGTTTAACTGTTTGGAATCAATCAGTCAATAGAATAGTCCAGCATTGTTTGTTCAGACTGGCAGCAATTTTCCAGCTTCTCTAGCATAATAATAATAATAATAATAATAATAATAATAATAATAATAATAATATTTATACCCCACCCACTCACTTCTGCTGTGCCGTCTGGCCTCCTCCTCCTCCTCTTAATTTATTATTTCTACCCTGCCCATCTAGGTGGGTTTCCCCAGCCATTCTGGGCGGCTCCCAACAAAAGATTTAAAATACATTAAAACATCAGTCATTAAAAACTTCCCTAAACAGGGCTGCCTTCTAAAAGTCAGATAGTTGTTTATTTCCTTGACATCGGATGGGAGGGCGTTCCACAGGGTGGGCGCCACTACCGAGAAGGCCCTCTACCTGGTTCCCTGTAACCTCACTTCTCGAAGTGAGGGAACCGCCAGAAGGCCCTCGGAGCTGGACCTCAGTGTCCGGGCAGAACGATGGGGGTGGAGATGCTCCTTCAGGTATACTGGGCTGAGGGATTTTAGGGCTTTAAAGGTCAGCACCAACACTTTGAATTGTGCTCAGAAACGTACTGGGAGCCAATGAAGGTCTTTCATGGGGCTTCTTTCATGTAGAGCACATCCTCTGCCACCAAATTTTGGCTCTTCCTTACTTTCAGTGGGGACTCAGTTTAGCTTTTGTTTCCTTTTTTTAGTAGTAGTAGTAGTAGTATCTTCATAGCTTATTCCTGACGCATTTTTACTTCGACGAAGAGAAAGAGGAAATTGCCTCGCAGTCGTCTTCCACAGTTTGGAAATATCATCGGCGTTAACCGTAGCTTGTAAGGCTATTTCCCCCATTTAAAACGGGAATGAGAAACATAAATTCAAAATGGGCTTACGGGTGCGTGCGTTCTTTTGTATAGCTTTGTCCCCCTGAAGCGGAATAAATCAATATCCTATTTAAGAAACTGGAATCAGTCAATATATTGAAGAGATTTAGCTTCCTAGCTGTGCCGATCACAGCGAGTATAATTGTAGTCTACCGTGCAGGGAAACTTGATCTTGTTAAGACATAATGGGGGAGATGTCATCGGATGCATTTTCCACTGCCTAAAATATTGCTCCGGCAAGTCTGGAACCCTACAAAGCACCACATCAATCAATTAGTATCTTTCCCCATTAGTCTCTCCCTCCACTTCCCCGAGTTCCTTTGCCACATCTCTTTCCTTGCCTTCTGTCTTTGGATAATTGCATGTTACAGGTGAGTCTTTATTGCTCCTAAGAAACTCCCATCACTTTTAAAAGTGCTGTCAGCCACAGGGTGTCAGAAACCGCTGCAAATGTACCCAGAGTCTATGGGCACATCTAATCGCATCTAATTTGGGGGCCCTGGTGTGTTTCTGACCTCTTTACTGCCCCCTCCCACTTTTGCCACTGAGCATTACAATACTGCCATCTATCAGATCAGGCTAGTTATCCATCTAATCCAGTATTGTCTGCTCTGACTGGCAGTAGCTTTCCAGGATCTTAGACTGGGGCCTTTCTCATGCGAGAACACTAAAACCCATCTATACCAAATGGAGCTGAGTGCTGGAAGATTCGAGACAGACAAGAGAAATTGCTTCTTAATGAAGCTCATAGGTAAACTGTGGAACTCTCTCCCACAAGAAGCAGTGATGGCCATCAGCTTGGATGGTTTTAAAAGAGGGATTAGACCAATGCATGGGGGGACAAGGCTAGACATGGCTACTAACCACATTGGCTGTGTTCTCCCTCCATTGTTGGAGTTTGGCTCTGAATACTAGTTGCTGGGAATAGCAGGTGGCAGTGCACTTTTGGCTCAGTCCTGAAGATTCCCCAGAGGCAGAATGCTCTTATGTTCTTCTGCTACCTGATCTTCTCAACTGGAGATGCCATGGACCTTGGACCGATTCAGCATGAAATTAGCTCCAGCCTTTCATTGAAGCAAATTGTCTCCTTGGAACTGTCTGTGGTGCTGAAACTGCTGCCTGACCAAACTACCTGATCTTCTCAACTGGAGATGCCATGGACCTTGGACGGATTCAGCATGAGATTAGCTCCAGCCTTTCCTTGAAGCAAATTGTCTCCTTGGAACTGTCTGTGGTGCTGAAACTGCTGCCTGACCAAACTACTGCCGGACGTCTCGCATTTCTTGGATTATCAGTCTCTGTCACAACGTGCATATATAATAATTTATTACTTATACCCCGCCCATCTGGCTGGGTCTCCCAGGCCCTCTGGGCGGCTTCCAACAGGAGATTAAAAATACATCAAAACATCAGTCATTAAAAAAACTTCCCTAAACAGAGCTACCTTCAGATGTCTTCTAAAAGTCAGGTAGTTGTTTACTCCTTTGACATCTGATGGGAGGGCGTCCTACAGGGTGGGGGCCACCACTGAGAAGGCCCTCTGCCTGATTCCCTGTAACCTCACTAATCTCAATGAGGGAACCTCCAGAAGGCCCTCGGAGCTGGACCTCAGTGTCCGGGCAGAACGATGGGGGTGGAGATGCTCCTTCAGGTATACTGGGCAGAGGCCATTTAGGGCTTTCAAGGTCAGCACCAACACTTTGAATTGTGCTTGGAAATGTACTGGAAGCCAATGCAGGTCTTTCAAGACTGGTGGTATGTGGTCTCGGCGGTTGCTCCCAGTCACCAGTCTAGCTGCCACTAGGTGTTCGGTGACTGCGCTGTTTTTGTGGATTTGAGCTGTGGGATGCCTCTCAGGAACAGGGGAGGTGACTAAGACCCTCCCTCCTATAGAGTGTTCTTACCTTTGCTCAAAGGCACACATGCAACACTTTTCAAACTTGAACCACACGTGCAGTAGGAAGGAGGCAGAGATGGGACAGGACTTGGGGGTGGCCTGCAGTGCTCAGTTGCCTTGTGTCACATTCCCCTTCTTCTTTGCTATATCTTGTAGCACGAGGGGACTTGGTGGAGGTGTATAACATTTTGCGAGGTGCGAATAAAGTTGACAAAGGGTTTCTCCCCCTCTCATTACTGGAAAACACGGGAAATCCAGTGAAACTGAATGTTGGAAGATACAAGGCAGGGAAAGAAAATACACACATCACAGAGTTAAAGCCACTCCCACAATCAGTACCGGTAATGATGGACACCAACTTGGAGGGATTTGAAAGATTAGACAGATTCATGGAAGATAAGGCTGATCATAAGGCAGCATGTCTATCTATCAGTTGCGGACAATCGCAAGTGGGGAGGGTGCTGTTGTGGCACCCGGTTCCTGCTTGCGGACTTCCCAAGTTGGCCACTGTGAGACAAAGATGCTGGACTAGACTTGAACAGCCAGACACTTCCTACATTCCGAGTAATGACATCACACCGTTCTTCCACGTTACCTGTACGTGGAAGAGGGGAGCGAGCTGAGATGGGTTCCTGTTTTAGCATTGTTCTTTATTAAGTCCTAGCTGCTTGCTCTCTCGGGAACAGGGCATGAATACAAAGAATATCACCCCCCCCCCAAAAAAAAGACTTGGGAATATGCCCGAGTTTCAAAAATAAAGCCATCATTCTTAGCAGGGTTTTTGCAGATTTCTTAACTCCTTCCTATTTGATTTTTTTCCCCCTTCATCTTGGCTGGGAGGGCTCCCTCCCCTCTCCCTCCTCCGCTAAGCCCCTTCCTTCTTCTATTCTGTTATTGACGCTTGCATTAAACATTATACAACCCAACATCCTGCCTGGCGTTATATTGGCAATCTCCTGCTGAAATGTACAGTTCCATTGTAGAAACCCATCTTTACACACAGGCTTTTAACTACTGATAAATTCATATTTATATCCTCGCTGCTACCGTTCTTAGTGGTGCATCCATCAAAAGCACTCTTTTTTTAAAAAACTGCCTTCTTCTTCTTAATATGCTGGGCTTGGTTTTTAACGGTTACCGAGTCCATGTTTCGGCTCACGCAGTTCGATCCTCTTCGCCGCAAAGCTATAAACGTGAATTGTTTTTCTCTTCTCACGATCAGGAAGTGGCATTCTGATGGCACTTTGTAGAGCAAGAGCGGGGAACCCAAGACTCTTCAAATGTTGCTAGACCCCGTACTGACATCATTTGCAACCCACATGACCAATAGCCAGGGGTGATGGGGCCTGGGGTCGAGCAATATGCAAGGCAGCGAATAAAGTTTTGTTCCAAGCCTCATTGGTTCACAGAATACAATCAAAATCTAAAACCACAAAATACGTAATTAAAATAAAAGCAACAACTGCTGCTTATGTTGGCCAAGACTGAGGGTGGGGAGAGCAATAATTGACTGGATTTTCATCGTGCCAGCCGCTGGTCCCTGGGGAAACCTTGATGGTTGCAAGAGCACGCTTCACCCTGGCAGATCTCCCTGCCAGCAGAGCCAAGTGGAGAGACACCTCCACCACACCCAGACCTTCTCTAGCATGGTGGATCAGGTCTGAATCCAAGGCAGTATGTTTTGGTAAAGCTGGAAAGGAAGACCCTAATAATAATAATTTATTATTTATACCAGGCATCCGCAAACTTCGGCCCTCCAGATGTTTTGGACTACAGTTCCATCATCCCTGACCACTGGTCCTGTTAGCTAGGGATCATGGGAGTTATAGGCCAAAACATCTGGAGGGCCCACAGTTTGGGGATGCCTGATTTATACTCTGCCCATCTGGCTGGGTTTCCCCAGCCACTCCTGCAGCTTATTTCAAGATAGGAAGGCTGTCCTCTAATGTTAGGGCATTCATAGTAAACCACTGCTGTAAGGAATCTCCTCCACTCCAGCCTCATCTGCATATCAAGGTATGATCCCCCTGTTTACATGGTTGCTTATTCTTGGATGAAATAAGGGTTGACTCAAGAGCTCCTGACCTCGCCGGGAGTGACCTTTGTTGACTTGTTTTCAATTGGCTCCAGTGTCTGATTCAGCTTTTGAATTTTAAGCAAACCAGAGGTTGACGTGAGTTCAAGGGTGCTTATTCAGGGGATGTGTACAGGGCATAATTATGTTGTCTGCCTGTTTTCCTGGATAAAATGAATTGGTACTGATGTGTCTCAGGCTGTATACATTAGGAGTGAAAAACGAGACACAGACTTGTAACTCTCGAATGTTTCTTGAACTATGTGTTCCAGTGATACAAGGTAAGGATATTGTTGGGGGGGGGACTTGTGTTAGGCGTTAACAATTCGCCTTGCAGCGGCAACGTGAAATGTAACCCAAAAGAAGAAAGAGAATGAGATTCAGTCTGATTGAATTCTTATCTGCGGATCGGCGAGAATAGGGTTTCTCTAGGAAGATTATTGACTGACTGGCGTAGTCTGTCTTCTTGCCGGAGCACCCACAGAGGCAGACTCATTACTAGGGACGCTTGCTGTGAGAAATTAAGACGTCCAGTGGATTAGATAGATTCATGCTTGATGGGTTTGGACAGCTGCGTTGGCAGCAAAGCCATGAAATGCGAACATGGACACCAAACAATGTTTTGTGCTCACAGATCTGTATGTATATGTGTGTGTAGATGTAGCTACCTATTGCATTGAATGTCTGAAATCTGATGAATGTTGGCATTTACCTGTGACGGTTGGCAATCCCAGATGAATTCTGTGAATGTCTGAAAACTCAAAAGAGGATAACACGGCTGAGTGTTCTTATCACCCAAGCGTAATAGTTGGCATTCGCCGACAAAAGGAATTCTCTCATGTTCCCAAAGTTCGTGTCGGGTCCATACCTTCCAAGTCCCGGACTGCAGAATCTGGGACCGGCAGCTGCGTGACACCGGAAGTTGCGTAGACCCAACTTCCAGTGTTGGTGTCGCTTTGCCCATTTATGGGCACCAAAAATGGCCGCCGCCGGCTTCGAAAGTCACGTCTACGCATGTCCGGAAGTGCGTAGACACAACTTCCGGTGTCGCTCTGCCCATCTACGGGCACCAAAAATGGCCGCCGCCGACACCGGAAGTCTCGTCTACACACTTCCGGATATGCGTAGACGCGACTTTCGAAGCCGGTACCGGCCATTTTCTGTGCCCATAGATGGGTAAATCAGGGGGTGGAAATGGCCACCAGCAGGAGAATATAAGGGAGAATAACGGGAGACGAAGTGATACGGGGGACCGCTGGGAAAAGGTAAGAAAAAACGGGGGTTTCCCGGGGAAAACGGGGTACTTGCCAGCTATGGTCGGGTCACCAACCTTGAGGCGTGAATGCGAACATTCAACAAATGTTAAGATCTTCATGGCAATACACACACGTATATATTCTTGTGTGTGTGCGTACATAGAATAGATGTGTGTATATATATGGAAGTTACAGGTAGGTAGCCGTGTTGGTCTGAGTCGAAGCAAAATAAAAAAATTCCTTCAGTAGCACCTTAAAGACCAACTAAGTTTATATTTTGGTATGAGCTTTCGTGTGCATGCACACTTCTTCAGATACACCATGTATCTGAAGAAGTGTATCTGAAGAAGTGTGCATGCACACGAAAGCTCATACCAAAATATAAACTTAGTTGGTCTTTAAGGTGCTACTGAAGGAATTTTTTTATTATATATGGAAGTGAACATTCACCAATGCTATATATGTATATGTTGTAACATGCTATACATATCAATGAGTGCCCCGTCATTCTAATCCCATGCACAGCTGCACTATAACCATTTGTGGGTTTATGAGGTCACACTTCATAGATGCATGTCTCACTTGGCTTCATTCATGTTTCCATATGTATGTAGAAACATAGCAAAGCAGACATTCCTAGAGACATTGCAGGACAACCTCATTGAGATGGACATTCTCACCTCCTCCCGACATGACGGTGCTTTCAATGATGGGTACGTTGACGCTTAATCTGGTCTTTGCTCTCTTAATATTGCAACCATTCCCCGGTCCTCTGCATGACAAATTAATCCATCATATTATTATTTCCCCCCTCACTTTCTTGTCTCACGTAATCTATCCCCCCCACCCTACTTTCCTCTCTTCCCCTCACCTCCCCCCCCCAAAAAAAAGTCGTAATAAGAACAATGAGGTCCGTGACAGTATGGAACACAAATTGTCCTGCACATATTAATGGCAGCCTCGTTAATATGCCAATCCATAGCATCTCATTGGCTTCCTCCTGACACCTTGAAAGCCATTTCACTAACACAGAGGCAGCTGCAGTGGGATAGCAGGTCTTCTAAGACATGTCACTGTGTTTTGCTTTGTGCTTCATTTGAGATGCTTTAAATGTCCTAATCTGATGTTTTCCAGGTTTCATGTCTGAACTTTGGGGTGGGGAGTTTTGTGTCCGTTTGACAACAGTGGTTGTTTGCTTCAACGGCACTTTTTTTTTCACGTGTCCATCATTTTGATTGGAGAAGTTGGCATATATTTCAGGGAATCGTGGAGCTGGTAACATTCCGTTTCCCTACGGGGGTGGTGTCCCTTTTGGTAAGAGCCAGTGGGACTGCATCCAGTGAAGTCTTTGCACTCATGGAACAACGTCCACTCATGCAAACAAATTTAGCTCCATCTCCTCCTCTTGCACACCCCTGCACCCCCTTCCAAATTTGTTGGGGGTGGGTGGGTGGACCCAGAGAATATTTGGAGGGTGGGTGTGCAAAGGCCTGCAGGTTCCATTGCATGAGCAGAAGTCATTCTGCAACTAGAATGCAGCCGGTTTTTTAAAAGAAAAATCCTGATCAGTGCAATTGATCAGGATGGTTTTAACTCCTAGCTGCTTATTCTGTACCTGGTCTCAGGGCTGTGGTCCTGAAGGCAACTTCCCCAGCAGCAGGTCTAGGGCTGGTCAGTACCTGGATAGGTGAGCTGCCTATGGAAACCTTATGTATGCCATCTGGGCCTTCACAGAAAAACGGGAGAATGTCACTTTGGACCACATACCAGTGATCCATCTTGCAGCAGGTTTTCTCAACCTTGGGTCCCTAGGTGTTGTTGGACTACAACTCCCATCTTTCCTAGCCAACATGGCCAGTGGTCAGAGATGATGGGAATTGTTGTGGATGATGATGATGATGATGATTGAATTTGAGTACCATCCTTCATCCGAAGATCACAGGGTGGTGCACAAAATGAGAACACAAAATACAGTGGTACCTCTACTTACGAATAACTCTACTTACAAATATTTCTACTTACGAATGGAGCTCCATCCGCCATCTTGGATGTGGTTTAGATAGGATTTTTTTCTACTTACGAATTTATAGATAGGGTTGCTTCTACTTAAGATGTTTTTCTCCCAATGCATTCCTATGGGATTCGACTTACAAATTTTTTCGACTTACAAATGTGTGTTCGGAACGCATTAAATTCGTAAGTAGAGGTACCACTGTACGTAATAAAAACAAGGGCAAGAACATGCATAACACAAAAAACAACAAAGGAAACGAATAACTTGCCTCCCACAAACACATTTAAAAGGCCATAGATTATTTAATCAGCCCAAGGCCTGGTTATAAAGGAACATTTTCACCTGGTGCCTAAAGGTGTATAATGAAAGCGCCAGGCGAGCTTCCCTGCGGAGAGCATTCCACTAACGGGGAGCCACTGCAGAAAAGGCCCCGTTCTCGTGTTGCCACCCTCTGGACCTTTCATGGAGGAGGCCCACAAAGAAGGGCCTCAGATGATGATTGCATGGTCCTGGTCAGTTCATACGAGTTGTGGTTCAAGATCATCTGGGGACCCAGTGCTGAGAAAGGCTGAGCTAGAATATTCAGGGTTGGCCAACCAAGGTGCCTTAGGAAGAGGTTCAGCAAGGAGATCATGGTGGTGACCAGAAAGTTGTGTGAATGCAGCGCAGGATGAGACACCTGCAGGGGAGACTTTGCATCAGACAGCCTTATCCTCACCCATGTTGACTGGCTCTCTCAATGGTGTAAGCCCACTGATATCTCTCCTGCAAACATGCCCCTCTCTCATCTCCACTCGGGGGTAACACTAGGCTGGGAATCCCCCTTTGCTTCTTGTAATGTGGAGTTGTACCCTTAAACCGGCACATCCTGCCATTATTGCTGCTGCTTCCTTCCGTTTTGACGAGAAAACATCTCCCAGTGTATACCAGCTCGGCTTTGGGTGGTGCCCTTCTCTTTACGGAGAGAGTACAGGAAAAACGTCAAGATCCGCCACAGGGGCGCCAAAAGACCACCACCGACAAAAATCTCAACACTTGTCACAAAATGGCAGTGGCGCAAACGTAACACGCATCATCCTTCACTCTGCGCAGTGTAGTAGATAACATTTGGGGACACACTCTCACACAACTAGCGAAGGCTGGTCTGTTTGGGCAAGTGGGTCAGTGTCCCACCAGCCTCAGCCTGGCATCCTCCCTTTGTCACTTGCCTGCCTTCTTATTTACAGCCAGTCAGGAGAGTGGATCTGTGTGTCATTAACTCTGGATCCACCTTCTCTTGGTCTCCCTGAGTTCTGCTCATTGGACACCTGCCGCCACTGTATACAACCAATATAATTTGTCCTTTGGCTTTCTTATGGAGACATGAATTAGTAGCTCCAGTGTTTTTTAACAGGCTTACTTTTTTAATTTCAGTGGATGCATTTCATTTCTTTCTTCCTTCTTCTTCTTCTTCTTCTTCTTCTTCTTCTTCTTCTTCTTCTTCTTCTTTCTGCTTCTTTCCTGTTTTTACAAAACCTTTGTCCTCGATGCATGGCACTGTTTGTGTGTGTGTGTGTGTGTTTAGCCAAGTGCTGCTAAGTTTAAAATCCTCCTTGTGCCTCAATCACGTGCAATCTCTCTCTTTCTCTCCCCACAGGCACTTCCTGTTCAAACCAGGAGGCACCTCTCCCCTCTTTTGTACAACATCTCCAGGATACCCCTTGACGTCCAGCACTGTGTACTCGCCTCCCCCTAGACCTCTTCCCAGGAGTACATTTTCTAGGCCAGCCTTTAACCTGAAGAAACCCTATAAGTACTGTACGTGGAAATGTGCTGCTTTGAGTGCCATCATCATCTCGGTCACACTGGTGATACTGCTGGCTTATTTTATCGGTAAGCTTTCTCCTTCGACCCTTTTCAGTAAAATGAAAATGCCGGTGTTTTTGTTGGGCGATTCTGCTCCTTTGGCCGAGTTGTCCAGAGAGAACCTTCTTTGCCTTGCATACTGTGTGCTGCCTGTAACAAGTTTGATTCCTCCACTGGGGGGAGATGAAGGAATTTGCTGGACAGATCTACTCCCAACCTCTCCAAGGAGCTGATCAATGAGTAAAAGACCCAAATACGTATAGGAAGTCTTCCAGTAGGCATCTGGAACATCAGGATGAGAGCTCCAGAAAAGTGGCTTATGTTTTAAACCAGGGTTTCCCATATTTGGGTCTCCAGCTGTTTTTGGACTACAATCCCCATCATCACTGATTACTGGTCCTGCTAGCCAGGGATGATGGGAGTTGTAGTCCAAAAACAGCTGGAGACCCAAGTTTAGGAAACCTTGCTTTAAACAGTCTGTTGCACCATATGCTATGGGTAAATGCACATTCTGCTCTTAGAGAAATGGAGACACCTACAAATACCTAGAGGGCAAACAGTAAATGACAGCTCACTTGGAGTGGTGGCATGTGTTTACTTCCTTTTTGGTGATTTCTGAATTTTGACAAGGAAACATCTTGTAGGAAGGGAGTGGGGCAGGTTAGTTAGAAGAGTCAGCTTGTCCCCAGAGATTAATACCCATTCTTGATTTCTTTGTTTCCACCCCCTTCTCCGATAAATTAGGTGAATGGAGCTGCAAATGGGGTGGCAATGGTTGGAAGAGCAGTTTGCAGGTTTACCCATCTATGAAATCTGCGTAATTTGGGGCAAAACATTCCAGATACCGTACAAAATCTGGAATATTGTTTATCCGCTTTCGGAATCCTCGCACAATAGCTGGCAAACATGGAAAGTGTCCTTCCTCAATTTCCCAGCTTTTCCAGTACTTTTAAGGCAAGAAAGGATTGTAGACTTTGAGGGGTGGGGACAGTGATCTTTCAGGATAAGAAGAATAACGGCTTTCAACTGTGTTTTCAATAAGCCCAGCCCATTTCTGATTCAATTCTTCTTTGGGGTGCTCTCGGGCACAACAGCCTCCAAACTCTGTTGTGTAATAATTAAATCATCTCTCAGAATTATTGCGTAATTGAGCAGGGAGGCTATCTCCGGAACGTGGTTGTGCCTAAGAGAATCTCTGAAGAATTCAGCTTGTAATGTTTTGGTCTCAGTGAAAACACACATGCCTCTTTGAGCCTGGAATTCTCACCCCCATTCCTTTTCCTGTATTTTCTACCTCCCTGCTGCTCTCTTATCAATGATGCTTCTGCAGTTCAGAAAAGGAGTACTTACATTTTATGCCTCTCTTTTCTCCTTCGCCGAGACACCAGCTTAACACATCAGCCCCAAATTTGTATTTGTTTCCATTCGGGAGAGAAAAAAAACCTGAAACCTTACAAAAAGCAAACAAACCCACAACCCAATAGATGGGGGTGGTTGTGCTTGCTATAATTATGTTCCTAGGACTCTTTAAGCCTAGGTAAAAGCACTTGTTCCCATGCAGCAGAATCGAGCTCCCTGTTGATTTTGCCTTCGCTTCTTCCATGCTATCGAATGGTAAAGCATTAGTGTTATAACGTGCTGCAAGCTGCACATGTGAGTAGAAAATAGGACTTCCCTGCTTGCGTCCCTCATGCATCCAATTTGTTACCAACAGATTATTTCACCTGCTGCTGTATTCTTCTGGCGGATATTTCTTTAATGACCAAATCTCTCTTCCACCCCCAACCCCGGCTCTCAAAAGATTGCCGGTGTGCTTACGGTCACCTCTTTTTTTTTAGCGTGCTCCATAGCAGGAGCAGAAGTGATTAATCAGCGAGCATTAAATTGAGAGCAGCTTGATGGAAGGTGCAGTCACCTTTCATCATTTGCCAAGTATGTCCAACCCCTGCGTCCCATTTATCTTGTGTTATCTTTATGCGCCAAGTAGATGTTGGGACATTATCTCTGAACTTGTCCCTAGTTCATGTAGAACTTCGGCATCCATCAAAAGCAGGCAGGACTTCTTGGCCAGGGGAGGGGTTGTATGTGTGAAAATCTCACTTCTGCCATGCCGTCTGGCTTAATAATAATAATAATAATAATAATAATAATAATAATAATACTTTATTATTTATACCCCGCCCATCTGGCTGGGTTTTCCCAGCCACTCTGGGCGGCTTCCAACAAAAGGTTTGAAATACATTAAAACATCAGTCATTAAAAACTTCCCTAAACAGGGCTGCCTTCAAATGTCTTCTAAACGTCGGATACAGTGGTGCCTCGGTTTATGAACACAATTGGTTCCGGAAGTCTGTTCATAAACTGAAGCATTCATAAACTGAAGCGAACTTTCCCATTGAAAGTAATGGAAAGTGGATTAATCTGTTCCAGACGGTCCACGGAGTACTTAAACTGAAGCGTCCATAAACTGAAGCGAACTTTCCCATTGAAAGTAATGGAAAGTGGGTTAATCCGTTCCAGATGGGTCCGTGGAGTACTCAACCTGAAGCGTACTTAACCCGAAGCATGGGGGTAATTGGTTCCGGAAGTCTGTTCATAAACTGAAGCATTCATAAACTGAAGTGAACTTTTCCATTGAAAGTAATGGAAAGTGAATTAATCCTTTCCAGATGGGTCCGCAGCGTTCGTAAACCGAAAATTCATAAACCGAGGTGTTCATAAACCGAGGTTCCACTGTAGTTGTTTATTTCCTTGACATCGGATGGGAGGGCGTTCCACAGGGCAAGCGCCACTACTGAGAAGGCCCTCTGCCTGGTTCCCTGTAACCTCGCTTCTCGCAGGCAGGGAACCGGCAGAAGGCCCTCGGAGCTGGACCTCAGTGTCCAGGTTGAACGATGGGGGTGGAGATGCTCCTTCAGGTATACGGGGCCGAGACTGTTTAGGGCTTTAAAGGACAGCACCAACACTTTGAATTGTGCTCGGAAACGGACTGGGAGCCAATGTAGGTCTTTCAGGACCGGTGTTATATGGTCTCGTTGGCCGCTCTCAGTCACCAGTCTAGCTGCCGCATTCTGGATTGGTTGTAGTTTCCGGGTCACCTTCAAAGCTAGGCCCACGTAGAGCGCATTGCAGTAGTCCAAGCGGGAGATAACTAGAGCATGCATCACTCTGGCAAGACAGTCTGTGGGCAGGTATGGTCTCAGCCTGCATACCAGATGGAGCTGGTAGACAGCCGCCCTGGACACAGAATTAACCTGTGCCTACATGGACAGCTGTGAGTCCAAAATGTCTTTCCATTTTTTTACATAAGCAATCGGGGGCTGTCCAGTTCACCTGTTCCGTCAGCACAACAATTTACACTTTTGTAACAAAGCATCCACTCTCTCCACACACCCCATCCTCTGTGTGTGCCCCACACCCTATCCAAATTGGTCGAGAGGGTTGGGGGATCCCTTGGAACAGATTTAGGGAGCATTACATGGGGAAGAGAGTTGGAGAGCATTCCTTTGCACAAACAGAAATCCCTGTGCGGACAGGGCCTTTAACATGGCGCTACTTTGGATATAAACCTTAACTTTTTTCATATCTTAATGGTTTTGAAGTATCTTCCACATGCCAAAGTAGATTGGCAAGATTCACCAAAAATAAAGGTGTGGGGGGGATTATTGGCCATGTTATGCTGGTGGGGATCATGAGTCCATGATTTCCAAATTCTAAAAGAATTATTCAAAATCAAAAGTAATTGGTTGAGCCCTGCATAAACATAGTTAATGAGGAGAGCTGCTATCAGGCCCACTGATCTAATCACCATGTTGAGGGGGGGGATTCAGATATTTAATTAGATTTAATGAAAAACTGTGTTTAATTTCAAGTATAATCAATTATTAATTAATGTAATGAGTGACTCTGACTGGGTTTACTAATTAACTCATTTAAAAATTATGAATAACCTTTTCATTTGTAATTATTTTCTACATCCTGTCAAGTTGAGGATAAAAATTGTATCACTAACTAGAAAGCACACACACACACACACACACACACACACACACACACACACACACACTATAAATCTTTCCTCCACATTTTCCTTTCCTTTCTAAAGTAGAGGTGTCAGAGAAAGTACTTCTTTTGTTTCCTAACTTTAAAAAAGCAAAACAAAAAAACACCAGATTTTTACTTTCTGAACTTTGGGGTGCATTTCTAGGCTTACGGTTTTAAATTGCTTTGCTCTTCTAGGATGATATTTAATCTTTGGTTTTGTAGCACTGATTTCAATTGAGTTGCAGTATTTAATTTTTAAAAAGGTTGACAAAATGCATCTCGTGTTGGCTTTGACTATGTTAAGGAGTGGAATGAGCTTAAGTTCATTGCATTAAAATGTCTAAACAATATCGGATAGTTCGCTCTAGTGTAAAAATTCTACTACTGTGATTAATTTTGTTATCTCAAGAGTGTTGGTGGATATCATTTTCCACTCTCTTCTTAACCCATGGAATGATTTTTTTCCAAATTTATTATGGCATAAACATTCAGGTGCTGGCCATAAATAGCAGGCCACATATTACATTATCATTATTTTGTGAATTACCATGTTTAATTACTGTGCAATATTATCCATTTCTGTACTTTTCCAGCATTTTATTTCCTGCTGACCTCACTGTTTACAGTCCTCCCCGCACCTCTTGCTTGTATATATACCTGCAATTCAAGATGAATCTGATGACATTAACTGTGCTCCACAATAACTTATACCACAATAAATTGGCTAGGCTTTAAGGGTGCCACAAGTCTCTGTTACAGCAGCGGCTTGTGTCCTGCATTGCACAGTTGAGGAATCACTCGATTTAGCACTCATCCAGACGTCCTTTTGTGCAAAGCTTTCCAGGCACATATCCTCACTTCATGTCTGAGAGTTGTTGGTTATTTGTCTTAAGGAAACCCCCATTGTTACTGCTGGAACAGATCCAGTGTTAATCTGCAGAAAATTCCATGTCTAGATGAATAGACAGACGGAGCATCTCAAGAGACGTACCAAAGGTGGCCATTGGAAAAAAAATTGTCTCGGGGGCACAGCTCTCTTAGGTATTTCCTCCCCTCTACCCCTGGGCCTTAGTTTAGGGACCCCTGGGTTAGAGCATGGTGCTGATAACACCAGTACAGTGGTACCTTGATTCTCAAACTTAATCCATTCCGGAAGTCCGTTCCAAAACCAAAGCGTTCCAAAACCAAGGCGCACTTTCCTATAGAAAGTAATGCAAAATGGATTAATCCATTCCAGACTTTTAAAAACAACCCCCAAAACAGCAATTTTACATGAATTTTACTATCTGACAAGACCAATGATCCATAAAATGAAAGCAATAAACAACGTCACACAATCAATCCATCAGTAGCTGAACTGGGTTCCACATAGTCAAACTGTAAGGGTGACTCCCCTACAGGGAGCCAGCCCCCATCATCCTGACGTCCACCTCGTCAAGTACAGAGAGCACCAGTGGTTCTGAAGGAGCCAGAGGGGGAGGGGGAGGCTCGGAGGAGGAGAGAAATCAGAGGATGGAAAAATGCAGCCAGACGGATGCAGCCAGACGCTTAGAGATGCTGCAGAGCCCGGGCACCGACTGCTGAGGGAGGAAGCTGAAAGGGCATCACTCCTTCCGGGGCCAGAAGTAAGGAGAGTGCCGCAACGCAGGTCAAGGGGGTGGCGTTTTGGGGTGCCCAGACTACTTTGCTGGCGTAGGAACAGACGCACGCCATTGCCGGATTCTGATTCGGAATGAGAGGTTGTGATTCAAGCTGTTTCTACACTGTAAATAAATAGCACAATAAACATCTTTGAAGACAAACTGGACTCAAGCGGAGTTACTCTAGAGTAGCCACGACGGCCCTCTGACACGAACAAAACAAAAAGAGCCGCAAATAAAACTCGAAATAAATAGCAAAAACAGACAGACCTCGACATAACACTCAAATCGGAAGTGTGGCACTCAAAACGGAAGCATAACACTCAAAACGTAGCAAGTTCGGCTTCCAAAAACAGTTCACAAACCAGAACACTTACTTCCTGGTTTGCAGTGTTTGGGTTCCAAGTTGTTTGAGTGCCAAGGCATTTGAGAACCAAGATACCACTGTATTGCGTGTTCGATTCCTGTATATTCCTGCATTGCAGGGACCTGAACTAGATCCCTTTCAACTCTACAATTCAATGTTTCCAACAGCTTTCTGCATCATGCCAAAGGCCCATCTAGCCTAGGATTATGAGAGCTGTTACAGGTTTGGGGCTACATATCCAAATAACTCATTTTCTCCCTATAGTTTCCAATCCAAATTATTAAAAAAATCCGAACAGTAAGATCTGTCCAATTTAAATCCTCCCCCTCCAAAAAATAAAATAAAATGATTTTCTTCCATGTTTGGAATGCATACAGAACACAAAAAGTGGTGTGCATTCATATTATCAACAACAGAACACAACCGAAATTTGTTGTTGTTGTTTAGTCATTTAATTGTGTCCGACTCTTCGTGACCCCATGGACCATAGCACGCCAGGCACTCCTGTCTTCCACTGCCTCCCGCAGTTTGGTCAAACTCATGTTAGTCACTTCGAGAACACTGTCCAGCCATCTCGTCCTCTGTCGTCCCTTTCTCCTTGTGCCCTCAGTCTTTTCCAACATTTTCAAGGGAGTCTTCTCTTCTCATGAGGTGGCCAAAGTATTGGAGCCTCAGTTTCAGGATCTGTCCCTCCAGTGAGCACTCAGGGCTCATAGCTTCTCTGAGCTCATAGCTTCTCTGAGTTATTCAAGCCCCTTTGCCATGACAAGGCAGTGATCCATGAAGGAGCAACCAAAATTAATAAGCATTTATTTCACCCAGATAATTGGGGCAAGGGAAGGGACTATTATTTTTACCTGGTAACCCCCACCTCCTTGATGGTGACGCAACCCTTGTGCACTAACGACATGCAGATTTCGCTTCCGCTCACTGCCAGACCGTTCAGCCTAACGATCTCTCTGCTAATTCCGTCCTAGACTTCCACAATGCAACCCTTGTGAAGTGTCTCTGGGAACTTGAGCCCGACAGTGTTCCATGTCTAGATGAATAGACAGAAGGAGCATCTCAAGAGACGTACCAAAGGTGGCCATTGAAAAATATATATATTGTCTCGGGGGCACAGCTCTCTTAGGTACCCTGTTTCTCATATTTTAAGGCATCCCCATAAAATAAGCCATAGCAGGATTTTTAAGCATTCAAGGAATATAAGCCATACCCCGAAAATAAGACATAGTGATAGGAGCAGCAGCAATGCCGGCCATGGCAGGAGGAGGAGGAAAAAAATAAGACATCCCTTGAAAATAAGCCATAGTGTGTTTTTTTGAGGAAAAAATAAATATAAGACGTGTCTTATAATATGAGAAACACGGTATTTCCTCCCCTCGCCATGCGGATGGTGGGAAACCCCGGAGGCCTTCCTGGCTGCTTTCTAGCCTAATTAACACGCCTCCCTTCATTAAAGAACTTGCGCACTCTGGCTCCCATCTGTTGTGGGAGAATAAAGTGCTTGGAAGGTGGTTGAGCTGGAGGAGAATCTGTGCATCCGAAGGATTCCCTCCTCCAGACGAACTACCGCAGTCAATGTGCGAGGCTTTTTTTTTTGTTTTAAACCGGCTTTCTCTCTGGTTTAAACTTTTTTTTCCCCATCAAATCCACGTCGCTGTGCCAAGAGCCCAGTTAAAAGCAATACTGACTCAGCCACCCTTGAGCTGTTAAAAGCTGCACTTTAACTCTGGGAAGTGAGGAAACTACCTCCAACAAAACCAAGATGGGGAAATTGCTTCCAGTTCCACCCTGCCTCTCTCATCCTTTCCTCCTCTCGTTTCGACGGCTTCTTCAAGCCCGCTGCAAGGACTAAATATAACCCAAAAATAACGTTTTCTTTTGTTCTCTGAATCCGCAGTGCTGTTGGAGCCTGCTTGCTTTTGTTAGGGGAGAACTGTCCTTTTCCTTCTGGCTTCTAATTTTTTATTTTTTATTTTAAGAGGGGCTGATTTTGGGATCTTGCGTTATAGGTTTGGACAGCAGCCACAGATAGCTTTTTGTAGCCTTGGGACTGCAGAGACTAAAATGATTTAACGGCAGCTCTGAAAGTAAATGGCGTTGAAGATACAAGATCTTGCATTAGAGCCTTCCTTCTCGAGATCGATTCATTCCACCCACCCCCAAACTGGAGTGGAGAGCTAACCTGGGGAGGGAAAAAAAGGCTATAATGAATTGGTCCTTTTTCTGCTCCAAATCTAAGCAAGACCTCTAGCCTGACATTTGAAAGCACTGGAGTAAGGGAGATGTACGGTCCTATAGGAGCTGCTGGAAACGAGCATCTTTCTGTGCCACGGAATAATTGTTTTAAAAAATGTTAAGAGTGATCTTCCAGTTCAGCAAGCAGCCCAAAGCAAGGAGCGGCGCAGGTTTTAACTTTGAAAACAAACAAACCCCAAACTCAACAACCTTATGATACGGAAATGGCACGCAGGAGTGCCAAAGGGCAAAGCAGCCTTTCTTTTCATTTGCTTTTTGAGAGATTTCTTTCCTATGCAGTCTCGAGGGATCAGGTCAAGTTCTGCTCCGAGCAGCTTTGCACTTTCACGTTTCCACTTTGCCTTATATCTGTCAGGCACTGCAGAGCTTCAGCTGGGAAGCTGTGTAGGTCGAGCTCTATCTAGCTGCTTACTTAGAATCATAGAATCGTAGAGTTGGAAGAGACCACAAGGGCCATCCAGTCCAACCCCCTGCCGAGCAGGAAACACCATCAAAGCATTCTTGACATATGCCTGTCAAGCCTCTGCTTAAAGACCTCCAAAGAAGGATACTCCACCACACTCCTTGGCAGCAAATTCCACTGCCGAACAGCTCTTACTGTCAGGAAGTTCTTCCTAATGTTTAGGTGGAAGCTTCTTTCTTGTAGTTTGAATCCATTGTTCCGTGTCCGCTTCTCTGGAGCAGCAGAAAACAACCTTTCTCCCTCCTCTATATGACATCCTTTTATATATTTGAACGTGGCTATCATATCACCCCTTAACCTTCTCTTCTTCAGGCTAAACATACCCAGCTCCCTAAGCCGTTCCTCATAAGGCATCGTTTCCAGGCCTTTGACCATTTTCGTTGCCCTCTTCTGGACACGTTCCAGCTTGTCAGTATCCTTCTTGAACTGTGGTGCCCAGAACTGGACACAGTACTCCAGGTGAGTACTGACCAGAGCAGAATACAGTGGTACTATTACTTCCCTTGATCTAGATGCTATACTCCTATTGATGCAGCCCAAAATTGCATTGGCTTTTTTAGCTGCTGCATCACGCTGCTGACTCATGTCAAGTTTGTGGTCTACCAAGACTCCTAGATCCTTTTCACATGTACTGCTCTCAAGCTTGCAGCACAACTGCAATGGCCGGCTGGAAAAGTCAACCACAGGCAGTTCAAGAGGGGCTGATAGCTCCGCAGACCAGAATCCTACCCTGTGAACCAAAGATTGCCCACCCCGTGCCCGTGCCTTCTCTTTAGCTGCATAATACGCTTCGTTCCACAAGTTGGCGTTGCCCGCCTGACACCTTCCAGTTGTTGGAAGTACAACTCCCAGAACAGGCTAGGGCTGATGGGAGATGTAGCTTGGCAACATCTGGAGGGCATCAAGTCAGCAAAAGCTGCGCTAGATTATCCCTCAGTCATGTTCGCTCCAGCCCTCAGGCCCAGACACTTGGGTGTCTCTCCATTTGTCATGGGCTTGGGCCTGCTGATGTTCCATCTTGAAGTTAGCATGCAATGTGAGATGTGACACTTAAGCGATTTTGGGTGGCTCCACCAACGGGCCGTGAAGTTACCTTGTGGCGCCAGGGTTCTTGCTCCCCAACAGGACTGGAGGATCTGTGCGCCTCCAGATGTTTCTGAACTACAACTCCCATCATTGCCAACCATTGGCCGTGGCCGCTCAGGCTGGTGGCAGTTGGGAGTCCCATGGCAGCTCAAGGGGCATTGGTTCCCCAGCCCTCCTCTACAGGATTGGTAGAAATTGGCTGTCTGAGTGAGAAGATCGTGCTTGGACCCTCCTGATGGCAGGTTTTGGGGTTGTTGTTTTAAGCCTCAGAGGTAAGATACAATTATGAGATGCCGTGGAGCATGGCTTTGTGCTGTGGAGAAGCCACACAGAGCCATAATATTGGTCAAGAGAGCAGAGCACCTCTTCCAGCAACACTTATAAGCATATTTTAATTTTAATTTTAATGTATTTAATTTTGTTCTTAAGTTGTATTTTAATCAGTTGTTTTATATCTAGTGTTAGCCGCCCTGAGCCTGGCCTTGGCTGGGGAGGGCGGGGTATAAATAAAAATTATTATTATTATTATTATTATTATTATTATTATTATTATTATTATTATTATTTTAGAGAACATGTCACCTCTATTCTCTCTGAAGCCTCATGTTTTGCAGTCCTATGATGATGGTGTCTCTCCAGGGCCAGTGAACAGCACATCTTCCTCTAATTCATTAACATTTTCCTCTTCATTATCTCGGGAAGCTTTTAATGTTTAATATACTATTGTATTTTAAGAGTCTGTTGGAAGCCGCCCAGAGTGGCTGGGGAAACCCAGCCAGATGGGCGGGGTATAAATAATAAATTATTATTATTATTATTATTATTATTATTATTATTATTATTATTACTACTACTACTACTACTACTACTATGGCGCTGTGGGTTAAACCACTGAGCCTAGGGCTTGCTGATCAGAAGGTCGGCGGTTCGAATCCCTGTGACGGGGTGAGCTCCTGTTGCTTGGTCCCAGCTCCTGCCAACCTAGCAGTTCGAAAGCACATCAAAAATGCAAGTAGATAAATAGGAACCGCTACAGCGGGAAGATAAACGGCATTTCCATGTGCTGCTCTGGTTTGCCAGAAGCGGCTTTGTCATGCTAGCCACATGACCATGGAAGCTATACGCCGGCTCCCTTGGCCAATAATGCGAGATGAGCGCGCAACCCCAGAGTCGGTCACGACTAGACCTAATGGTCAGGGGTCCCTTTACCTTTACCCTTTATGGCAGCTGGAGCAAATGTTCCATTTGTTCAACCAGTTGGCCTGCCCTAGGGAAGAGGGATATAAAGCATGAATGGATCCAACAATGGGGTTTTGTTTTCTGTGTATGTGTGTATGTGTGTGTAGTTGTTTTTTAAAGGTAACCTCAGGAGGCCAAAAGTAACCTCAAGAGGCCTCCGCCCTTCTTGCACACTTCTGACTGTCCACTTTGGGAAATACAGTGCAATATTGGACAGCCTTCAGTTGCAGATCACCGACCCTCTTGGCCCTGAGAGGCATTGTGAAATACACTTTTCTTTCAGTCTAGCCTACTTCACAGGGAAGATAAGCGGAAGCCTATTGGAAGCAGAACAGCTTGCAACTGGGGTAAATAAATGAAAAACCCAAACCCGTTCTGGAGTGCAAGAACTTGGGTCCATCTCGATTCTCCTTTCCCAGTCCTGCGTCTTACCACAGTGAGGATGGAAGTGGAGGATTTGAAGAGTTGAACGGAAAGGCGCTCCTATCCTGAGGACCTTTCCTAGATAGGCCAGTTGGTTAGAGCGTGGTGCTGATAAGACCAAGGTCGCAGGTTCGATCCCTGTATGGGACAGTGGCATATTCCCACACTGCAGGGGGTTGGACTAGATCAAGGGGGGTGGTACCCGGTAGTAGCCTCGGGTGCAATTTGGGGGACATTTGAAGCATAAAGAAAGAAAAGAAGTTTTTTTTGGGGGGGACACGTTCGTACACGTAGATTATTGTACAGTCATACCTCGGTTTAAGTACGCCTCGGTTTGAGTACTTTCAGTTTAAGTACTCCGTGGACCTGTCTGGAACGGATTAATCCACTTTCCATTACTTTCAATGGGAAAGTTCGCTTCAGGTTAAGTGCAGTGGTACCTCGGTTTACAACACAATTGGTTCCGGAAGTCTGTACTTAACCTGAAGCGTACTTAACGGATTAATCCACTTTCCATTACTTTCAATGGGAAAGTTCGCTTTAGTTTATGAACGCTTCAGTTTATGAACAGACTTCCGGAACCAATTACACCAGGCATCCCCAAACTCCGGCCCTCCAGATGTTTTGGCCTACAACTCCCATGATCCCTAGCTAACAGGACCAGTGGTTGGGGAAGATGGGAATTGTAGTCCAGAACATCTGGAGGGCCGAAGTTTGGGGATGCCTGAATTACACCCATGCTTCGGGTTAAGTACGCTTCAGGTTGAGTACTCCGCGGACCGTCTGGAACAGATTAATCCACTTTCCATTACTTTCAATGGGAAAGTTCACTTCAGTTTATGAACGCTTCAGTTTATGAACAGACTTCCAGAACCAATTGTGTCCATAAACCGAGGTACCACTGTATTTTAATGTTCTATTGGAAGCCGCCCAGAGTGGCTGGGGAAACCCAGCCAGATGGGCGGGGTATAAATAATTAATATATTATTATTATTAGTGTTTCATCTGTTGTGTAATGACGTTTACCGCCAGGTCAGGCACCGTTGTGGGACAGCAAGAATGCCTCCCCTGGATTTGGCAGTCGTGCTCAAACTGAGGGGTTTTCCTGGGCTTGGGTAGACCGTTTCAGCTTCATCCTGCCTTTCAGCTTGCCTGCCTTTTTGGCTAATGGCGGGGGGGGGGGCGCCAGCCCTGCCCCTGGGGCAGATCGAACGGAGATGGCAGGCTTCACTCTGGTCTGTCCCCTGGGAGCTGCATCTTTCTGTTCGTTTGCTTAAAGAAGGTAGATTTCCAGGAGGCGCTGAGTAATACTAATTTTTATTTTCCTGAAAAGCGGCCGGTAGGCCAAATAAGTTTGGGAACCTCTGGACTAGATGATCCTCAGGGTCTCTTCCACCTCTGTGATCATGGTGCGTGGATGTGATGGAGCTGGTTGTTTCTGCTTCGGTTTTGCTCTGAACGCTCTGCCCCTAGTCTTAAATTCGCTTGTCATGAGGGATTTGTTTTAACAGTCATTATAAATCCCTAGTTGTAAAAGTCCCTACTGACACTGATGATTGGGCTGCCGTGGTCTTTTAACAAGCGTAGCACAGATGCTCAGACTTACCCTTCATTCCTCAGCTTTCTTCAGCCTTTGCCCACAAGTACTGAAAATGGAATCGTGGCCGGGAAAGGGGTGTCTGTGTGTGTGCTACAGATCTTAATAACTTCTGAAAGGAGGTCTCCTCAAGTCCCAGTCTTTATTTCATGCTAATTACCATGAAATAGTGTATTTTAATTGCAACTAAATGCAGACACAGAGGGAGCGGGATGAACGAGAGGGAGGGAGGGACTTTCCCCATAATGGCTGCCTTTCACTGTTTTCAAATACCACGCATTTGTGTGGGGCAATCCAGTCATAATAATGGCCCTCAGATTGAGTTGTCTGAGACAGCGCGTGAGGGTGGGCCGCGTTGTTGAATTAAAACTCTGCCATCTTCTTTTCAATCTCCTGTTTCCATTACAAAGACATGCCTGGAGACGGCGACACTGTTGAAATGCAATGTAGTCTTCTGACACTCACGTCGGTGTCTGATTCTTTCCCCCCGTGTTTTTCTCGCGATTCTGTCACAACAATGGATTTATTGCATGAGAACACACTTGCCGTATGTGAAGTGTTCTTACTTGTAATAGCAAGCAACAGGCTGCTGTTGCTCACAGTTAAAAGAGGGGTTTTTTGCTCACCGCTAAGGGTAGGAATGGCTTATTGGTGTTTCGTAGCCTTTTTTTCAAAGCATTTTTAAAAAATGGATATTGTGCTACTTTATTATTTAAAATTGTTTTACTGAATTGTTTCATTGAATTATTTTATTTTTAAAGGCAAATTGCCCTTCTTGAACAGCTATTACTGTTTTGTTTTTTATTTCTTATACAAATATTTTATTGAGGTACATGGTCACTCAGTCCCACACGTACCTGTACATGCAAATATCTGGCTCATTTAAACCTGTATGGAACCTTGATTCTCAACAATGGTGGAGAATACATTTATTTCTCACCAATCCGTATGATTTGTAAAGTGAATTTTTGTATGAGTTAATATTTTCTTATCCCTTTGGAGCAACGCTGTATCTTTGTACTTTTGTCCTTCCAGGCTAGGATGCTTTACAGCTTATAGTGTTAGTTCTTTTCTTGCTTTTTGTTATCTCTGAACATTGTTGTGGTTAACAAATCAACATTTTTATTTTATTTTTTTAAAGCAAACAAATAACAACCAAAGTGAACAAACAGCGTTGCAACTGGGAAACGGAGAAAAATATTGACTCCTCCCTTTATGTTTTTGTTTTTATGATCGATAATCCCAAAAGTCAGATCAAAAGCCCTCGATCGGTGTTTTGGCTCACTCCAACCTCTCGCTCACCCACTCTTAACATACTTAAACAAATTGCAAGTTGGATCCAGTGAGACGGAGATTGTTACCTGCGGATAACTTGATAACTTACGTTAGCTAGCCCATGGTACAGATTTGTCTTGCAACTCAAGGATCTTTGCCCTGTGATAAATATGTGTGGTTGAACTTGCCACGGTGGTATTTTGGGGTCGGAGGGTGGGGGGGGGGAGGAAATTGGATTCTGCTATGGGGCAGCCCCAGTGCGAACAAGCCACCGCTTTCTCTGCCGCCTTCCTTTGGGGCTTGTCTGAGCCAGCTGCCGGGCTGTGTTAAATTTCATTATTGATAGGACTCTTAACGCTGATCTGTCCCATTCCCTCAGATTTATGCTATCCCGACTCCCTGTGCTGGATTTTTGCTCCTGTTCTCTGGAGGGGAGAAGGTCATTAATCCCACAGTGTCAGCTGCTTAATCAGCCCTCCCAGACTTGGGTCCATTTGTAACAATTTGCCAGGCCTTGTTTTTGCAGAAGAGAAAAGCGCCTCTCTTCCTTTCGGTCCGATCTCCCCCTCCCCGCTGTTTTCTTCACACTGTTCTTCATTTTTTTTAATAGAGGGTTTTTATATGACCGAAGCTCGTTTGGAGGAAGAGGAGAAGCGGGTTGGGATAAAGCATTCTTAAAGCTTCCTCTGTGCAAATAAAAATCTAAGTTGGTCTCGCTCACACCTTCCTAGCGGAATGAAGCGGTCCCCATTTTGGGAGCATCTATCTGCCTCAGTTCCACACACGCACATCCTCAGACTGTTTTCATCCCGAGAAGTTTCATTCTGTCTTAGTTGCTGAAAATTCCAGTCTGAGGACAGAAGAGGAATGCCCATTTCCCCGCTGTGCCTAAATAGTCTGCTCCACACCCTTCCTCCTTTCCTTTGTGGCGAATTTACTTCCACGCCAAATTTTCTCTCCAGCTCCTGTTGTTACCCTTCAGACCTGGCTCCCTGCCAGTCATTTCTGTGGTCTGCATTCTTCTCTCTCAATTCTCCCCGCTTTGCTTTTTCATCTCGCACCAATTGTGGGCCTTTCTTGGCCCACTTTCCTTAGCCGGTTTCATGTGAGCTACAGGTATCTCCCCATTTATGCAGGGGTTGCGTTCCAGGGGGCCCTGCGCATAACTGAAATCGCATAGAGGGGAGCACCCTCTAAAAATCCTCCAAACTCCCATTTCTTTCTGCTCTCCAGCTAGCTCGCTCTCCCGGTCTCTCCCCAGGCCAGACCCAAATATCTGGAGTTGAAGCTCTGAGCCGGCTAGAGGCTGGATGTGCAGGAAAATGGCACTTGTTGCTGCGCTACCCTAAGTATCAGCTGTTAGGCGGGGAGGCTAAGCAGCCGAAACAAAGCTATTCGGGGCTTCCTCTACCCTCACTGACATCCTCTTCAGGCTCTGGGGAGGGCTTCCTCGTGAGCCCCACGACTCTCCAGCTCTCTCCAGCCATTTCCAATTACATTAATTTGTTACTTCCTGGTGCCGGATGCATGCAAGTCGATCGCGTATTAGTGGGGGGTGGGATGCCTGCACTCCGGAGTTTCCTGCAGGAAGAGCAGGGCATAAATGTAATAAATATATCACCTTGATAAATGGGATGAGGTGGGCTCACCGAATGTGTCCTGGGGAATGAGCTGGAGGTGGCTGAATTAAGCATCGGAATCATGCTTCATCAATCAAGTGCCCTCCCCTAATAACAGGTTTTGTTAATGAGGTGGTTTGCATAAAGTTATACTGACCATAACAGACCAGCCCTATCCTTTAGCAATTACGACACAAGGTGGGAGGCTTCCTGTAAAAAAACCTGCTTGCCCTGGTTTCTCTAATTACAGCGAATACCCTGATGGGAAGATTCCTCTTTAATATACACAAATTAAAACTCCATTTAGAGGTGTGCTGGGACCAAGTGGTAATTGACTTTGATGGTGGAGAAACATGCCGCAATATAGATTAGGAAGTAATATGGTTCCCGTCGTAAAAAGGATCTAGATGGAAAAATATTATTTTACTAGGAAAGGCCCTTGTAGGATGCATAATACAAAATTTACTGGCGCCGATGGGGCCTGCGGTGAACCGTTCCGGTACAGTAAGATGGGCAAATGCTGCCATGTGTTGATAATGCCTGGTCTTTCGGCTTCCTGGCTTGCTGATGTTGTTTTTTTTTTAGCACAGGCCGAGGAAAGTAACTCTGTTCTTCATGTAAGACTTCCAGCCTTACTTTTCTGAGCTGGCTGACACGGTAGACATCTTGAACAGGACACCATAGATCTGGTGGGAGTTCAAGAGGCGGCAAAAAAATGATCAAGGCCCAAGGATCTTATCAGGAAAGGCTAGAACAGAGATGATGCATGGATTCTGATGATGATGATGATGATGATGATGATAACAGTAGTAGTAATATCCTGTCTATCCAGATTGGTTTCCCCAGCCACTCTGGGCGGCTTCCGACAAAATACAGTCGTACCTCGGGTTGAGTACGCTGCGGATTGCATACTTTCAGGTTGCGTACTCGCTGGACCCAGAAGTGTTTACTTCTGGGTTCCGCCGCGCGCATGCGCAGAAGCATTTTGCGCGCTTTGCGCGTGCGCAGAAACGCTCTGTCAGAGCTTTGCGCACTATTGCCGCTCGGGCTGAGTACTTTTTGGGGTGCAAATGGCACCCCAGAACGGATTGGGTACTCAACCCGAGGTACCACTGTACAAAAGGGAAACGGGAGGGGGAAAAATATCAAACATTAAAAACTTCCTGAAATAAAAGTTGACAAACTTTTGTGAAGCCCCAGACTCCCTTTAAAGCAGTTTTGATACCCACTGCAGTGTATTGTTCCATGCCAGTTAAAATCTTGTGATGGTTCTTTTATTTTTTATTTTTGACCAATAAATTTTTATTCATTTATACAGCAATACAACAACACGCTTATACAAATATACAACATAGATTCCATACCCTTTGACTTCCCTCCTCCCACCAAATGGTAAACTAATTCAATCTATTCTCGTATTGTCTAATTCTATTACATTCTCTGCGATGTAGGAGTTATGTCAAAACCGCTAGCGATTTCATACCTTTGTAATTGTCTTTGGCATAATCCACAAATTTACTCCATTCTAATTGAAATTTCTCATCTTCCTGATCCCGGACTCTATGGGTTAATCTGGCCATTTCCACTATCAAAGGAATCTCTTGCGTTTTCCATTTCTGGGCGATTAATGTTCTGGCAGCCACAGTGGCGTACAAAAAGAATCTTTGATCTGCTTTGGGGATTTCTGCCTTTTTTGGAAAGGTATATCTCAAGATTTTTTCCCCTAAAATCTGGTGATGGTTCAAGAAAACCCCTCGATCAGATGTGAGAGCACATTTCTCTGTATGCTTGTACATACATTTATAAAATTAAACCACTCGCCTTTTGTCCGACCCCTTGAGTCTCGTTTACTGTAATCTCTGGGTGGTTTGCACAGATCTCAATAGTCCCCGCTAAAGAGTTCTGTCCAAAGAAGTTCTTCAGTCTGTAATAGCTAAAACTTCAGATTTCTAGCTACCTATTCTATTGGTGCTGTCATTTAATGTGCATAAGGCTTAGTTGGTACAATCCCCAGAGCGCTTTAGCAATGCATTCTTCTTCGCAGGGAACTCTGGGAAGTGTAGTTCTCTGGGAGAATAGGGGGCCTCTAACAGAACTCAGCAGTGCCCTTCACAAACTACAGTTCCCTGAATTCTTTGGGAGAAACCATGAAAGCGGTGCAATACTGCTTTAAATGCCTGAATGTTTGTCTGTATCAGGCTTCCTCAACCTCAGCCCTCCAGATGTTTTGAGACTACAATTCCCAGCATCCCTGACCACTGGTCCTGCTAGCCAGGGGTCATGGGAGTTATAGGCCAAAAACATCTGGAGGGCCGAGGTTGAGGGAGCCTGGTCTATATGGAGGATGCTAACCTACTACTGTGGGGACGCGGCGGGTGGTGCTGTGGTCTAAACCACTAAGCCTAGGGCTTGCCAATTGGAAGGTCGGCGGTTCGAATCCCCACGACAGGGTGAGCTCCCATTGCTCGGTCCTAGCTCCTGCCTACCTAGCAGTTTGAAAGCACACCAAAAAGTGCAAGTAGATAAATATGTAGTGCTGTGGCAGGAAGGTAAACGGCGTTTCCGTGAGCTGCTCTGGTTCACCAGAAGCGGCTTTGTCATGTTAGCCACATGACCCAGAAAAACTGTCTTGAGGACAAATGTTGGCTCCCTCAGCCAGTAAAGCGAGATGAGCGCCGCAACCCCAGAGTCGTTTGTGACTGGACTTAACTGCCAGGGGTCCTTTACCTTTACCTTTTTAGCCTTCTACTGCGCAAAGGTAAAAAATAAAAAAATAAATCAGATTTTACTGGTTTGCTTCTGGACCTGCTTTCGGAAGGTTGCCCAGAAAGCTATGCAGCCCTCACTTCTGGAATATTTGTTTGTTTGTTTGTTTGTTTACATTTATATGCTGCCTTCCTCTCCCACCCCCACCCAAGGCTCAATGTAGTGTACATGGTTCTGCCCCACTTCATTAATTCCCCACAACAAGGCTAGGCTGAGAGGCGGCGACTGGCCCGAGGTCACCCAGTGAGCTTCATGGCTGAGTGGGGATTCAAACCCAGGTCTCCCAGGTCCATCGCTCTGTAACCACTCTGACAGAACAGGTGGTGAATAGACGGTGCAAGGAAAATGCCCCTTCTGGACATTATTCCCCTTATCCACCAGCAAAAAAATTCTTGACAGGCATATGTCAAGAATGCTTTGATGGTGTTTCCTGCTTGGCAGGGGGTTGGACTGGATGGCCCTTGTGGTCTCTTCCAACTCTATGATTCTATAAAAATAAAAGCAGGTAAACTTACCTGTAGCAACCTACCTGTTTTGCTGGCTGGTGCTGATGCTCTAGCTAGTGAAGGAGTGCTGACTTCCTTCAGCCAACGGGCTCTGTAAAGTATAAGGCATTTTTTTAAAAAAAAAGAAAAAAAGATGTGGGTTACAGACAAAGAGAGAGAGAGAGAGAGAGAGAGAGAGAGAGAGAGAGAGAGAGAGAGAGAGAGAGAGAGAGAGAGCTTGAGCTTATTTAAGAAAATTGCATTCACTGGAAGATTTGCCTCAATTAAAGATCAGTGGCTCAGGATTGAAGACTAAAATGTTGGCCTGGAGGACTTTGCCGCCCCCCCCCTCCAAATATTAAACAAGGAGTGGCACCATCAGGGGGACTTTTTTCCTGGATCCCTCTTTCAACACCAACTTAGAAATCAATTACTGTCTCCAGCCTTGGGGCTTTTACTCAGGCCTTAATTTAAAACGCTGTAATTGATCACTTTGGTTATTTATTGCATTTCCTTTGCCCAGCTCTAGCAAGTCAACAAGCTAATAAAAGGCCAGCAATGTGTGAGGTTCGGGGTTTTTTTTTTGCTTCTCTTTCTCTCTCTTTCCTTTAGCCCCACCCCTCCTTCTGTTATTTTTTTTCCTGCTGACTTCTGTGGATTTCTCCTTCCACATCCACCCCACCCCGAAAAGAAGCCTCTTACGCCTCGCTAAGCATGTCTTGGTATTTACTTCTCTCAGTGATCTATCAAAATCAGTGGCTTGTCTTGGCTAACTCCCTCACTCCATCAACCTGTCCTGAGAGGAGTCCATTTTGCTGGCCACCTTTGTCTTCTCTCATCACCACAAACACACACACACACACACACCGAAAGTCTCTTCATTCCTTTCCTTCTGGTGCCTTTCCACTCCCTTCTTCACTCTCTACAAACTTCTGCCTGCTTTCTTCAGTTCTTTCATAAGTCACTGTGGACAAAGCAAAGGCCTGCTTAGTCCCTTAAGCCCCATTTTGAACCTGCACAAATTGATAGGGGGGGGGCAACAAACCTGTCAGGATGCTAATTAAAATGCGTCCACACCCTTGCCTTCCAAGTCCCGGACTGCAGAATCCGGGACCGGCAGCCGTGTGACACCGGAAGTTGCGTCGACGTAACTTCTGGTGTCACTTTGCCCTTCTATGGGCACCAAAAATGGCCACCGCCGGCTTCAAAAGTAGCTTCTACGCATGTCAGGAAGTGCGTCGATGCAACTTCCAGTGTTGCTCTGCCCATCTATGGGCACCAAAAATGGCCACCACCGACACTGGAAGTAGTGTCTATGCACTTCCGGACATGCATAGATGCGACTTTTGAAGCCGGCGGCAGCCATTTTTGGTGCCCATAGAAGGGCAAATCAGAAGGAAGAAATAACGGAGAAAAACGGGAGACGAAGTGATACGGGGGACCACCGGGAAAAGGTAAGTAAAATCGGGGAAAACGGGGTACTTGGCAGCTATGGTCCACACCAGCAAATTTTCATCTGGGCATAATGTGTCACTTTTGGGGTACATACGTTCCCGCGCCCCTTATTCACATCATCTTCTTTTTTTGTGGCACTGCACTCCTAGAACAATATGTCGTTCGGGGACTTAAAACCTGGAACAGTACACTGCTTAGCAATATGAATTACAGAGGTGATATCTTAAAGGGCTATCAAATATCTTAAAGGGCTGTCTTCCCGTGGAAGAAGGAGGAAGCTCGCTCCGAAGCGTAGGACCCAAAACAAGGGATTCAGATTACAAGAAAGGAGATCCCGGCTAAACATCTGGAAGAGCTTTCTGATGGTCAAAGCCAGGCATCCCCAAACCTCAGCCCTCCAGATGTTTTGGACTACAATTCCCATCATCCCTGACCACTGGTCCTGTTAGCTGGGGATCATGGGAGTTGTAGGCCAAAACATCTGGAGGGCCGCAGTTTGGGAATGCCTGGTCAAAGCTGTCTAACCATGGAATGGGCTCCCTCAGAATATGGCGGACTCCTTGGAGGTTTTTAAGCAGAGGTTGGAAGGCCACTTGTCCAAAAAGTTATTTAGCTCTGATTCCTGCATTGCATAGAACTTCGGGTGCCTTCCAATTCTATGATTCTGTGGAGAAACAGAGAGAAAATGGCATAACCACCATACAACCCTACCCTAGACTTTGAAATAGGGGGGGCGCGGGTGGCACTGTGGTCTGAACCACTGAGCCTCTTGGGCTTGGGAATCTCAGTGTTTCGAATCTCCGCAATGGGGTGAGCTCCCATTGCTCTCTCCCAGCTCTTGCCAACCTAGCAGTCTGAAAGCACGCCAGTGCAAGTAGCTAAATAGATACCGCTCCGTCGGGAAGGTAAATGGCATTTCCATGCACTCTGGCACTTGTCACGGTGCCCCGTTGTGCCAGAAGCGGTTTAGTCCTGCTGGCCACATGACCCGGAAAGCTGTCTGTGGACAAACGCTGGCTCCATCAGCCTGAAAGTGAGATGAGCGCCACAATCCCATAGTCGCCTTTCACTGGACTTAACCGTCCAGGAGTCCTTTACCTTCTTTTACCTAGACTTTGAAATGTATATTTTGTGATCAAATGCCTATTTGAATACAAATTTCCATGTCCATTTATTTAAAAACTAAACCATAGATTAAACCAATTATAGGACTTAGTGGACCTCTAAGTGAATAAGCATGCAGAATTGGTATGGGCCAAACTACCAGATTCGTCTGAATCTTTGTCCCAAATTTCAATAGAACGGGAAGTAGCTGTAGGGAAGAGAAAGAGGCCAAGCAAACAGAGATCAAGGGACCTTATAGTACAAGAAGTGACCATGTGAGAATCTGGTATCATTAAAAGCTAATGAGCCTGCCCTCAAAATGAAATGCAAGAACTTAATTACTAAGGGGGAAGATGACCAGCAATGGCGTTTCATCAGCAGTAACCAGAGGCACAACTTATTAACTCAGCCCCATAAAGGACTTAATATGTGTAGATTGCAATAATATTCGCAGCTACACAGCGTCTTCCCCCCCACCCCACCCTCCACCATGAGTTTGCAGTTGTGGCGCTCCACATCAATATAAATACAGTTTGAATCACGCTCAACTTCTACTTTAATACCCTTGGTGCATTGGCTGCCAAAAAAGAGCTTTAAGAGAAAACGAAACAATAAAATACTTTCAATTAACTGGGAGCGGTGTAGCTAAAACACAACAAAAGTGTGTGCATTCAGAGGTGTTAAGTGCTGTAGAAAACGGCTGTTTTTAACCGGCGCTCTTTGAGTGGGCGGGAAGCCTTCAATGTGGCTGAAAATGCATTGAATGTTGCATGAGATGAGAAATATTGTTAAGAAGGTGTTTGTGCTTTGAGCCCCTTTCTTTCCATCTTGCTGAGTAGACCAGCGGCTGAGGAAACGTCTCTGAATGGTCCAGACAGAGCCTTCCGGAACCCTGACCCCTCTCTTTCTAATACTTCCATTTGGCTTTTAAGAGCTCTTAGTGCTTCAAAGTATATATTTCCTCTCTCTCTCTCTCGTTTTTAAAAAATACGTATATATTTCTCCCACAGTTCTTTCACTTATTTTATGCTACACAGAGGAAGATATAGGTTAGACATTAAGAGCTACTAAACGGTAAAGGCAATTCAGTGATGGAATAAGTGTTTGGGATAAATCTTTCATTGGCCTGCCTTAGAAGTTTGAAAGCTTTTTGCGTGACATAAGTTTTGAAGACTTCCTGGTGACCCGACTCTTTCCCACAGCTCAGATGAATTTTGTCCTGTATAGTAACTTTCAAGGACTATCAAAAAGATTAATTGCCGTTTTTGTAACAAACACCCCTTATCATGGCAAAACGAGAGTTGTGTACATAGTCAGCTTACTTAGAGCTAGTTTATATGTCGATATGGGACAACCGCCTTTGATCTTTTCCAGCAGGGCTTTTAAAATAAAACAAAATAATAGCTACTTAGGAAGCTTTCCCGTAGCTGCTTGAGACATCTGAATTAATACCAGTCGTTGATGGAGCAAGCCATGGTTTTGATATGAGTTTGCAAACCACAGCTAGTACCTATAGTTTGGCATGTTACCTAAATCGACAAACCATAGCTAGTGCTTATTTTCATTGCTGGAGGCTTTATTAAGAACAGGGAAGGTCAAATTCTGGAGTTGAGAGCTCAAAGAACACACTGAAGGAGATAAGCAGCTCTTAACCATGATTTACCTGGCTTCTAAATGATGAGTTGGACAAACCATGGCTTGGCATGGTATCTGATCCATTGAGAGATTTGGGGATTTTTTATTAGATGTGAATTTGTAAACTACGGCTAGTACCTACCTGTAGTTTGGCATGATATCTAAATCGACAAATCATAGTTGCAGTGCTTGTTTTCATTGCTTCTAAATGATGAGTTGGAGAAACCATGGCTTGGCATGGTATCTGATCCATTGAGAGATTTGGGGATTTGTTATTAGAGACTGGCAGCTAAAAGCACTCGCCCAGTTAGTTCCAAGCTTGTTTTTCTTTGTTATGAGAGTTCAGGAACCTCGGATTCCGCTTGTGCGACAAGTTTGCATCTTTGACCTTCTCCCCTACGCTCAGCGCTAAGCTGCCTTCTGGAACGCTTGACAAATTCTGGCATGGTTTTATAAACAAGACGGCAATGTTGGGGAGCCGGTCTCTTTCCGTTTTCCTGCTCTTAATTACGTTGGGTGGACTTGATGCTGATGCCACTGGACACTTTCCTGGAGGATGTGCCGGGCACTTTTGTGGGGTGGGGTGGGTGCGTGTGCCCCTTTAATCGGGAAATGTCATTTTGAGAGTGGGGGACAGCGAATCTGAGAACTGCAGAAAGCCCAAAGGGAAATTTGGATCGTGATTAAATATGAAATGTTTATGTTGGGGAGGAGAGAGAAAGGATACAGGAAGCTGTTTTGGCTTTCCTCTTTGCTTTCAGGAGGCGATGGCTAATCATATAAACATGCCCTGTTCTATATACCATGCCAGTGCACCGCTCTGTTATTGCTGTTTTTAAAAATGGAGCCACCACATTCCTTGGATTTTAGGTGCGTCCTAATCTGTGGAGTTGATCCTTCCGCTGTTTTGACTTTTCATGATGCACATAGATGAGCAAACAGTGCATTCTAGCATCAAACAAATTTCTGCTTCACTTTTCCAACCTACCCAATGCAGCCTTTGACCTGATTAGGAGAACGCTGGCGTTGCATCAAGGCATAAGACAGGCATCCCCAAACTTCGGCCCTCCAGATGTTTTGGCCTACAACTCCCATGATCCCTAGCTAACAGGACCAGTGGTTGGGGAAGATGGGAATTGTAGTCCAAAACATCTGGAGGGCCGAAGTTTGGGGATGCCTGGCATAAGATCTGCTCTGTTCTCTTTTGCTCTTCTTGTGTACAGTGGAAAGAGAAACAAAAGGAGAAACAGTTCCTATGCCATTGGATGCCGGCCTCCTTTGCGGATTGGTTTTGTGCAGCGTTCTCCATTCAGCTTCACCTCAAAGAAATCAGTTTGAGTGTGATTTGGATTGAGCCCCAATTCTTTTCCCTGTGGAATTATATCTCTACCCAACTTTTCAGCTCCCGGCTTCAACCAAGATCGTTGCAACATGGTCCCAATCTGAGCTGGCAGGTGTGGGAACTCTTCCTTGTCAGACATTCCTAGGTTGTTTAAAAATGTCTGCCCCCCTCAGCTGAGTTCTGAAACTGGAAGCAATTCCAGATGGGGGTGAAAGATGCCCATGGGGTATTTGCACAAGATAATCAGTGGGCATGGAAGCACCCCTGTCTAACACCCACAGATTTTCAATTCCATGCCCCACATCCATGTTTATCTCAGAAAACATTGAGGGTTTGGGAACACGTATTTGCCAAGATAAAAATGTTCTGCTCTCACACCCAGCCTCTGGAAAAATTCAAGACCAAACGGCCTCTCTATTCGAACCTGTGAAGGGTACTTAGCTCAGATTTCCATGTATTTCCAGGGCAAGAGATCTGTGGAGCTTGGAATAGTCACTGATAATACCTACATGTGCTTGGCTGTCCTGATACGGCCAATGGATCATATACTCAAGAACCCACAGTCACCAGTGGGTGGGATACGGATGGACAACCTGTAGCCTCCCAGGTGTTGCTAGACTCCAACACCCAGCCAAGCCCAACCAGCCATGTCCAGTGACATGGGATGATGGGAGTTGTAGCCAAGCAACCTCCGGAGGACCAGGGGCTCTCCATCCCTACTAGGCCCAAGCCATTGTGATCTTCGTAGGCCCAAAGCAGTGCAGAAGCCAGTGCTGATGTTGGAGCCCCGGGGGTCAAACCGAGAGGAGCGGTGAACACGCTACTCGGGCGCAGTCTTTGTATTTCAAGATTGTCCTCGGCAGAGAAGCAACAACACCCCCACCCCACCCCACACGCAAAAAGATGACTTTTCTCGTTGCTCACCACAGCCATGCACCTGTTTGGCCTAAACTGGCACCTGCAGCCGATGGAAGGGCAGATGTTTGAGATGACGGAAGACACGGCCAGCAGTTGGCCAGTGCCAACGGACGTCTCCTTATATTCCTCAGGGGGCACGGGGTTAGAGGTACCTGACAGGAAAGGCAAAGGAGCCGGCGAAGGTACGGTTGGTGTGTTATCCTTGTTGTCACTCCTCTGTCTGCCTCTGAATTCCAGGCATCCATCCTCATAACTCCATAACCTTCTCCTCCTAGAATCAGTAGTTGCCCATCTATGTTTCCATCTGTCCCTCGCTCAGGATTGCCTACAAGTCCTGAAGTGTGCATTGCCGCATGGTGATTTACCCAGAGCCATTCATAAAGGGAATTGGGAAGAATCCATACGCATTGCGGGCAAGGGGCGGGGGGCACAACATTTCTTCACCAAAATCCTCCTGTCTTCCATTTCCTCTCACCAGAAATGTTTTTTTTTTGCTGATCTCAAATGTTGTTTCAACGCTGTTCTTTTTACAGGGCTACCGAATGCTGATAAAAAAAACCCCCTTTCCTTTAATCAGCTTGTTGGCAAACTTGGCACGGGGTTGATGCCACGGGGTGCCGTGCCTTAAAATGAATTAAGAATCGCTGGAGCCACAGACATCAATTGGCAGTCCTCAAACCACTTATTGAATAAGCCCATTTTGGAAGTCAGTAGGGTAATTAGCGAACCGCCCTGAGATCTAGGGATGAAGGGCAGTGTACAAATTTAATTAATAGTAATAGCTGGAATCAAATTCGCAACATACCTCAACTTTGACCTGAGTAACAAACAGCCCAATTTTCCTATCAAAATGGAGATGATGAAGAAATTTGGGTGTCCCTATTCAGTCATGTTACCCAAAGCCAAGATTTCCTACTGGAGCCCTACATATTCACTTAAATTTAATATTCAGAATTAAATATTAGAATGTCAGGGGTCAAAATTAGATATTGGCACTCCACCTAGTAATTTTGGATACTGTGGTACCTTGACTTATGAATGACTCAACTTACGAATGTTCGATAGGATTTTTTAGACTTACGAATTTTTTTAAAAAAAATTCCCCATTGGCTTCGACTTACAAATTTTTCGACTTACGAAGGTCCGTTCGGAACGGATTAAATCCGTAAGTCGAGGTACCACTGTACTAAAAAAATAACCCAGTTCACAATACACCGTTTCTCCCACCTAACTTCCCTTTAAAGAAAATCCCACAAGGTACAAAATTCAGATACCCTTACCCTTCGGTCAGTGAACTTATCCCCAGCATAGTTAACTTTATCATTGCAATTTATCACCCTTGTCCTAAATATTTTATTGAGAAGCAAGTATGAGTCATTATTTACTTCTAAGTGAGCATGCTTAGGGATGCCAGTTTAAAATCTGGAAGTTGTCCATTTCTCTTCTCAATTGTCCTATGGAGGGTCCATGTCTTGTACGTGGCTTTCTGGCTTCTTGCAAGACGCCAAGAGGAATTAGTACTTGCTGGAATTAGTAAGCTGCAGCTGTTCAGGCCTATGCAAGACCAGCCTTTGCTCTGGGGGGGGGGAGAAACATTTGACAGCTTGACAACCTATGAGATAACATCTAATGAGGAATCCATGGCAGAAATACCTGCAAAAGGTGAAGTTCTGACTCTTTCCAAAGAGCAATCATTAACCACTTCAGTGGTGAGTCAGAATTTGGCTCCAGGTATGGAATGGGCAGGTTTTTTGTCCCTTCAAAAATGAAGGGTGCCTGCTGATGTAACCAATGTGTCTGAAGCCAAATTTGAGTTAATTCAAACTTTCCCACTTGTGATTCACGTTCCAAGCCCCGAGTCACCTTTCTTTTTCACCCATGAGCATTGCCCCTTCCAAGATCTGCTCCTGGTAATCACTGACATTTGAAGTCCACTCTACCATGTTTTTGGATGTTCTTAATGATGTGGTGTACTATATATATATATATATATATATATATATATATATATATATATATATATATATATATATATATAGAATAAAGAATGGCCACTATATATGAACAAGCAAAAAGGAAACATAGAAAACATAGCAGTAATAGTCATAGTTGGGGGAGGGAGCCTGTTATGGCGACAGGAGATTGCAAGAGTTGTGTTGACACAGGATTAAAAGGTTAGAGGCCAGGCTGGCTTTCCTGAACATTTAAACTTGGGTAGCACTGCTGTATTGGGACCCAGGTGGCGCTGTGGTTAAACCACTGAGCCTAGGGCTTGCTGATCAGAAGGTCGGCAGTTCAAATCCCTGTGACAGGGTGAGCTCCCGTTGCTTGGTCCCTGCTCCTGCCAACTTAGCAGTTCGAAAGCACGTCGAAGTGCAAGTAGATAAATAGGTACCGCTCCGGTCGGAAGGTAAATGGCATTTCCATGCACTGCTCTGGTTTGCCAGAAGTGGCTTTGTCATGCTGGCCACATGACCTGGAAGCTATACGCCGGCTCTCTTGGCCAATAATGCGAGATGAGCGCCGCAACCCCAGAGTCGGTCACGACTGGACCTAATGGTCAGGGGTCCCTTTACCTTTACCTTTAGCACTGCTGTAAGGTATTCTGTGAAATTATATTATAATTGGTTGAAGTATTTTCTGGAATTCGTCATCCTGGTAGAAATGGAAACCTGGACTGATGTGCTCCCCAAACTCAGACAGGAGGATTTTATGGTCAGCTATTTGGGGGGGGGGAAGCTATGTAAAAGTCCAGAAGAATTAGCACAGTTACACTTCCCCATCCAAGGACAATGGCCTGGTTCATACATCATGCTAAGGTAAACCATGGTCTAGCACAGGCATCCCCAAACTGCGGCCCTCCAGATGTTTTGGCCTACAACTCCCATGATCCCTAGCTAACAGGACCAGTGGTCAGGGATGATGGGAATTGTAGGCCAAAACATCTGGAGGGCTGAAGTTTGGGGATGCCTGGTCTAGCAGAACTGCACAAATGTGGAGTAGAGCTCACAGTTACATTCTTACTCTGTGGTTCAATTTGCTGCATGCTGAATGAAGTCAAGCTTTGGCATAGCATGCTGGTCTGAGGCTGAGTTTGCAATTAATCACAAGTTTCCAAACTTAACCAGAAGCTACAGCTTGTTTCCATGGTCCTGATGGCTAAACCACAGCTACCTTCCGCAAACCAGACCATTTGGTCCATTGCCAAAAGAGAAAGCATATTGAAAAGTATCCAGACAGCTGGTGCCGTTGAAGAGTTGCATAGCCACTGCTCGCCCTGGCATCTTGCCCCCAAAGGGAAGACTACTTGTGACTACCCGGAGAGAGTTTCTTTGGGAGTTATCGCCTGCTCGCCTCCATCAGGGCAGCTGAAACCACCCCTTCTTGTATTGATTGCTTCCTCTATCCAGCAATCCTCTATCTCCTGCTAGATGCCAAATAAACCAAGGGGTGCAAGCAATCAAGTGGTAGGAAGAACCCTGCATTTACCCTGTCCTGGAGCCTCAAAAACTCAGCCAACAAAAATAGACAAGAGGAGAGAGAGAGAGACCATGGGACTCTTAATCTCAGTGTTGTGGGTTCAAGCCCCACGTTGGGTTCGGCTAGATGACCCTCGGGGTCCCTTCCAGCTTTGCAATCCTGTTTCTATGGTGCTCAAGTTGAGGCGGGTGCACGTGCTCTGAATTAATTCATATTATGGGCTTGATTTGATTGAGGAGGCACAGGCAGAACAGAGACTCAGACACACAGGGAACAAACTCCTCTGTGGATGAAGGCTTTTGTATTCTGAAGTATTTGAAATAGCAACCTTTTGGGGGAGCTAAGAGTGGAATGTTCCCCTAGTTTTACTTCAGGTGGGTGGGAAGGAGGAACCTCCAAGTGACTAGCCCGTTGCCCGTATCCTCAGTCAAGCCACAACTACAAATCTGAAAATCACACCTGCCAGCTGCATTTCCACACGTACGGCAACGCCACACAGTTGTTTAAAATGAAGTCACATCCAGCCTGATGTGTCCACAGGGGGAGTTTAGGCTGACTTGATAACAGATGGAATCACTTAACGTTCTAAGTAGACTTTTACTGTCTAGAATAGTAAAAAAAACCTATTTTATTTTATGGCTGCAAGAATGTGCTACCAATCATGATCTTGCCACTAAACATGCATTGTCAGGGAATTCGGCTATGTAAAAAGGTGGTGGATGGAGGAGGTATTTTAATTCCTTTTTCCCAGAACGATGCTTACTCTTCCCCCCACCTCAACAAAGGAAAGAAGACCGAGATCCCCACAAACGTGGCGTGAGTTCCGATGATTAGTTTAGTTTATCTTCCTGAGAGCTCCATTTACTTTATTTTATTTTCCCGTTTAGCGTAGTGCTCTGTGCAAGTGGCCTCTTGAAATTCTACCTCCCCTGTTTGCCAAGAGGGAAATCGAGTGGGCCATTTGACCAGGGGGAGGATCTGCAAAGTGGCCTTTTTTTCTAAAGGGGCGAGGAGGAAAACCTCACAAATTTTAATCGGAAAAGAAAATTGAATCGGCGAGCTCACTGGAAGTGTCTGGTGAAAGGGGGAGGGGTGTAACTGGGCAGACTGGGGTGTTTCAAAGTGCCTCTGGTCAGGTGGAAGGAGAGTCTAGCTGAGAGAGAAAGAAACAAGGAGGAGAGTGGGCAGTTCTGTCTCGCGTTTCCCCCAAGAGAAATGCGCAGAAGACAGCACGGCTTATGACAACCCTACCCTTATTCAGGCCGAATACTGCAGAACAGGCTCTGGGTGGTTTACAACAACCCGGCGGTGCTGTTCAGAGGGATTAGGCTCCTACTACAGGTTGGGCTGAAGCTGAGGTTGTAGTTACATGTGGCTTTTACCCCCTTGCAAAAGAAAGAAGAAGTCGTGCGCAATAATACACTCTTATACCCCTGTGGCAGGTGGGGCCGGCAGGGAATAGCAAGTATAGGCAGCTGTTAATATCTGCAGGTCAGAGGATGGGCTGAGTTCGATTTGGATTCTTAGTCAAAATTTCTCCGTACCACACAGGTCCCAGCAGACATTAATATGCATCATTTTCCCTGCCCCCCCCACCTTCAGACCTCCTCCCAGGCCAAATCCAACCCTCAATTGTTTGTAGAAGCTTCCTGCTCCATAGACCTGCATACAAGCCAGCTTTTAGGTGCTCGAAGACAAAAAAAAAAGTAAACAAATTGCACACAAATTAAAGACCCAAGTTACTATTGAGTGCTATATTTCTTTCCCCTGTAACACAGACATACACAACCCAACAACATTAATAGACAGGGAATCATTTCAGGCCAGCTTTTCATTTTTTAAAATTTATTTCCTCTCCCCCCACCTCCCCCATTCAGGATACGTGGAACCTTCTGAGAAAGGGCGACACAGCTCTGCAATTCAATGGACTGTGCCACTTCAGACTGCCGATGGGGGGGGCCAGGATCGCGATTTTGAAAGCTGTCCACAAATAATAAACTTTCCACAAGCAGAAAACCAGCCCAGCAGGCAAAGGACTGCAGTATTCAGGGGTCCTCCACAGAAATTCCACAAGTCTTACCCAAATTTTCCCTTCCTTTGAATGTTCTCAGATGTTTCCTTCGAGCAGGAATCTCTAGGGTTGATGATGACCCTGACCCTACACCTGCCCCATTGCACTTACTTGCAAGGTGCAAACACCCTCTGGCTTTGTGGCTTTTGATAATAAAATACAGGGGGGGTTAACAATGCAGGCAGGAGCATGTTCATTCCCAGGAGCCATCGCCATAGGCTGCCGCGGAAGCGATGGTCGGCGGCAGCATTCTCACAACCTAATCCAATCTTTTCTTTTCTTTTCCTGTATCTCAGCAGGGAAGCCCAGTAGTTTCTTTCCGGAAGACAGTTTTATAGACACCGGGGAGATTGATGTTGGCAGGCGAGCCATGCAGAAGATCCCTCCCGGTATCTTTTGGAGATCTCAGGTGTTCATTGACCACCCGGTACACCTGAAGTTCAACGTTTCATTAGGGAAGTCTGCCCTGGTTGGGATTTATGGCAGGAAAGGCCTCCCCCCTTCACACACACAGGTAAGAAGAATGCTGTCACCTGAGGGTATAGGTTGAGCTCGGGTAATATATGCAGCTCAGAGCCCTCTAACCTACCAGGATGGGAGGTCATATTATTAAAAATGCAATTAAATTGGAACAACTGAAGACATCCCCCCCCCAACAAACTTCCTCCCTGCTGGATGAACAGGTCTCTGCCATGGGTGTCCACTTGGTACAGTTTTTAAATTTATCTGCTCTCATGTTGTTTTTAGCTCTCTTCCTGCTGATCTTTTTTTTAAAAAAAAACACAATTGCTCGTATCAGAAGAGGAAGTCCTTTTGAGTGCAGTGGTACCTCGCAAGATGAATTTAAGTCATTCCGCGAGTCAATTCGTTTTGCGAAAAATTCGCCTTGTGAATCGCGGTTTCCCATAGTAATGCATTGAAATTTCTTTGTTTTTTTGCCCATAGGAACGCATTAATTAAATTTCAATGCATTCCTATGGGAAACCGCGATTCGCAAGATGATTTTTTTTTTTGCAAAACGAATTCGTCTTGCGAGTCACCATCAGATCGCAAGACGCATTCGTCTTGCGAAAAATTCGTCTTGCAGGGAATTCACCTTGCGAGGTACCACTGTATAGTCTTATGCAGGCACCCCCAAACTGCGGCCCTCCAGATGTTTTGGCCTACAACTCCCATGTTCCCTAGCTAAGAGGACCAGTAGTTAGGGATGATGGGAATTGTAGTCCAAAACATCTGGAGGGCCAAAGTTTGGGAATGCCTCTAATAAAGCATCAATTTCTTTAAAAAAAATACCTCCTGATACAGCGCTGCCATCAGATGTCTTCGAAAAGTTGTATATTTCTTTATCTCCTTGACATCTGAAGGGACCCACAGATATCATCCAGACTGACCCCCCAGGACCAGTAGTTAGGGATGATGGGAATTGTAGTCCAAAACATCTGGAGGGCCGAAGTTTGGGGATGCCTGGTCTTATGTTCTCTTACCCTTAAACACAGTAGGTCTTCTGAGGAGACAAGATTTCACTGACCCACTTTTTTGCTTCCTGCCCTTTAAGTATTTGAGAGGTGCCTTGTTTTTTTATTAGCCTCCGAACCCAAATTTCAATTGAGAGGTGCCAGAACCGGGGGGGGGGGAGCCCTGCATGTAATTGTTTTCACATACTTCCCCCCCCCCAAGGAAATAACAGTATGACAAATGAAAAATAGATGTATTTCCTGTTAATGAAATTCTGCGGCGCACCTGTAACCTAGATATAGATGCCGATTTCACCAGGCTGCATCCCAAAAAACATCGGAAGACTTGGGTAACGTTCCTGAAATTGCCCTTTTTCACCTCGTTTCCTTGTGTTCCAGTTCGACTTTGTGGAGCTTCTGGATGGGAGGAGACTGCTAACTCAGGAGGCCCGAAGTCTGGAAGGCCCTCAGCGGCAGCAAAAGGGCTTTGTGCCCTTAGCCAGCCACGAGACGGGATTTATTCAGTATTTGGATTCAGGGATGTGGCACCTCGCCTTTTACAACGACGGGAAGGAGTCTGAGGTGGTCTCGTTTCTCACCACGGCTGTTGGTAAGAACTTAATTTTTGGAAATGTATGCTTTTTCGTTTTTTCCAGCCAGCGTTAGTACCGGGGCTGCCATCTTCCTGTCTTCCGCCACACCAAACCCAATCAAACAATATTTCTCGCAGGGATGCTACCGTGACCCAAACTTGCTCAGGTGCTCATATTTTCTCAGTCGCAGGAATGCCGCAGACCAGGCAACCTTTCTGAGGCCGGCGCTCACGTGTTTGGAAATTTAAGGCAATTGCCAAATTGGCTGCTGTGGGGCTCTTGGCGTAGCACAAAATGGCTGCCAGGTTGAGCAGAGCAGTAAAAAGGCAAGCCCACAAAATGGTTGCAAGCGGTCCCCTCACCATACCTGCCAAGTTCCGGCCTGAGAAATAAGGGACTGGACCGGAAGTAGTGCTGCCGCCATTTTGGAACTGGGCGGAGCATGCTCAGAAGTGACTTTTGATGCTGCTCTGCCCTGTTCCAAAATGGCCACTGCACCAGAAGACGCACTGCAGCCATTTTGGAACTGGGCAAAGCAGCATCAAAAGTCGCTTCTGAGCATGCTCCGCCCAGTTCCAAAATGGCCGCCGCACCAGAATAAACCAGGGGGAAACAAAAAAATCCGTTTTTTCAGCTGGGAACAGCTGGGAAACGGGGGTGTTATGTACTGAGCTGAATCCTAGAACAATAGGATTCAGAATCAGCGGGAGCTACCCAATCCAACTCCAGGTGGAAGTGAATCCGCAACCTGATTGGCCTGCTGGAGCAGCCAATCAGGCGGCTGGCAGAAGTGAATCTGCTACCTGATTGGCCTGTAGGAGCAGCCAATCAGGCTGCAGGCAGAAGTCAATCCACAATATAATTGGCCCACAGGTGTAGCCCTGAAGTAGCCAATCACGCAAGGCCCATTGTGTAAATAATGTATATAAGCAGATGGTTTTGGGAAAAGAGCCTTTCGTCTTCTCTTCTTCTCCTTGATGAATATGAGCTGAATAAAGAGCATGAAATTCACTCTCGACTCCGAGTATATTTCACTGGCGACGAAGGTGGGATCCTGCTGAGCTGACCGCCACCACGCACTGCACCGCAGCACCGCCACCTGCTGCACCGCTGCATCGCACCGTGCATCCAGGCTTCAGCTCCAGTACCCAAGGAACCCAGAATGGCAACCGACAGCAGCTTCTTGCCATTCAAACCAGCATCAGGAGACTGGGAAGGGTACGCCGCCCGTTTCAACTTCCTCCTGCAAGCGAAAGAAGTCACCAACGATGCCATGAAGAGGGCGACATTCTTCAGCGTCTGTGGAGAGGAGACGTTTGAAATCGCCCGGGCTCTCCTTGCACCTAGAGATGTCGCTACCATCTCTTACAAAACAATAATGGAACGGCTGAAGGAGCACTTTTCACCACAGCCCTCGGTGGTAGCTTGCCGAAATGCCTTCTACGCAAAGCGGCAAGCCCCGGGGAAAACCATAACTGGGTTTGTGACCTCCCTCCGCCAAGCCGCCCGGTTATGCAACTTCTCAGAGTTGGAGAACATGCTTCGTGACCGCCTCGTCGGTGGCCTGAGGGACGAGATGTTGCAACGACGCCTCTACGCCAAAAAAGACCTCACGTTCCAGATTGCTCTGGAGGAAGCCCTGGCAACCGAAGCCGCCGAGAGGTCAACGCAAGAGGCACGACCGGCCCCGCCATCCCAACCGAGGGTCTACCACGAAGACCTCACCGACGAATCCGAATCTGACAGGGAGGAAGTACACCGAGTACAGCGGCGCACTCAAGCAGCACACACACCACAGCAGCCTCGACGAGAAGGAGGGAACTGTGCAAGCTGCGGGGAGAACCACGAGAGGAGGACCTGTCGTTTCCGCAACGCAGAGTGCAGGCAGTGCAGAAAATTGGGACACATCGCCCGGGTGTGTCGGGCTCGACTCACCCGTCGACAAGCATCAGATGACCGACCCAGGAGCCCCAGGGCACACGGCACCATGCACCAAGGCAACTCGACGGAGATCACGGACTACCAGGTATTCCAGTTGCCCCATCCCAGCACAGAGAAAATTTATATAGAGGTACAGATAGAGGGAGCCCCATGCCGCATGGAGCTGGACACGGGTTCAACTCTATCCATAATCTCGGCCCGAACATTAAGGGAACTGTGCCCTAATGGGGGTCCCAAACTAAGGCCGGCCCCATTCACCCTCCGGGACTTCCAGAAACGTAAGGTCCCTACAATGGGGGTGGGGACCTTCAGGGTGCAATATCGAGGGCGAAAGCAACAATTGGACTTGCTGGTAGTTAAGGGCCCCTACGTTAGCTTACTGGGACTGGCATGGTTTGGACCTCTGGGGCTAGCCGTTACCGGGGTGAACCGCACTAGCTTACAAGTGGACGTGGACGCCATATGCAAAGAGTTTCCAGGGGTTTTCGATGGGGCATTGGGACGATATACAGGACCCCCCATTGCCCTACAGCTAGACCCCGCTGTACGACCCATCAGGCACAAGGCCCGCCGGGTCCCGTTCGCCCTGAAACCCCGCATAGACGAGGAATTGGACCGGCTCGTGGAGCAAGGAGTGCTGTAGCCGGTGCCCAACGCCCCCTGGGAAACTCCAATTGTCACACCCGTCAAGCCTAACGGTTCGGTCCGCATCTGTGCAGACTACAAATGCACCATAAACAAGGCTCTCACGGCCCATGCATACCCAGTGCCAGTGGTCAGCCATGTCCTCGCCACCCTGGCTGGGTCAAAAATCTTTGGCAAACTGGACTTGGCCCAAGCGTATCAACAGTTGCCTGTGGACGAAGCCACAGCAGAGGCTCAGACGATTGTGACGCACAGAGGGGCATTCAGAGTAAAGCGGCTGCAATTTGGCGTTAGCGTGGCACCAGGCATATTCCAGAATCTAATGGACTCTCTCCTTAAAGGGATTCCTGGCGTCACCCCCTTCTTCGATGATGTACTGATCGCCGGGCCCACACCAGAGGAATTTGAGGACCGCCTCCGCTCCGTCCTGCACCGTTTCCAGACGGCGGGCCTCAAGGTGAAGCGGGAAAAGTGTTTACTGGGAGTGCCGCAGGTGGACTTTCTGGGATTTAAGGTGGACGCAGAAGGGGTCCATCCAACCGGTGACAAGGTACGGGCCATTTGTGAGGCCCCAGCACCCAAGAGCAAGCCCGAACTTCAGTCATTCTTGGGACTATTGAACTTTTACCATGCCTTCCTTCCCCATAAGGCAGCGGTAGCGGAGCCCCTACACAGACTCCTAGATAAAAGGGCCCCTTGGGTGTGGGGCCAGCGACAAAGGGCCGCATTCCAGGCAGTCAAGGACTTGCTCGTCTCGAACTCGGTCTTGGCACACTTCGACGAGAGGCTGCCAGTGGTGCTGGCATGCGACGCCTCTCCCTATGGCATCGGCGCTGTCCTGGGACACCAACTCCCGGATGGAAGAGAGGTGCCGGTGGCATACTTCTCCCAGACGCTTGCTGCAGCTGAACGAAACTACTCACAGATTGACAAGGAGGGTCTGGCAATCGTGAAGGGCGTAAAAAAATTCCATGATTTCTTGTACGGGCGGCCCTTTACCATAGTGACTGACCACAAGCCGTTGCTTGGCCTGTTTGCCCCCGAGAAGCAGACCCCCCAAGTGTTGTCTCCACGTGTCCTCAGGTGGTCAATTTTCCTTGCCGGCTACCAGTATGCACTAATCCACCGCCCTGGGAAGGCGATGGGCCACGCAGACGCACTCAGCAGGCTACCACTACCAGAAACAGGCCCCGACCCAGCGCCTGCGCAAGAGGTTATGACCCTGGAGCTGCTTCCCGACCGACCCATTCAGGCACAAGAAGTTGCGCACCATTCCACAAAAGATAGGGTCATCTCCCGGGTCCTGGACTGGGTGTGGCGAGGATGGCCCAGCAGCAGCCCCGGGCCAGAACTCGCTGGCTACACAAACCGCAAACATGAACTGTCGGCCCACAAGGGGTGCCTGTTATGGGGAAGCAGGGTTGTTGTTCCCCAGCCCCTCCGCAAAAGGGTCCTCACAGCCCTACACGAGACACACCCAGGGGTAGTGAGGATGAAGGCCCTTGCCAGGAGTTATGTGTGGTGGCCGGGGATTGACAGAGAGATAGAGGCCTGGGTCCAACACTGCCAGACCTGCCAAGAATCCCGCCCGGATCCCCCAAGGGCCCCAGTCCAGCCCTGGGAGTCCGCCCGACATCCATGGTCACGCTTGCACGTGGACTTCGCTGGCCCCTTCCAGGGAAAAACATTCTTCATAGTGGTGGATTCCTACACCAAATGGCTGGAGGTCGCACTGGTACCGTCCACTTCTACGGCGGCAGCCATCCGGGTACTACGTAAGCTGTTTGCAACCCACGGGCTCCCTGACACCCTCGTCTCGGACAATGGAACCGCATTCACGTCAGAGGAGTTCCAGACCTTCACAGCGCAGAACGCCATCCGCCACATCCGCTCAGCACCATTCCACCCTGCCACCAATGGCCAAGCGGAGCGCATGGTGCGGACCACCAAGGACAGCCTCCGCCGCATAACACAAGGGGACTGGGAATACCGCCTTGCCGCATTTCTTCTAGCACAGCACAACACCCCAAGCACAACGACGGGCCGGAGCCCAGCTGAACTACTCATGGGCCGGCGCCTTGCAACTAGACTGGACCGACTTCACCCTGACAGAGCTCAGGATGAGGTAGTGGTGGGGAATGGCAGGAACCCCCGGACATTTGTGGCCCAGGACCCAGTGTATGCAAAGAATTTTGGGGCAGGCCCAGCATGGGTACCTGCCACAGTCACCAAGGTGACCGGTCCCGTGTCGTACGAGGTACTAACGGAAGGGGGGCAATGTTGGCGCCGCCACTGCGACCAGCTACGGCGACGATTCCCAGGAGGAACCCGGGAGGAGAGCGGGACAGAGGGGTCCCAAGGGGACAGCAGGGCAGTGAGGCCTGTAGAGCGAGAGGGGTGGGCAGGGGAAGCAGAAGCAGTAGGCACAGAGGGGCACCCTGAGGCTGGAAGGACACCGGAACCTAGTCACAACCTAGTGGTTCAGTGGCGCCAGACCAGACAGCCCCGGCACAGCCAGCAGCCTCGGAACACGAGCCAGAACCAGAACCCCTGACCAAGGAACACCCCAGGCCACAACGCACACAGAGGCGGCCAGCAGACCTTGGGGACTACGAATGCAACTTCCCGGGCAGGACTGGAACTTAGAGGGGAGGGGTGTTATGTACTGAGCTGAATCCTAGAACAATAGGATTCAGAATCAGCGGGAGCTACCCAATCCAACTCCAGGTGGAAGTGAATCCGCAACCTGATTGGCCTGCTGGAGCAGCCAATCAGGCGGCTGGCAGAAGTGAATCTGCTACCTGATTGGCCTGTAGGAGCAGCCAATCAGGCTGCAGGCAGAAGTCAATCCACAATATAATTGGCCCACAGGTGTAGCCCTGAAGTAGCCAATCACGCAAGGCCCATTGTGTAAATAATGTATATAAGCAGATGGTTTTGGGAAAAGAGCCTTTCGTCTTCTCTTCTTCTCCTTGATGAATATGAGCTGAATAAAGAGCATGAAATTCACTCTCGACTCCGAGTATATTTCAGGGGGTTTCCCGGGGAATACGGGAGACTTGGCAGCTATGCCCCTCACCCCACTAGGGTGTGTGTGGAATTCAGCCTCCGTCAGCCACACTCATTCGCAGAGAGAAAGTCTTCATGCATCTCCTGTATTCAGAACAGAAGGGAGACGGGAAGCCGAATGAAGCACCCAGTGACATGGGGACACATTTACAGGAGCACATGGAACACGGCAGAAGCTGAGCAAGTGCAGGCAGGAACGAAGTGAGGAGAGTTCCCTGTGCATTGTGGATTATTAAAGGGAGAATTACTGAGGCCTTCCGTGAGCAACACTGGAAGTACCGGCTAGCACACCTGTCTCCTGTGGGCACCGCTTGGGCAACATCTTCCATTGACCCCAATTTCTATTAATAATAATAATATACTGCCCTGTATAATGAAGGCGCCAGGTGAACTTCCCTGGGGAGAGCATTCCACAGACGGGGAGCCACTGCAGAGAAGGCCCTGTTCTCGTGTTGTCACCCTCCAGACCTCACACAGAGGAGGCACACGAAGAAGGGCCTCAGGAGGTGATCTCAGGGTCCGGGTAGGTTCATATGGAAAGAAGCAGTCCTTGAGGTATTGCAGTCCTGAGCCGTTTCTACTTTGGAAGAGGCCAAGTGTTGTTGTTTTGTTGTTCTTACGCTAAAAGATCTCAGGGCCGTTCGCAAGATAAAAATACAAGATAAAAGGATGAATACATAGTTAAAACCAAAGAAAACCAAACAATAACCCTCTCCCACTTTCCAGAGAGGTGGTGACTGGTCCAAGGCCAGCCAGTGAGCTTCATGGCTGAGTCGGGGTGTAATCCCTGGTGTCTCAGCATTCTAACCACTGGCAGGCTGAATAAAAAAATTCCTTCAGTAGCACCTTAAAGACCAACTAAGTTTTTATGTTGGTATGAGCTTTCGTGTGCATGCACACTTCTTCAGATACACTTGAAACAGAAGTCAGACCCTTATGTATATACAGAGGGTGGGGTGGGTGGGAATGGGTGATGGGCTGATGGGAGTGGTAAACCTGTAGATGGCTGTTAACGACTGCTGATGACTGCAATTGGTCCTGCGGCGGGAAAAGCAAGGGCTGAGGCGCTAAAGAAAGCTAGATCATGCACAATGAGATAAGAATCCAATGTCTTTGTTCATCCCAGGTGGCTCCATGGTTTTAAGCTTGGTAATGAGTTCCAATTCAGCAACTTCTCTTTCCAGTCTGTTCCTGAAATTTTTCTGTAATAAAACAGCTGCTTTAAGATCTTGTATAGAATGTCCTGGGAGATTGAAGTGTTCTCCTACTGGTTTCTCTGTCTTGTGGTTCCTGATGTCAGATTTATGTCCATTTATCCTTTGGCGTAGGGTTTGGCCTGTTTGTCCAATATAGAGAGCTGAAGGGCACTGTTGGCATTTGATGGCATACACAATGTTAGAAGATGAGCAATTAAATAGTCCTGAGATGGTATGTTGGATGTTGTTGGGGCCAGGAATGTTGTTGTCCGGGTGTATGTGGCAGCAAAGTTGGCATCTGGGTTTATTGCAGGCTCTGGTACCAGTGTCCATGTTAAGTCTGGTGGTTGTACTGGCAGGCTGGTTAGATTTTCGCTAGACCAGGGGTTCCCAACAATATTTTCTCGAGGACCCCTCATCGAGCCGCTATTGTGACAAGGACCCCCATTAATTCCTAATCCTAAAATTAAAAAGTGAGAGCCAAATTAAGAGTCTTTTTATATTTTATAGTTATACGTTTTTTACAGTTACAACAGAGTACTGCATCAGTATACAGTTAGTTCTAATTTTCAGTTCTTAATGAGATGAGTTAAATCTGTCCTTTGAGTCCATTATTTCTGAAATATTAGGTTCCAAACGTGAAACTTTCACTCTGAAATCCGACCGCATGTCGAGCCGATTCCTATATTTGTTTTTCATGAAACACATGGAAGAAAATGCTTGCTTTGTTTACAAACACTACTGTTTTGCAAAGAGGCAGCGCGCACCAGGGAGGAGGGAGGGGAATGGAGAAGACAGGGTACCTGCGCAGTAGCGCACAAATGAAGCCAACGCGCGCAAAGCATCTTGGGGAGGTGAGCGTTAGTAGAATGCGCGCACTGCCTCTTTGCAAAACAGACTCTGCGCTAGACTCTGCTCATGCAGGAAGCGGCCAAAACAAAAAATCTGTTATCATGGGAGACACCTGGCTTGAGAGCAGTACATGTGAAAAGGATCTAGGAGTCTTGGTAGACCTCAAACTTGACATGAGTCAGCAGTGTGATGCAGCAGCTAAAAAAGCCAATGCAATTCTGGGCTGCATCAATAGGAGTATAGCATCTAGATCAAGGGAAGTAATAGTACCACTGTATTCTGCTCTGGTCAGACCTCACCTGGAGTACTGTGTCCAGTTCTGGGCACCACAGTTCAAGAAGGATACTGATAAGCTGGAACATGTCCAGAAGAGGGCAACCAAAATGGTCAAAGGCCTGGAAACGATGCCTTATGAGGAACGGCTTAGGGAGCTGGGTATGTTTAGCCTGGAGAAGAGAAGGTTAAGGGGTGATATGATAACCATGTTCAAATATATAAAAGGATGTCATATAGAGGAGGGAGAAAGGTTGTTTTCTGCTGCTCCAGAGAAGCGGACACGGAGCAACGGATTCAAACTACAAGAAAGAAAATTCCACCTAAACATTAGGAAGAACTTCCTGACAGTAAGAGCTGTTCGGCAGTGGAATTTGCTGCCAAGGAGAGTGGTGGAGTCTCCTTCTTTGGAGGTCTTTAAGCAGAGGCTTGACAGCCATCTGTCAGGAATCCTTTGATGGTGTTTCCTGCTTGGCAGGGGGTTGGACTGGATGGCCCTTGTGGTCTCTTCCAACTCTATGATTCTATGATTCTATACGAAATATATTTAATATATTTTTTATTCTAATAGCATCTTGCGGACCCCTCTGGCATAGCTCGCGGACCAGCTGTTGGGAACCACTGCGCTAGACAATTCCTTTCTGTAGGGTCCCACACCCCATTCACACCAAAGGACCGTTTCATCCAGCATCCACCAGGACCAACCAGATGCCTCTGGGAAGCCCACCAAACCGGGGCACGAGGGCTGTAGCCTTTCTTGCTGCTGTTCACAGCTGCCAGTATCCATTGGTGTGCAACCACCTCTAAACCTGGAGGTGACTGATAGCCAGCACTGCACCTGCCCTCCTTTAAAAGGCGCCCAAGGCTGTAGCCACCATTGCTTCTCAATTCAACAATTTCCACACGCTGCACCTACTTGGAATCCAGTATCAGGGGGTCGTGGGTGATGCTTACCCAAAACCCCTCCATGGGCCTTGCTCCTCAGGCTTTCACCGGGAACGGAAATCGTCAGCGCAGTGCATTTGCGCTGGCAGAACCAATCCAGAGCCCCTTCCTTGTGTGTTCACATTGCATTGATCTCTTGCCGCAACTCACCTCTGTCCTATCCAGATGCCCGTGGCAGGAAGTTAGGTAAACTCTTCTCTGAGCTTGCCTTTGTATACCTCCCTTCAGCATGTTACAGGTGAGACACTTGTGGGGATGCAGGGAGCCACAGTTTCTCCCGTGTGGGATACAGCCCTCATCTTAAAAGACGGCCACATTTCCAAACTTGCTTCTGCAGCTCAAGAAAAACAACAATAAATCAATACTGTACAGTTAAACCTCGGTTTACGTCTACCTCTGTTTGCGACCGCTTCGGCGAGCGACCGCCGCAGACCCGAAAGTGTTTACATCCGGGTTCCGCGGCGTCGGATGCGCAGGCGCGATCTGCACAGCTTGCACATGCGCAGAAGCGCTCTATCAGCGCTTCGCGCATGCACAGAAGCGTGCCTTCGGTGAGCGACCGCTTCGGCGAGCGACCGCCTCCACGGAATGGGTTGCGGTCGCAAACCGAGGTACCACTGTAAGTAATTGGGTCGTGATTTAGTCCTGCCTGAAGGGCGTTGTATATTTCCACACTCTTTACAACAACTCTGCATGGTAGGGCAGCATTAATTGGCTCATACTGCTGGGTCAGGGTGAGGTTTAGGCAGAGAATTTTGCCTCTGGCTACCCAGCGAATTCAGGGCTGGTGAGAGATTTGATCCAGGAATTTCTTAGCTCGTAGCTCGTAGCCGCTACATTACGAAGCCTCGCCAAGTAGTCTAGATTATTTTTTGCTCTGCTGAAAGCTGAGACGGACATTCTTTCAACAGTCAGTATTTGGTTTTGTTCTGGTTTTATTTTATTTTATTTTTATTTTTTAAAAAGCTACTAAATATCAGGAGACTCTCAATAAAAACCACACAGGGTGGCCATAATTAACAGCTATTTTATATTTCACGGAATCAGGCCAACCATGTTCCTTCGCCCCTAATCCATCTTGTTGTAATTCACAGACCCTCCCATAAAAATTAACACTTAGCATTCTCCTAACCACAATGATTACTTAATGGTCCAATTTTTTTCTTCCTGGACTGCGAAAACGAAGGGTTGTTCTGAGCTTTCCATTAATCCTTCTCCCCAAAGAGGCCTTGGCTCTGAGTCTCAGCTGTCTGCAGTAGTTACCTGAGAGCTATTGGCTGTAATTTGTCTTGGCAGGTTAATTAAAAGTTTAGGTCTTATTAAAGCAAAGTCATTAAGGCTGCAATGTACTTTTTTTTTTAAACCATGAAAGTTTACTTAATCACAGTTTGAAATGCAATTGTAATATTCTGCTTTCGGGTGAGAACTTTGAACAGGTATTCACTGTCAGGAACGCGTACATTTTCCCATACACACGTATGTGTGTGCTCGAGCCTATTCATCGTTAAGTGGTGCAGAAAATAATTGCACTTTAATTTACCACGTGGTAATCTGACCCTACAGAATGCAGTTTTTTATTCCGTGATCCTCTTGCAGCTTACAATTGGAAATGAGATGGGCTTTTACCTCTCTGTGCAGCATCTTCCCCTCCAGAGGACTTTGCAAGGTTGCTCCTGGAGATTTTCCATCTAGTCCCACATCCCCTACCCGTGAAACTCCCACTTCAACTGCAGAAGTATATTCACATCCACATTACGATGCAGTCGCAGAGCTAGCTGGCCTCTGGGTCAAGAAGGGCCATAGCTCCGTGGTAGAACGTCTGCTTCGCATGCAGAAGCTCCTAGGTCCAATCCCCAATAGCATCTCCAAGTAGGGCTGTGAGATAACCTTGCCTGAAATCCTTGAGAGGAGCTGCCGGCCAGTGTTGGCACTACTGAGCTAGATGGACCCATGGGTCTGACTCAGTGCTCCTATCAGAGAATTGTGGGGTTGCAGAGTTGGAATGGACCCCAAGGGTCATTTAGCACAACCCTCTGCAATGCAGGATTCATAGAATAGAATCATAGAGTTGGAAGAGACCACAAGGGCCATCCAGTCCAACCCCCTGCCAAGCAGGAAACACCATCAAAGCATTCTTGACAGGTGGCTGTCAAGCCTCCGCTTAAAGACCTCCAAAGAATCCATGACAGGTGGCCATCCAAATTCTGCTGAAAAGCCTCCAAGGAAGGAGAGCCCACAATCTCCCAAGGAAGACCGTTCCACTGTCGAACAGCTCTTGCCATCGGGAAGTTATTCCTGATTTTGAGTTGGAGTCTCCTTTCTTGTAAGTTGAAGCCATTGGTTTGGGGAAGCAGGAGAAAACAAGTTTGCTCCTTGAGATATTTGAAGATGGCTATCCTGTCTCCTCTCAATCTACTCTTTTTCAGGCTAAACATACGGACCTCCTTCAACCGTTCCTCATCAGGCTTGGTTTCCAGACCCTTGATCATCTTACAACAATAAATATAATTTTATTATATTACCCCCACCCATCTGACTGGGTTGCCCCAGCCGCATCTTGGTTGCCCTCCTCTGCACACCTTTCAGCTTCTCAACATCCTTCTTAAATAGTGGTGCCCAGAAATGGACACAGTATTCCAAATTGTGGTCTGTCTAAGGCAGAATAGAGCAGTACAATTTCTTACATTGACCTGGGCACTATACTTCTGTTGATGCAGCGTAGAATAGCATCAGCCTTTTTTTGCTGTCGCAGCACACTCTTATACTGAGTGCTGAGCCAACAATGGGGGAGATTTTTTTATCTGCCCCGAGACCCTGCCGAGTCACAGCCAGTCTCAGAATATACCTTGCTCGCTCGGATAGTCAAATTGTCTAGTTTGAGGCAGCTTCCAAAAATATGCCTCGGAGAAAAAGCTCTACATACTTGCTAGATCTCCCCCAATCTGGTCTGCTTGTGTGTTTACCTATGGAGAATCTCACCCATATATAAACTACCAAAGCGGATTTTGCACTTTCCGCCCGCCTGTTGCCGAGAGACATCTCACCTGCGAGGCATCAGCCTGGGATTCACCAACATCTGTTGTCCAACTGTCACAGCTGGAAGGAAACATAGCCCAGTCGTAATGGAGGGGATCATTGGCATCAATGTGCTCCTAGGGTCGCATATGAGGAAAGGTGTATTTGCGTGCTCGCTGGGTAAATGTGGGGTGCTTGGATCGGAAGCTGCCTTTAGTGCAGAATGCTGCAGTATGGTTGCTGGCCAGAGTTAGACCCTGCCCACTGCCCAGACTTCTTCACTGCTTTCTAGTTGGCTGTCGGGGCAAGTCCAAGGTGTTGCTATTAGCAAATGAAGCCCTTAACCTTGCAGAATTGCCTTACCCAGTGCTCTCCCCCACCCGCCCCAAAAAATAGGTGTTGGTGCTCACCACGACATCGTTGCAGTAAGTGTCACACTTTTTAACAACGACAAAAAGAAGTGCCGTACTGCGAACCCTTCAGTACCTCCTGAAATAAAAAGCACTGGCCTTACTCCCATTCATGCCCTGTTACAGGTGCAACATACCGTATTTTCCTGTCTATAGGATGCCCCCTTGTATAAGCCCCCCCCCTATTTGGGGGGACTCAATTTTAGGAAAATGAGGGGAGATGGCCCAAAGTTGTTGAGCCTCTCCCCCCACGCAGCTGAGGGAATCGGGGGAAGTTGTGCTCCTGGGAGCACAACCTCCCCCGATGCTGCTGCACTCGGGAAATGACCCAGGGAGCGCCCACTGCACGCAGCGGCATCTGGGGAAGTTGCACTCCCGCCATACCTGCCAAGTTCCTCTCTGAAAAATAAGGGACCGGACCGAAATTAGCATACCGGAAGTATCGTGACGGCCATTTTGGAACTGGGCGGAGCATGCTCAGAAGTGACTTTTGATGCTGCTGTGCCCAGTTCCAAAATGGCCGTCGCGCCAGAATAAACCGGGGAAAAACAAAAAAAATCCGTTTTTTCGGCTGGGGACAGCTGAAAAAACGTGGGTTTCCCGGGGGAAACGGGAGACTTGGCAGCTATGGCTCCCACCAGCGAGCTGGCTGGCGGCACTCAGCTCCCCCCCCCATGCCACTATCCGTGTGTTGGACGACTCCAGTTTTTTAATGTGAGTCGAAAAACTTTGTCCAATACACAGAAAAGTATGATAATTCCCGTTACACGGCGGTAAGAAATAGTTATCTTAGTGTGGCAGCACATACACTTTGGAACTCCCTGCCTATTGACATCAGGCAGGCACCTTTGCTGTACGCTGCAATTCTGTACCCTTTCAGGGGCCGTCTTGAAACTTTTGTTTAGACAAGCCTAGCCAGACGTGTAGAAGTTACATGCGTTCTAATCTGCAGCTTGATTTTAATCAGTTTCTAAATACCTGCTTATAACTGTCCTTTGTTGATGATTTCACAGTATTTTTTTATCAACTTCTTTGAGGGTTTATTACTGTCAAGCAGTACTGTGTACAAAGTTTGCTAAATCTATAATTAAAGGTAAGAGAATAAAACCACACTGAGAGCCCATTTGTGGGGCTAAAAGGCAGGCTGTTTATTTTCATATATTTTAGAAAGAACTATGGGCACACTTTAAAATCTCCTCAGCAGTCATAGCCTCCTTTTCTGGGGGTTTTTCTGGGGGGTTGTGGTGCAACAAGGAAGAGGGATATAAGGTTTTGAGTGAGACACTGCATATACTAACTAGGGTGCAATGTTCCAGGTCACCAAGCAGATGGAATAGATAGATTTGGGCCAGGAGGGCAAGTTTGCGGGGTGAGAGGCAAGCTCCGAGATGCCTAATTTTAACCGCGATCTTGTGATTCATACAGGAGCCGTTAAACACATTTTGTCTCCGTGTGACCGGCTTTCAAAAACTAGAAGAAATGTGGACGGGATGTGCACATTTGAGCCAAGCCAGAATACGGGCAGGAAGCAAAGGAGCATGGTGCGGGCATGTCTAAATCGGGAGTTCTTTCAAGACTTTTGGGTGTGCGCTTGTCAACACCCACCTCTTTTAACGCTTCAGTTTGTTTTGGCTTATAGAGGCATGATGGCTGAGTCATTAGTGTTTAAAAAAATATAAACATGTAGGCAGAGACTTGGGAAATCGCGGAGGCACAATGGTTTTCTCTGCCCAAGTGGTGGAAAGCTGCCTTGCACAGAGGGGCTTGAAGAGTGGTTTATTACTGACTTTTTGGGGAAGGGGGAATAGCTCAGCTCTTTGCATCATAAAGGTAAAGGGACCCCTGACCATTAGGTCCAGTCATGACCGGCTCTGGGGTAAGACTCTCTACTTCGTAGTGCAGCATCAATTGACATGATGTCAGGTGTTTTTTGCGCTTTGACGTCTCGAGGATGGGACGTCAAAGCACTTCAAGTTATACTGAGCCAGACCCATTGCCTCATCTAGCTCAGTATTGTCAATGCCACCTGACAGCAGTTCCTCCAGGGTTTGAGACAGACTATCTCCCAGCCCTACTTTGAGATGCCAGGAATTGAACCTGTGACATTCTGCATGCAAAGCAGACGGTCAACAAAGGATCAATGGCCCTGACCCACTGGCTGTCAGGAGTATGGGCAGGAGTCAGGCTCTGGGGCCTGTAGTGCTTTGCAGGACTGGGGCATGCCTCAGCTTGTGCTGGAGAAGCAAGGCGTGGCCACACAGGTGAAGTCCTCAGCTTGTGCTGGAGAGGCAAGGAGTAGTCACCCAGGTGAGGCACTTGAGATCTCACTGCACCTGGTGGCAGGAGCTGGGAGGGATAAAAGCCCAGCATTTCCCTTCAGCTCTTTGCCACAGCAACACTATCCCTGCCTGGTTGCATCTGGCCTCTTGATCCTTGCTCCGTGAACCCTTGCCTTGCCGACGTCTTGATCCTTGCTCCATGGACCCTTGCCTTGCCGACGTCTTGATCCTTGCTCCATGGACCCTTGCCTTGCCGACGTCTTGATCCTTGCTCCTTGGACCCTTGCCTTGCCGACGCCTGAATCCTCGACCCTTGGACCTTCGCCTTGCTCCTTGTTCCTTGAGCCTTCGCCTTGCTCCTTGCTCCTAGGACCCTTGCCTTGCCGACTCCTGGATCCTCGACCCTTGGACCCTTGCTTTGCCTTCGCCTTGCTTCTTGTTACTTGAGCCTTCGCCTTGCTTCTTGCTCCTTGGATCTTCGTCTCTACCTTGCTCCTTGACCCTGCAACTGCCTGCTGCTGGACCCTCAGCCCTGCACCTGTTCCTGCTTCTACACCACCATCTTGCCTCTGGTCCTGACGCCCGCCGACCGGACCGTGACAGTGGCTTTCTACCCACATGCATTATTTTGTAAGCCACCATCATCTCCCCTCTTGGTCAGGACATTCAGCTCCGATGCAGGAAGATCAAAACTGAGAGCTTCCACATTTCTCGAAAGCCGCCCTTCCAGGAGTCTCTTTCCATGTCAGGAGAACCTTGGGAATGAGGCCCATTATAGTCCACTTCTAAGCTATTGCAACCATCTAATGCTAGCCTCTTGGCAGTGGACAAAAGAAAGGAACTACAAAGTGGAGGTTTCTCCTTGCAATAAGCCCGTTTCATCCCCTGTCCTTACAAATTACAGCTTGGGAAGACCAAGGTCTCTCTCCGTAATAAATTAACCTCCTTGTAAATGACTTTGGCAGCGTTTTTCTAACACAGATGCTCCTCGGCAAAGCGCCTGGCGGATTCACCTCTGCCGGATAGCAGTGATTTATTTGGGACAATCTGGTCTAAGTAGAACAAAATAGCAGGTCAAGGGAGAGCTGGAGTCAGCGCATCTGGGACAGATGTTGGCCAAAAACCTGTTTGGAGATGGCAAGGAACAGCCGAGAGCCCGGCTCCAGTCATCTACGGAGCCTTCCCGCAGCTGTTGCTGTCAAGCTTGAAGAACCAGGCAGCTCAGGGAGGAAGACTATATAAGATAGGACAAAAATATTTTATTTTATTTTTAAAGAAAGAAAGAAGAGTGGCCTTATTATGTCAAACTAAGGGCATGTCCTCTGCAGGTAAAAGTTGGTGTGGCATCAAGTCAGAGAGGTCTTCCAGGTGAGCCAATTGGCTCTTGCACTTCGGTGCTCCTGTTTTCTAAAAGAGGATTAGGCAAATTTACAGAGGAGACGGCTAAGCTCTGCTTCCACAGTTGAGAGACAGCAATGCTTCTGAAGGCCAGTTGCTGGAAATCACAGGAGGGGAGAGGGCAGCTCTTGTGTTTGAGTCCTGCTTGCAGGCTTCCCAGCATTCTGAGAACAGAATGCTGGATTAGATGGGCCATTGGCCTGATTCAGCATGCTCTTCTTAGGATGTGCAAGCGGAAATCTTGATGCTGACAGAATGAGTTTGTTGGATCCTGCCCAGAGTCTCCATGGGGTTCTTCTGGAGCCATTCTTCTGTAGTTACCCCATGAGGAAACTTCATGATCCTTGAACATTTCGCTTTCCTTGGTTTGATTCATCTCATTGCATTTGTATCCCACCTTTTCCTCCAAGGAGCTTGGGGTGGCGTACGTCTTCCTCCCCTTTGTCATTTCATCCCCATGGCAACCCTGCGAGGTAGGTTAGGCTGAGAGTCGGTGACTGGTCCAAGGTCATGGCTGAGTGGGGATTTGAACCCTAGTCCAACACTCCAACCACGACGCCACACTGGCTTCCTCACGTCCCAGATCACCAGCCAGCCATCTGCCCCTCTTATTCTCCTTTCCAGAGGAGTCTCCGCTCAAGGTAGACTGGTAGCCAAAGTCCTGCTCGGTTGTAAGCTAAACTAATGCTTCTATGTGATCCTGCAGTTCTGTCAAAACCCAGAAATCCCATCTCCCAGCCCCTTCCTCCCAAGCCCCAATGCTTCTTACTTGCATTCTTTCATGCATCCTGTTGATCTTCGCTCCGAGTAGTTAGATGAAGGATAAATGGATTATTATACCGCAAAAAGGCTCTTGAGTCAGCAAGTCTAGGCTTTGCTCCAAGCAAAGAGCTCTGGGAAGGTTAGGAAACCAGGGATTTGTGGAGTGGTATCAAGACCAACTTTGGTGTTAGTGACAGGCGAATCTGTCCGTTTCTCATTTTTCCAATCTTCAGTTCAATTCTTCACATTTACAAAATCAGAGTGAAATGTGGGGGGGGGGTTGGGGGGAGCAATTTCCCCATATATAATGCATTCTTAATGTTGTTTTCAGTAAGATGTGCAATTTTACGCACTTTATCTCTGCGTTTTTGTGCCCATCATTTGGCTGGAGAACTATGTTGCAAAATTCGGGGGAGAACGAATTTTAAAAGATGTTTGTGTACTGTTTCAAAAAGTGTGGATTAGGTAGGTTTGCCTTTAAATCTGAAAAAACAAGTGTACCCCATAAGATATGTGTGTATATTTATTATTATTATTATTATTATTATTATTATTATCATCATCATCATCAGGACTTTTTTCGGTCAGAACTCACCAGAACTCAGTTCCAGCACCTCTCAGGTGGGCGCCATTGCCATTACAAGACAATAAGGGAGGCGTTCATGATGAGTTCTGGCACCTCTTTTTCTAGAAAAATATCAGGCTTATTGTTGTTGTTGTTGTTGTTGTTGTTGTTGTTGTTATTATTAATTATTATTATTTGCACCACAAGCATACCAAAAGCATGTCAGTTGTTGCATAAGGAGGTTTCTTTTCCTTTGGTCTCATGCACTATTGAGAACGGGTAGCATCAAATTTACTTCTATTTTTCTTCTTTTCCCATATATATATACCCAGTGTGTGTCCATTGTTCCTCTAGGCCTCGTTTCCTCACGGCCACTCCCTCTCAACCACAGCTTGTCAATTTGCTCAGCATTTCAGCTAGGTAACTTCTCTTGATCTAAGCGTTTCTACAAAAGGTTCATTGACTGGCATAATTACTTTAGCTTCAGGGTCAAGGAAAGGTTTACATAATTTTAAACTTAATTCACATGCATTTTTTTATTTTTTTTATTTTCGGAGAGGGTTGTTGCTATTACATTTCTCCAAAGACCCGAATTCAACCTTTGCGACAAGGCCTGCAGTGTTAGCCGCAGTTGTTACCGGAGGAACCTGCCCCTGCGAACCTGGAAACCCGAGTTCAGTATGGTTTGAGTTTCTGCCCTTTATATAAGACTGAGCGCTCTCTGTTAGGTGTATAATGTTCTTGGACCCTCGGATAATGTAAGCAAAGCATGTTTTGTTCCTGTTTCACATTATAGAACTGGCTGGCTCGTATTTCCATGTAAGCCCTAGCAGCGTAGAGTATAAATTAGCGGGTGCAGGGGGTTTCTTTCGGAGAGGGGGTGCGTACCGAACTGTTTGTATATTTTGGCACACAGATATAAAATCTTTATGGCCCCCAAACAATGGGGCTTCTTAAGAACGGCAGTTTTCCCCAAGACTTGCTCTTAACTCGTACCCGTAAAAGCGAAGGGCTTGCATACATGAGTGTGCAATTGAGCACATCCCTGCGTACGAAGCTGTTAAAAAGCTAACACTTTTTGACTGTTAACCAGAGTTTTTCTCGAAGTGGGTGGGTGCGGATGAAAACACCGTGACTTGACCTACCTCATTCAAAGGACGGCTTTCATTGCAAAACATAAGGAATTCTCTCTCTCTCTCTCTCTCTATATATATATATAGTTGTACCTTGGAAGTCAAACGGAATATAGTCCGGAATCCCGTTCAACTTCCAAAACGTTCAAAAACTAAAGCGCTATTTTTAGTCATTTCCTCCTGCATCTTTTATAATCATCCTTTTGCATCTCCATTACATCCAAAATTCACCATTAAACTACAGGTGTTATTCCAATCCTACTAACAATTTTTACTGTTTACAATGGTTTATAAGTTAAATTTTAAATTTCCCCCATCCTTTATTACAATTTTGTTCTTCCGGATTTTTGAGTCTTCCGGACATTTTTGCCATTTAAGCATAATCCATCCACTTGATCTGCCATTCTTCTCTGGTCGGGACTTTATCATCTTTCCACCTCTGGGCCAATAACATCCGAGCAGCCGTGGTTGCATACATAAATAGTCTTTTCTGTTCCGTTGGGATTTCGGCACCTAAAATTCCTTTAAAAAAGGCTTTGGGTTTTTTAGAAAAAGTTATTTTAAACATTTTCCCCCTAATTCATTATATATAATCTCCCAAAATTCTTTTACTATCTTACATGTCCACCACATATGATAGAAGGTGCCTTCAAGAATTTTTTTCCTCAACCCTGCAACCAATAGGGTGAGATACTGTGTATATGGGGGGGAAATCATTTGTGGAGACACATGGGATCTCCCCAAAGCTGGGCGAGTGGCAGAGGCGGAGCTAGCTGCTCCGGGACCTGGAGTGGTGCACAACGGGGGCAGGACCATGGGGGTGGAGCCAGCATCCGGTGGGGCAAGCATCCAGGAGGGCGGGTTGAGCGTCCCAGGAGGGTGCCGACCACGGCAAGCATCCCAGGGGGTGAGACATCCAGGGTAGGCTTGGGAGTTGCAGGCAGACGGCACGCCGAATGTCACCCCCCTCAGTGATGACACTCGAGGCGGACCGCCCCCTTCCCCCACCCCTGGCAAGTGGGTGTTCTGAGGTGGCGGGTCACCCCTTCGATTTGCACAGCTTCTGAGGCAAGCCGAGCTTCCCTGGGAAACACGAGGCCTCGTGCTTTGCCATAGCTGTGCACCAGAATTAGAAATAGAGAAACCCAGATGGATATGCAGTTGCCTGAGACACCTGCTAAGAGAGATTTTGGATCATGATAAAGTGGAAGTTGCTTCTGTTTGTGACTGTGCTAAATTTATTTATCTTGTGGTGTGGCAGCACCTACCCGTTGGAACTCCTTGCCTGTTGACATTAGGCAGATGTTTAGGGAAGCTTTTAATGTTTAACAGATCATTGTATTTTAATATTTTGTTGGAAGCCGCCCAGAGTGGCTGGGGAAACCCAGCCAGATGGGTGGGGTATAAAGAATAAATTGATGATGATGATGATGATGATGATGATGTCTTCACTGTACTCTTTTTCAGAGCCTACTGGAAATATTTTTGTTCAGGCAAGTCTACCCAGATAGTTAGAATTCTGAGGTGTTATTTAGTTTATCGCTTGTTTTAATTTTAATTTTTAAAGTTTGAATAGATTTTTACTAATCATTTTACTGTTTCATTCTTCTTGTTAAACTGCTTTGAGGTTTCTTACGCTCAAGCAGTTTGTCAATTTTATGAAATAAATAAATGTAGACCATACCATCATTACTGTAGTCAGAAACATTCATTAGGTCTTTGGGAGTTTCCTGTGCGGTAGGAGGGGGCATGCATTGCTTATTTGCATCAACAGCCTTGATGTAAGGAATCTAGTGTGTTTTCCACTTTAATTTTAGTAATATTTAAAATCAGAGCTTTCCAACCTTTCCATGTTGGTGACATACTTTTAAGACATGCACCATTCCATGGCACAGCAATTCACTTTTACTAGCAAACCAGAGGTTAAACTAACCCCTTTCCAGCCCTGGGAAGAGCTTAGGGAGCATTCGCACGACAAACCCACACTAACCTGTCGAAAGCTCTGATTTAATGAAGTAAGTGTCACGCAGCCCAAGTCCTAGAGCGCTTGCACTCACTGGCCACAACAATAGGAGGAAGACAGCAAAAGACTCACTCTTGCTTTCAGTTTCTCATTTGAATACCGCATGCTTGTGTTTCCCAATAGCTTCCTAGGTAAAAGGGCTAAAGGCATCTTTTGGGGGGGGGATTGAAAGAAAGCTGAAAAGCCAAGGGGGGAGGCAGCAGGAATATCCTTGAAGGAGCCCTGCTCCTGCAGCTGTTTCCACCCACCTCTGTGGCTACTGCCTGGCCTTCCAAGTTAATATGCACTTGTGGAAATGATTTGTCCCTTGTTTCTAAAATGGCCTTCAACTTCTCATTTGAAGAGAAACTCAAAAGCCAGCACTGGCCTTGCTCCCAGCTAGAAAAGCAGAGATTGTAATATTGTTGTTGTTTAGTCGTGTCCGACTCTTTGTGACCCCATGGACCAGAGCACGCCAGGCACTCCTTTTCTTCCACTGCTTCCCGCAGTTTGGTCAAACTCATTTTAGTAGTAGTAATAATAATAATAATAATAATAATAATAATAATAATAATTTATTATTTATACCCCACCAATCTGGCTGGGTTTCCCCAGACACTCTGGGCAGCTTCCAATAGAAAAATAAAACACGGTGATCTATTAAACATTAAAAGCCTCCCTAAACAGGGCTGCCTTCAGATGTCTTCTAAAAGTCTGGTAGTTGTTTTTCTCTTTGACATCTGATGGGAGGGTGTTCCACAGGGCGGGCGCCACCACCGAGAAGGCCCTCTGCCTGGTTCCCTGCAACTTGGCTTCTCGCAATGAGGGAACTGCCAGAAGGCCCTCGGTGCTGGACCTCAGTGTCCGGGCAGAACGATGGGGGTGGAGACGCTCCTTCAGGTATACTGGACCGAGGCCATTTAGGGCTTTAAAGGTCAGCACCAACACTTTGAACTGTGCTCGGAAACGTAGCTTCGAGAACACTCTCGTCCTCTGTCGTCCCCTTCTCCTTGTGCCCTCAATCTTTCCCAACATCAGGGTCTTTTCCAGGGAGTCTTCTCTTCTCATGAGGTGGCCAAAGTATTGGAGCCTCAGCTTCACAATCTGTCCTTCCAGTGAGCACTCAGGGCTGATTTCCTTGAGAATGGATAGGTTTGATCTTCTTGCAGTCCATGAGACTCTCAAGTGTCTCCTCCAGCACCATAATTCAATTCAATTCAATTCTTCGGCGATCAGCCGAATTCATGGTCCAGCTCTCACTTCCATACATCACTACTGGGAAAACCAGTAATATACTGAAAATAAAGCAGCTTCCTGCTTACAAGTGAAAGGACCTGCAACTTGAACTCCAAAGGTTGCATAATTGTTGTTTCCTCTAGTCTTCTGCAAGTGTTTGTATGAGTTTAAAGGAGAGGGAGAGGGAGAGAATATATATATGCACAGAAACCCTTTAGTAGACTTAACATTCAGTCCCTGGGGCAAATTGGAGAGAAGAGAGTGCTTCATTTTAGCACAGCAAAACATAGGTTTAAAAATATCCCGACTTTGGGGAGGGCAGAGCGAGACCTAGAAACAAAAAGGGGAATTAACCGCAGCCTATTATTTCCCTTTCTTTTCCTCCCCGTCTAAAGCAAGCGCGGGCAGCATACCTTTTGGCATTAGGAAATCAAACTTGGCGGATCAGACCAAGGCCAAACTAGTCTAGCATCCTTTCCCCAACAGCAGCCAGCCAGATGTCTTTGTAACCTCACAAGCAGAGCTTGAAAAAGCGGTAGCTTTCTTCGTTTGTCCCCAGGCGCCTGACATTCAGAGCAGCGATGAGTGGATTTCTTTGGTTCTTCTCCTGCATTGTTCCTCTGCCCTGCACCACGTCGCTCCTGAATCCCAGTTTAACTAGGAGGATTTCTGAAATTGAATTGAAGCATGCACAGTTACCTGCCCCCTTTCCGCTCCTTTGATTCCCTTTGTGTCGTTTCCCACCTCTGTGTTCCTGAGGCACATGTTCTCGCTGATGAACATAAGGCGACTCCTGCTGCATCTGACTAAAGGCCTATCCGCTCCGGCCTTCTTTTCTCACAGCGGGAAACTAGATGCCTATGGAAAGCCTGCAAGCGGGACATGAGGCCAGTGAAATTCTCCTGCTTGTGATTCCCAGAAAATGGCTTTCAGAGGCATAGTGGGTCTGATAGCAGAGGTAATACAGTCACCATAACTAATTAATCTTCCATGAATTTCCCTGACTGTCCGCCACCCATTCCTAAACTATAGTGGAACCTCGGTTTTCGAAGGTTGACGAACATTTCGGTTTTGGAATGCCGTAAACCCGGAAGTAAATGCTTCGGTTTTCGAACGCGCCTCGGAAGTCGAACATGCCATAAGGCTTCTGTATTTAGTTTTCCGTATTGAATTTTCAGTTTTTGAACGTTTTGGAACGTTCCGTTTTCCGTATTGAATTTTCAGTTTTGGAACGTTTTGGAACTCGAGAGGTCTTCTGGAATGGATTACGTTCGAAAACCGAGGTACCACTGTATCTATGTTGGTGCCGACCATTATATCTTGCAGTAGAGAATTCTGTACGGTGGAACCTCGGTTTATGAACACCTCAGTTTACGAATTTTCGGTTTACGAACGCCGTGGACCCATCTGGAACGGATTAATTCACTTTCCATTACTTTCAATGGGAAAGTTCGCTTCAGTTTATGAACGCTTCAGTTTATGAACAGACTTCCGGAACCAGTTGTGTTCATAAACTGAGTTACCACTGTAATTTAATAACTGTGCTCTGTGAATAAGTTGTTGGCACCCATCTGCCTCGAGAGACAATGGAGTGTGCCTCTGGGAGTGAAATGAAACTGCTGCATTAGTAGCACTAAATTGACCTCCCTGAGGCACAAGCCTGAGCTGTGTGTATGGAGGTCTTCAGCTGCCCAGAAGACAAGGCCCCTCTCTCAGCCTCGCTGGTGTGGTCCAAAGGAAAGAAGAGCAAGACGTTTGGCACCAGCTGGGCTGCAGGGGTTGCTGGAAGGAACCGCACAAGGTGCCATCTCAGGGACGCCAGATTTGTGTAGGGTTTATTCGTTAGCATTTCATAGAATCATAGAATTGGAAGGAACCACAAGGGCCATCCAGTCCAACCCCCTGCCAAGCAGGAAACACCATCAAAGCATTTTCTTCTCCTGAAGATATCCTGCAAGGCAGTGGAGTTTTCCTTCTTCTAGATTCCTTCCCACGTTGACAAGCCCCATCTGCCCCTCACCTCCCTCTACACCATGTGCAAAAACTGCACGCCAGCTGAGCTGTAGTGCTGTGTCCAGTTCTGGCAGAAACGGCTTGAACCAGTGGCTTCAAACAACAGGAAAAGAGATTCCAACTAAACATCAGAAAAAAAAAAATTCTGAAAGAGCTGTTGGGCAGTGGAACGGTCTTCCTTGGGAGGTTGTGAACTCTCCTTCCTTGCAGGTTTTTAAGCAGAGGTTGGATAGCCATCTGTCATGGATCTTGTGGCTAGGTGACCCACAGGGCACCTATGATTCTTGTTGTTGTTTAGTCGTTTAGTCGTGTCCGACTCTTCGGGACCCCATGGACCAGAGCATGCCAGGCACCCCTGTCTTCCACTGCCTCCCGCAGTTTTGGTCAAACTCATGTTCGTAGCTTCGAGAACACTGTCCAACCATCTCGTCCTCTGTCGTCCCCTTCTCCTAGTGCCCTCAATCTTTCCCAACATCAGGGTCTTTTCCAGGGAGTCTTCTCTTCTCATGAGGTGGCCAAAGTATTGTAGCCTCAGCTTCAGGATCTGTCCTTCCAGTGAGCACTCAGGGCTGATTTCCTTCAGAATGGAGAGGTTTGATCTTCTTGCAGTCCATGGGACTCTCAAGAGTCTCCTCCAGCACCATAATTCAAAAGCATCAATTCTTCGGCGATCAGCCTTCTTTATGGTCCAGCTCTCACTTCCATACATCACTACTGGTAAAACCACAGCTTTAACTATACGGACCATTGTAGGCAAGGTGATGTCTCTGCTTTTTAAGATTCTATGACTCCCCATTTTACATGATTTCACTGATGCGCAATTGGGTTTGGAATGGAACCGCTGCGTAAATGGGGAGTCACCTGTATATAAGGACCATCTTCTTCAGAGGAAATAATAATAATAATTTATTATTTATACCCAACCGAAAAATGAAATAAAATAATCGATTAAAGATTAAAAGCCTCCCTAAACAGGGCTGCCTTCAGATGTCTTCTAAAATTCTGGTAGCTGTTTTTCTCTTTGACATCTGATGGGAGGGCGTTCCACAGGGCGGGCGCCACTACCGAGAAGGCCCTCTGCCTGGTTCCCTGTAAATTTGCTTCTCGCAGTGAAGGAACTGCCAGAAGGCCCTCGGTGCTGGACCTCGGTGTCCGGGCAGAATGATGGGGGTGGAGACGCTCCTTCAGGTATACTGGACCGAGGCCATTTAGGGCTTTAAAGGTCAGCACCAACACTTTGAACTGTGCTCTTTGAAGTGTACTTTGAAGTGTACTCAACCCTGAATTGCAGTGTGAGAGGCTTGTTGTATTCATGTGCTGGAGGCAAAGACTGTATACTGTACGTTTGGGAACAAGACTCTGAAGCTGTCAGTCCATCTGATCCAGCATAGCTTGTTTCTTGCTCCTATGTTCTAATCTGCCCCCCCCCCCCCGGTCTGGTCAGAGGTAACGCACATCTATACTATTGAACAAGTGCTTTAATATGCCCATTACTTAGGCGCAAGAAGAAAGTTCAGCCAATGCCAGGGAGAAAAAACCAGCAGCAATGGCCAAAGTGTGCAAATTTGGGACAGGCATCAAGTCCTTTTTTTCTAATTGCCCACATTTTTTTTAGCCTACACTTGGAGAACCATGTCTTTAAGTCTGCAGAAGCGTAGATGAAGCATTCGGCTTGGCGCGGGTGTCTGCACCAACCAGCTTACTGACATGTGTGATAAATGACCAACATTAGAAGGTACGGAAAAGGAATAAGAAAGAGCAAGAATTTTGAGGACGTGGCCTCATGATTCCCGAGAAATTATCATTCATTTGCTGGGCTTCCCTTGCCTTCATCAATCAGTATTAACGGTGTTTTGCCACATTATCTGTAGGGTGGCGGCGGCGAGCTGAGCTTCCATCATTCGGACACGTTGGGCAATACGTGCATGAGCTGATTTGTGACAGATGTGCAGGGAAGCAAAACTAGTCAGTGTTGAGACCTAAGTGTCTTGCTAATTCTTTAAATGATAATTAGCTTAAACCAAAAATCACCTTATCCTTCTGCAATGTATCCTCTTAACACCCTAATAGCGAACTCGGGTGATGTGTGCCAATATCTGTGGAGCCAGAACTTCTGCTATGTACCCATTACATAGCACCAGGCAGAGGGCCTTCTCGGTGGTGGCGCCCGGCCTGTCGAATGCCCTCCCATCAGATATTAAAGAGAAAAACAGCTACCAGATTTTTAGAAGACATCTGAAGGCAGCCCTGTTTAGGGAGGCTTTTAATGTTTAATAGATTATTTTATTTCATTTTTCTGTTGGAAGCCGCCCAGAGTGGCTGGGGAAACCCAACCAGATGGGTGGGGTATAAATATTATTATTATTATTATTATTATTATTATTATTATTATTAGTGCAGAGGTCGGCAAGGTTTAGCTTGCCTGGGCCGGTTCACTCCAGTGGAGATTTCTCCATGGGCTGGATCGCGCTCGCTCGCACCCGTGATTTCCGGTTTAGCGCAGCGTGCAGGGACTCACTGAGTGGGCGGCTCGGTTCAGGGGTGGCTTGGGGGCCGGTTAAACGACCTCCGTGGGCTGCTTGTGGCCCATGGGCCTTAGGTTGCATTAGCGGCTTGTAAAGCGGTGAGGTCGTCCTCATTCCCCCCCTTCCCCCCAGCTGTGTTCCAATTTGCTTTTTTTTATGTTGCTTTTCACACCTGAGAGAAAGTGTGGATGTCTTCACCCCGACACCCATTGTTTCCCCCCCTTCAAACTCCAGTTCACTGGAGCCATCATCTGAGCATGTGCAACAGTTGGCTGAACTGTACACACCTCAGCTGAACCACAGCTTTCGTTTTCTAATTGTTCGGAAGCTGGCTTGAGGGAAAGCACATCAAACAGGAGTGTTTCTCGGGAAGCTGCAGGATACCTATGGACTGTGACTTAAAAAGCAAGTCCACTTGGCTTCAGACACTAGTAGTGGGAGCACAATGGACCCAGGAGTAAGGGGTGAGGCACTCACTGCCTTAGCCGCAAAGGAACTAGAGGGGATCTCTCAGTGTTCACAAGGAAGACCAAGATATGTAGAGTTACAGATATTATTTTTAAAAAACAAAGAGGGAAAACAAAACAAACAAACAAAGATTTGTTGTATGCTGTATGCTCTAGGCTAGATTACTGCAACATGTTATATGTGGGGCTTCCTCTTAAATGGTTCTGAAATTTCAGCTGCTGCAGAATTGAGGAGCCCGGTTGCTCACCGGGGCAAGTTGGCTTCAGCGTATAATGCCAGTACTGCCCTGGCTGCCACTTAGTTTCCAGACCCAGTTTAAAGTGCTGGTTTTGACCTATAAAGCCTTACATGGCTTGAGACTGCAGTAACTCAAGGACTGCCTCTCCCTATTTAAACCAACCCGGACCCTGCAATCACCACCTGAGGCTTTTCTTTGTGTACCTCCTCCGTGAGAGGTCCAGACGGTGGCAACACAAGAACAGGGCCTTTTCTGCAGTGGCTCCCCGTCTGTGGAATGCTCTCCCCAGTGATGCTCGCCTGGCGCCTTCATTGCATATTTGTAGGCACCACAATCATCAGAAAGGGATTCCCTCGCATCAGGGTTGCTGCTGCCAGCCTTAATATCACACTTGCAAGACATCTTTCTAACACAGAGCTGGTTGGCCAATGGGCCTGGTGTCTCTCTGCAGCCACAGCAGGCGCCGCAACCTTCCAACAATTGGAGTTCACCCCCCAAAGGCACGCAAGAGTTAGGATTTGGCTGCAGCTTCCAGAAAGCCCACGGTACAAGTTCACCTTCTGGCTGGTGACATGTAATATCGCACCTTTGCAGTGTCCACAGCCAGCTCCGTTGTGCACCACAACACAGAAACCAGGAGGAAGGGAAGCAGCCGTAGTACTGTAGCTGATCTATTGCCCTGAGCCCATTTTGGCTGTTCTGCAGTCCAGAAGCCCGTTGGTTTCGACAGGGAGCGGCTGCTGTTGCAAAAACATGGACACAGGTGGTGCATGCAGTTGGCTGGCCTTTCACCTGCAGGAGCAAAGCAGAGCCGAGATCTGTTCCTTGAAACGGCTGGTTCTACAGTGCCCTCCCACCCGAGTCTGCCCTGCTAAATTCACACTGCTTGGGTTTTGTTGGGTTTTGTTTCTCCTTGGCGCCGGCTTGTTTGTTCCTCGATGCCTGGGGACCCGCGAGCAAAGCACGGAGGCTATAAAATATGTAACCCTTAACATGCATTTTCATTAGCAAAGCTTCTAATAAGGCCTGGTGTCGGGAAGGCATTGCCTTGGCCTCTAGCTCAAGAGAGACCGAGAGAGAGAGAGACCCCTAGTAATTAAGCATGATGCTACCCAGTAGATAAATAAGGAAGAAATACTGCAACATTTGCTGTTCTGCTGGCCCACCCAAGCCCGCCAGAGGGTGGATAATTAATCTGAAAGCGAGGTGGGGGAGGAAGAGGAGGAAGATCTATTGGGAGACCAGCCAATTTGTCCATCTCTTTAATATATATAATTGCATTTTGTCCAGAGAAAAAGTAATTCACATGGGTAATTGCAGGGCAGGGCAAGGCAGCTTTAACAAGCTCGCCGCACCATATCAGGCTCACTGCTTGCCAACTGGCAAGTGTTTCGTGACTCCGCTGTCTCCAAGGTCTGCATTGTGGGTCGCGGGGGGGGGGGGCTAAACAGGCTCCCACAGCTCCGTGAACAGATGGCCCGAGAGGAGACAGGAGTAGTCAACGTGTTGCCTTTAGATGTTCGCACTGCGCAAGTTTCACCAGGTTTCTCGGTCGCGTGGCAGAGCTGAGAGAGGTTTGGAATGGTTGTAAGTTTCTCTCGCCCACGTCCTGCTCCCGGAACACCCTTTTTTTGGGGGGGGGGGACTCAATGCCGGCTTATATTCCTTACCATTTTATATTCCACGATTTGGTCCTGCCTGAGCTGGGATGAAGGACTTGCACCAATGTAGCCCTGGGACAGCCCCAATGCCCGCCTGTTCCAAACTCGCTTACCTTGGCAGATGTTGGGTTTGGGGTGGATGAGGTAAAAGGCAGGTGGTTAAACACCGCAAAATGCTCTAGGTTCAGGTAGGTAGCCATGTTGGTCTGACGCAGTCGAAATATATATAAAAAATAAAAAATTGTCTAGTAGCTTGCACTCTGCTCTATTCAGCTGACAGTCCTTTAAAAAGGAGAAAAACAGCAACTGCTGGATTAAGACCTAGTAAGAGCAGTTACTAGTAAGAGCTGTTACGAGCCATAAAGAAGGCTGATCGCCAAAGAATTGATGCTTTTGAATTATGGTGCTGGAGGAGACTCTTGAGAGTCCCATGGACTGCAAGAAGATCAAACTGATCCATTCTGAAGGAAATCGGCCCTGAGCGCTCACTGGAAGGACAGATCCTGAAGCTGAGGCTCCAATACTTTGGCCACCTCATGAGAAGTCTCCCCGGAAAAGACCCTGATGTTGGGAAAGATTGAGGGCACTAGGAGAAGGGGATGACAGAGGACAAGATGGTTGGACAGTGTTCTCGAAGCTAAGAACATGAGTTTGACCAAACTGCGGGAGGCAGTGCAAGACAGGAGTGCCTGGCATGCTATGGTCCATGGGGTCACGAAGAGTCAGACATGACTAAACGACTAAACAACAACAACAACAACAACAACAACAACAAGAGCTGTTGGGCAGTGGAACGATCTCCCTTGGGAGGTTATGGACTCTCCTTCCTTGGACGTTTCTAAGCAGCGGTTGGATGGCCATCTGCCATGGATGCTTTAGCTGAGATTCTTGCATTGGAGGGGGTTGGACTGGATGACCGTTGGGTCCCCTTCCAACTCTACTACTCTGTTATTCTAAGCTGGATTCAAATCCCTGTTATCTTGAGCAAATCAGATCCTTGTGGCATAAGTGGGCCTTTTTTCTAACTCAGCGGGGTTCGTCTTTCAAGTTCAGACCTCTCTTTAGAGCAGTGTGTACCCCTCTCCTTTTATTGGAGATGAAGTAATTTGAAAGCCAGGTGACACCTGGCTTGAGAGCAGTACACGCGAAAAGGATCTAGGAGTCCTGGTAGACCACAAACTTGACATGAGTCAACAGTGTGATGCAGCAGCTAACAAAGCCAATGGAATTCTGGGCTGCATCAATAGGAGTATAGCATCTAGATCAAGGGAAGTAATAGTACCACTGTATTCTGCTCTGGTCAGACCTCACCTGGAGTACTGTGTCCAGTTCTGGGCACCACAGTTCAAGAAGGATACTGACAAGCTGGAACGTGTCCAGAGGAGGGCAACCAAAATGGTCAAAGGCTTGGAAACAATGCCTCATGAGGAACGGCTTAGGGAGCTGGGTATGTTTAGCCTGGAGAAGAGAAGATTAAGGGGTGATATGATAGCCATGTTCAAATATATCAAAGGATGTCATATAGAGGAGGGAGAAAGGTTGTTTTCTGCTGCTCCAGAGAAGCAGACATGGAGCAATGGATTGAAAATACAAGAAAGAAGCTTCCACCTAAACATTAGGAAGAACTTCCTGACAGTAAGAGCTGTTCGGCAGTGGAATTTGCTGCCAAGAAGTGTGGTGGAGTCTCCTTCTTTGGAGGTCTTTAAGTAGAGGCTTGACAGGCATATGTCAAGAATGATTTGATGGTGTTTCCTGCTTGGCAGGGGGTTGGACTGGATGGCCCTTGTGGTCTCTTCCAACTCTATGATTCTATGATTCTATGAAATCATCATCATCCCACCGGATTGGTCCCAGTAGAAATATCTTTTACGTCAAAGTTCAGTGACCAGTGCCTCACAGTGAGCAGTGCATCATCTAGAAAGGCTCTTGTTTTTAAGACCTCTTTTATTGGGTTGTTCAATGGTTAATTTTTGTGAGAGGCTCAGTTTTTGTGAAATGGCTCAGTTACCGCAAAGACCTGAATCAAGGTCTTTAAAAAAAAGAGAGAGGAGTTGTTTCCTCACTGTTTCCATTGTTTCTCAGTGGGGGGAGGGGGAACAGATCTAGCTAAGTTAAGGCCGCTCCTATATAATTACATCCCATTTTAATATGACACACATTGCATGGAGCGTGAACCAGGAACAATAGACTCAAACGAACCATGCTATTTTGTCATTTCACCAAACGCCATACACACACTGCCGTACCTGCCTTTATGCAAACGTCGGCGAATAAATCATCAAAATGATATTTATTTTCTCTTCGGGGGTAAAATAAATAAATAAATAAATTAAAAGGTGTGTTTAATAAGCCATGTGTGTTTTTTCCTGTATTAAAAGCAAATTGTAAACACTAATAGTTTGAGCTGTCATTAAAACAAAATGAAGTGCTGGGCACAGTTTTCCTTTGCTTATTGGCTTTCTGAAGACGAGAAGTAGTTTATGTTTCTGGTTTTTCTGGCGTTGTTTAGTAAAAGCATTACATCGTATATGGAATAAATTAATGCTGCCTGCTCAGGCAAGAAGCAGGAGTTCTGTTACTTAGATATTTTGAATTGTGTAAATGATGACACAGCTTAAGGATGTCGTCTTTCAAGAAGTTGCTCTGGACGTCTCTGATTTTGATACAGCTTTTGATTCTTTGCGTTTAATTGACTTTGACATCCTCCGAAGTCGGAATTTGCTAAAATAAATCAATGCACTGTAAGAAAATAAACAATTAGGCAAGTATCCTAATCTGTTGATCTGTTAAGGGGTAAGGCTACAGCGGAGTGGGACAAGCATCTGCTTTGCATGAAGGTCCCAGGTCCAATCCCCGCTGGCGTCTCCAGGAAGGGGCTGGGAATGTCTCTGGCACGAAACCAGCTGCACAAATATAAGATATGGGGCACCTGACTTACTAGCAGTACATGTGAAAAGGATCTGGGGGTCTTGGTGGACCACAAGCTTAATATGAGTCCACAGTGTGACGCAGCAGCAAAAAAAAGCTGATGCTATTCTAGGCTGCATCAACCGAAGTCTAGTGTCTGGAGGCGGTTGGATGGATGGTGGCTAACAGATTGAGGTTGAATCCTGACAAGACAGAAGTACTAGGGCTAGGGACAAAGGTGAGAGCTGTTTCCTAGTCCTGCTAGATCTCTCAGCAGCTTTTGACACCATCGACCATAACATCCTTCTGGACCGTCTAGAGGGGTTGGGAGCTGGGGGCACTGTCATACAGTGGTTCCACTCCTTCCTCCTGGGCCGTGTTCAGAAAGTGGTGGGGGGGATGAGTGTTCAGCCCCATGGGCTCTCACTTGTGGGGTGCCTCAGGGTTCTGTCCTCTCCCCCATGCTTTTTAACATCTATATGCAGCCGCTGGGAGAGATCATCAGGGGGTTTGGGCTGGGTGTTCATCAGTATGCGGATGATACCCAGCTCTACCTCTCTTTCAAATCAGAACCAGTGAAGGCAGTGAAGGTCCTGTGTGAGTGTCTGGAGGCGGTTGGAGGATGGATGGCGGCTAACAGATTGAGATTGAATCCTGACAAGACAGAAGTACTGTTTGTGGGGGACGGGGCGGGTGGGTGTGGAGGACTCCCTGGTTCTGAATGGGGTAACTGTGCCTTTGAAGGACCAGGTGTGCACCCTGGAGTTCATTTTGGACTCATAGCTGTCCATGGAGGCGCAGGTCAATTCTGTGTCCAAGGCAGCTGTCTATCAGCTCCATCTGGTACGCAGGCTGAGACCCTACCTGCCCACAGACTGTATCCCCAGAGTGGTGCATGCTCTAGTTACCTCTCACTTGGACTACTGCAATGCGCTCTATGTGGGGCTACCTTTGAAGGTGACTTGGAAACTACAACTAATCCAGAATGCGGCCGCTAGACTGGTGGCTGGGAGCGGCTGCCAAGACCATATAGCACCGGTCCTGAAAGACCTCCAATGGCCCCCAGTACGTTTCCGAGCACAATTCAAAGTGTTGGTGCTGACTTTGAAAGCCCTAAATGGCCTCAGCCCTGTATACCTGAAGCAGCGTCTCCACCCCCATCGTTCATCCCGGACACTGAGGTCCAGCTCCTAGGGCCTTCTGGCAGTTCCTTCACTGCAAGAAGTGAGGTTGCAGGGAACCAGGCAGAGGGCCTTCTCGGTAGGGGCACCCGCCCTGTGGAACGCCCTCCCTTCAGATGTCAAAGAAATAAACAACTACCTGACTTTTAGAAGACATCTGGAGGCAGCCCTGTTTAGGGAAGTTTTTAATGTTTAAAGTTTTGTTCTGTTTTAATGCTCTGTTGAAAGCCGCCCGGAGTGACTGGGGACACCCAGCCAGATGGGCGGGGTATAAATAATATGGTGTTATTAATAATTATTATTATTATTATTTCTAGATCAAGGGTAGTAATAGTTCCACTCTATTCTGCCTTGGTCAGACCACACATGGAATACTGTGTCCAATTCTGGGTACCACAATTTAAGAAGGATGTTAACAAGCTGGAATGAGGGCAGAGGAGGGCAACCAAGATGTGGCTGGGGCAACCCAGCCAGATAGGCGGGGGTAATATAATAAAATTACATTTATTGCTATAAGATGATCAAGGGTCTGGAAACCAAGCCTGATGAGGAACGGTTGAAGGAGCTGGGTATGTTTAGACTGGAAAAGAGGAGTCGGAGTTATGATGGGCATCTTCCAATCTCTAAACGGATGTCACGTAGAGGATGGAGCAAGCTTGTTTTCTCCTGCTCCGGAGGGTAGGACCCGAATCAATGGACTCACATTACAAGAAACCCCGGAGAGCTGCTGCCAGTTTGTGTAGACAACACTAGGCTAGGCTAAATAGGCCAGTGGTCTGGCTCAGTATAAGGCAGCTTCCTGTGTTCCTACGACAAACTTGGACCTTTTGGCACATATAGTGCCCACACAACGTTTTCCATGTTTGTTTTAATGCAAAGGGATCCTGCTGTTCCTGCAAAACTGGGCACATATAACTCTCACCTCTCTGGAATTGTATGGAGAAATCCACAATGGTTGGCGTTTAGTGTACATAATTGCTGTCACCCTAATGTAGGAAAGCTTTCTGCTCAATCGTCTGCTGCGGAGAATGAATTAAGCGTTGTTGCTTCTGTTTTCAAAACATATTCACTTATTATTAGATGTTTGCTGTTGAATTACGTTACCTTTTTTTTAATGGATGTTCTCCACTCCCATGACCAATGTCCTTTGCTTTTCCTTCAAACACTCTTTTGTTGTCTCTGTGTCTCCTTCCCACAGAATCAGTGGATAACTGCCCTAGCAACTGCTACGGGAACGGGGACTGTGTTTCTGGGACTTGCCATTGTTTCCTCGGCTTCCTGGGTCCCGATTGTGGACGAGGTAGGGATTCGGGTTAACTTTTGTTGTTGTTTGTCACTGTCCCTACTGTATCTTGTGGAAGGTGTTGGGGAGGGGGGCTTTCAGGCAAAGGGCAAGGGTTTATTCGGAGCCCACCCACCCCCTAGTCCAGGCATGTCCAACAGGTAGATCGTGATCTACCGGTAGATCACTGGACGTCTGCAGTAGATCACTGGTAGATCATTGGCTCCCCCCAAAGAGGCTGAACAACTGTGGCTCCCCTAAATAATGCTCGACATTTTATCTCCTCCCTGAAGAAACTCAACAACTTTGACCCAACCCCCCCCCAAAAAGGGGCCTTCCTCTTTCCTAAGAAAAGCCCAACAACTTTGACCTGAACCCCCCCCCCCAAAAGGGGGTAGATCACTGCCAGTTTTTAACTCTGTGAGTAGATCACAGTCTCTTGGGAGTTGGCCACCCCTGCTAGTCTATAAACAATTTTCCATACTTTTAGGTTTCTCTAGCTGAGACTCTGCAGGCCTCACTCCTCCCCACCACCACCAAACACACCCACCCCTTCCTTTTGGTTTCTGCATGTGAGCAAACAATGAGAACAATGACCCGTCAAGGGCACTGCCCCTTGGGGAAAGAATTGGTCTAAGAAGCTTAGCAATCACTATGTTTCATTGTTTGTCCAGCAACTGTCAATAGCTGGCTGAGCTTAGGCTGACCCTTTTTGCCCTCCTGTCAACCATAAGGTGGCCTCTGAGCAGCTTCTTTTCCTTGCCTGAACCTCAGAGGTTATCCTAGAGCAGGCATAGGCAAACGCGGCCCTCCAGATGTTTTGGGACTACAACTCCCATCATCCCTAGCTAACAGGGCCAGTGGTCAGGGATGATGGGAATTGTAGTCTCAAAAACATCTGGAGGGCCATGTTTGCCTATGCCTGTCCTAGAGAGCCTGCCCTAGGGCACTGAAGAAGGGAGGGCACCCAGGAGACGAGACTAGTCCAAGCAACCTCTTTAACTGAAGTTCCCACAAAGCCAAACCTTCAAAAAAAAGGTGGCTAGTCAAAAAGGTTTGTGAGGGTTTTTATTTCGCTTGCTGCAGTTATAGCCTGTGATGCTCCAAAAAAGGGGATTCAAGGCTTTGCACAGAAACCGAGGATGAAGCAAGTCAGTGCAAAATAGATTAAAGTGCACGAGACTTGACATAGGAAACATGCAAAACAACAAGGTCTGTGCTTTGTGTGAGGAGACAAACATGAATGGTACGCTTTGACCTTGAAACTAGAGCTGATGAAGAATAAACCGAAACAGGGCCTTGTTCTGGATTTCTAAAAACTGGATTGCTACTGGAATTTGTCTTATTATTATCAACTTGAAACTTTCTAAAAATTATTCCTTTACCTGGCCAGAGCTCTTGGAATCTTTTCATTTGATTTTGCATGAGGCCCCAGCATTGCTAAGGAGGGTTGGGGGTGTCCGTTGTCTGTTCTTAAGCTGAACCCCCCCCCCAAGTTCATTGGAGCGTCAAGTTGCCACCAGAAAAGGCTCCATTCTGGACCCTTAGCCTCACTCGCGTAGGCCTCTCAAAGAACCCAAGGTTTGCTGTGGCTCGTTCTCATAACAACAAAAAGGTTCCCAGAGCTGGCTCACAGTCCCCGTTACAAGACACACACACAAAAGGAAAAGGGTGTGGGGATGGAGGAGGAAAACAAGCAAGCTGCAGTCCTTAGAATGACCAGCCGGGATGGAAACCATTCAGGTAGCCTGACAGAACAGCTGCTGGTGGGGAACAGCTGAACAGAACCAAAAGCAGCTGGTCTCTCAGCAGAGGCAATGGAATAAACAACCCATCTCAGGCTTAATAGATGTTGTGCGTTTTGGCAGAAGCTCCGGATTCAGCATCCCCAGAAACCTTTCACGGCAGGCTTGTGCTGGTAGTTAGGTCAGGCACGGGGACAGCTGAGCTCAGGAAGCCACATGAGCCATTAATTGGAAATACGATGTGAAAATATAGAGCATGGGAATAGATGCCTTGATGCACCTGGGCGGGGAAGGGGGCTAATAATTCTGACCACACGGCTGCCGCGACTTCTCAAAAGCCCAATAACTAGCCCCTTGGAGTCCCAGCTGAACAGAGCAGCTGCTCGTGAAACAACAGGCAGGTGCTCCAACAGGTAAGGATGGCTATCGGTAGGAGCGATGCTAATAAAACGATGCTAACTACTTGCAAAGTCCTCGGCCCCTTGCAAACGGGAGTTTTAAACTGTTGCCTTTGTTGTTGTTTCCTCCTCCCTGCTTCTCAGCATCTTGCCCGGTCTTATGCAGCGGCAACGGGCAGTATATGAAAGGGCGCTGCTTGTGCCACAGTGGGTGGAAAGGGGCCGAATGCGACGTCCCGACCAACCAGTGCATTGACGTCGCCTGCAACAGCCACGGGACCTGCATCATGGGCACCTGCATCTGCAACCCGGGATACAAAGGAGAGAGCTGCGAGGAAGGTATTTGCAGGCATCAGCCAGTGGGTCCTATTTCCCCCCTTCGGTTTTCAGCGCAAGAGAGAGGGGAGTTGTTCACAGGCGCACCAAGTCCTAGGGGCCGAGGCCCCCCTCAGTGACTTCGCACAAACCTTGAAGTGCCAACACCACCGTTTGAGCCTGGTTATCTTTCATTTTCGGTACAGTAACCGGGTGAGGAAATGCCCAGTCCATACCTGCCAAGTTCCTGCCGGAAAAATAAGGGATCGGACTGGAAGTAGCAGACCGGAAGTAGCGCTGCCGCCATTTTGGAACTGGGCGGAACATGCTCAGAAGCGACTTTTGATGCTGCTCTGCCCAGTTCCAAAATGGCTGCCGCACCAGAAGTCGCGCTGCAGCCATTATGGAACTGGGCAGAGCAGCATCAAAAGTCGCTTCTGAGCATGCTCCACCCAGTTCCAAAATGGCCGCCGCGCCAGAATAAACCGGGGGGAAACAAACAAATCCGTTTTTTCGGCTGGGAACAGCTGGAAAAACGGGGGTTTCCCGGGGAATACGGGAGACTTGGCACCAGTCAGAGAGGGCTTCTCAGAGGCAGTTCGTATACTGACATGCTTGAAACTCCTTCCCCATCTGCACATCTAAATGTATGCATTGGTTGTTGTTTTTTCCTGGTGTGCCATAGTAAGCAATTTACTGATTCCATTGTTTATGGAGTAGCAGTGCATGTGAAATGGTGTGTTTGCGTGCTGCTTTTCCTTTGCAAGGGTCGACAAACTTTTCCAGCTGTGGGCCGGTCCGCCGTCCCTCAGACCATGTGGTGGGCCAGAATATATTTTGGGGAAGAAATGAACGAATTCCTATGCCCCACAAATGACCCAGAGGTGCATTTTAAATAAAAGCACACCTTCTACTCATGTAAAAACACGCTGATTCCCAGACTGTTCGCAGGCCGGATTGAGAAGGCAATTGGGCCGCATCCAGCCCATGGGCCTTAGGTTGCTTGCCCCTGTTTCAGAGTCTGCAACCCATGTCATATTCTGGCCTTGTATTCAAGCACTGCTTCATCAACACCATCATTTTATTTGTATGCTGCCTTTCCATAGTTGAAACTATGCTCATGGCGGCTTACAACATGACAAGATTTACAAACATAACCGCAGTCATGAACAATAAATAAAACACATCGAAAAGTACACAACCAAATGGAAACAATTTCCACGTAAATCATAAGATCTAAAACTTAAGATACAACAATAATATCAGGAACAACAAGCAACAGCTCTCTCTCAACCCCCGGTTAACAATCCTCCGTTCAACAGCCTCAGCTTTTGTAGCTGGAGTCAGTCCGCACTCCACTCTCCCAGGCCAGACGGGAAAGGGCCAGCAAGGCAAGGGTGCAGGTCGTCCAGGGCTCACAGCCAAGGTGGTCTCATTTAAAACAACGCAGATAACAATTTAAAACAATTTAAAAGCAGCTGCAGTCCTTGTGAAGCCTGCCAAGGTGGAAAGAGGCAAGGATAGGGTCCTTCAGGCCTGCAGCAGGCTGTCCTCCAGCTTCAGAACCGAACGTCTCTTTTTAAAAACGTCTTGCCTTAAGATTCCTTTCCGTTCTGAGATGGAAATGCCATGGCATTTCTCCTTGATCTGCATTCATTTCCTTGTCTTTTATAAGGCGCTGTGTTTTCATTCTTTCCTTTTATGTGCGTGAAAGATGGAAGCTCTGTTGCTATTGTTTGGTGGATTGAACTGCTCTCTTAACGCCAGACCTCCCGTTATTGTGAAGCGACGCACAAAGCGGCTCTCGGGACAGTGCCGGCGGACGGATGTGCTTGTGTCAGCAAGACACCCATCAGTCAGCTCCTTCGGAGGCGACAAGCAGGAACAACACGTTATAGCAAACACAAGGCTGCCTCTGAAAATGGCAAGCCTTCTTCTCTCCCTGTCCCAACGCGTGCTACCCTGGTGTCATCACGATCCACGCCTTCTTTCTTTCTTTCTTTCTTTCTTTCTTTCTTTCTTTCTTTCTTTCTAAAGAAAGGTTTCTTTATGGATTTCAGCTAGTACATCAGCAGGTTGTAACTTTTCTGATTATTCCAACGGTTGCTGCTTTTAGATAATTATGGTTCTGATTTTCAAATATATAAAAGGATGTTCAAATATATAAAAGGATGTCGTATAGAGGAGGGTGAAAGGTTGTTTTCTGCTGCTCCAGAGAAGCGGACACGAAGCAATGGATTCAAACTACAAGAAAGAGGATTCCACCTAAACATTAGGAAGAACTTCCTGACAGTAAGAGCTGTTCGGCAGTGGAATTTGCTACCAAGGAGTGTGGTGGAGTCTCCTTCTTTGGAGGTCTTTAAGCGGAGGCTTGACAGCCATATGTCAAGAATGCTTTGATGGTGTTTCCTGCTTGGCAGGGGGTTGGACTGGATGGCCCTTGTGGTCTCTTCGAACTCTATGATTCTATGATTCTATGATTTTGTTCATATCAGTTGAAATTTTATTACAGCTCTATTCAGACAGTGTTTTTTTGCCCGTTGCTTTGAAAGTCTCTTAAGGCTATCAAGTTGGACAGAGATTCTTAAATAAATAAATAAAAGCCCAGTATTATTTAATCGGATGGCAGCCACAAATTAGGACAAGCACCAAATGAAACACATTTTCCTAGGAGCCTTTGAGCGGTTGGGAGATTTCCCCTTTCCTGCTCAGCATTTGTTTCCCATATGCAAGACAATATTTCGTATTTCTGCCAAGAGGAAAGGAACATTAAAAAGAATCTATGAAATATGTTACTTAGGAAATCTGTGGGATTCCTTCCCCCCCAAGCTGTAAATCCCTCTAATAAAAGTTGATTTCAAATATTTCACAAATATTATTTCTTTTCCTTAAAAGAGGGCCATCTGGTCTTGATCTCAGTGCTTCTTCCTCCAATGTTTAAAATATGCCTTTTCTGTTCTCTTAACTTTTCTCTCTTACACACACACACACACACACACACACACACACAAACACACACAAGCCTATACAGTGGAACCTCAGTTTTTGAGTGCCTTGGAAGCCGAACGTTTTGAAACCCGAACTCCAGAAACCCTGAAGCAATTGCTTCCGTTTTCCAACGCGCCTCGGAATTCGAACGGCTTCTGAGGCGTGTTTTCTCCATTTTCACCATTGAAATTGCCGACAGCCCTTTGCACATCGGTTGTCAAAGGTTTCGGAAGTCGAACGGTCTTCCGAAACTGAGTACGTTCGACAACTGTGTTATCAAAGCGACATTTTAAAAATTTTTACTTACTTATTTATTAGATTTCTTTGCTGCCCCTCATCCGAGGACCACAGGGCAGTTTGCAATATAAAAACACAAAAGTACACACTATAATAACAAACAAAAACAATAGCTCTGCACGCATGCACCCACACACACAGTTTAAAAGGCCAAAGAGTGTTTAATTGGCCAAAGGCCTAGATACAGAGGGATGTTTTTGCTTGGTGCCTCGCAAGCCTCCCTGGGGAAAGCACCCCACAACTGGGGAGCCACCACAGAAAAGGCCCCGTTCTTGTGTTGCCACCCTCCAAACACCACATAGAGAAGGCACATGGAGACGGGTGTCCGATCACGATCGCAGGGTCTGGGTTGGTTCATATCAGGGGAGATGGTCCTTGAGGTATTGCGGTCTAGCCAGATCTCTCCTGCCTGTGTTTTGTTGAAGTGAACAGGAATCGTGCTAGTCTGCCTATTCTCCTGTACCTCTCCCATTTATCTCAGTGGTGAGTGGTCATGTACGATGCTGGTTGCAGCTTTGCAAAACCTGGAGCACATGCTCTTATTACCGAGCTGTGTTTCCTCCCCGATTGTATCCAGCAGGTTCAATCACCAATGCATTGTTATTGATTAATGTATTGATGGACTCCTAAACACAGTGCAGCCATACCACTGAAATAGTTCTGGAAACAGACGAGAAAGCAAGATAGGTTTGAAAAGCAATACGAAGTGAGCTCCTAAGGCAGAGACGCTTTTTCACCCAACTGGAAAAAACTTGTCAAAGCAAGCGTGTTTGCAAATGCTTCTGAAAAGCACAGATAGTAGGTGCCTGCTTCAACGGAGACGGCCTTCCACAAAACTGGGGCAGCCACACTGAAAGCCCTGCTCCTGAGATTCTGTGAAGTGGGCTTCTGGTATTGTCACAGTCCGGTCGGCGGGCGGTTGAAGCCCTGGCTGAGGACGTCAGGACCAGAGGCAAGATGGTGGTGTAGAAGCAGGAACAGGTGCAGGGTTGAGGGTCCAGCAGCAGGCAGTCGCAGGGTCAAGGAGCAAGGCAGAGGCGAAGGTCTGGGAGTCAAGGAGCAAGGCGTCGGCAGGGCAAAGGCCCAAGGGTCGAGGATCAAGGCGTCGGCAAAGGCGAGGGTCCAAGGAGCAAGACCTCGGCAAGACAAGGGTCCAAGGAGCAAGGCGTCGGCAAGGCAAGGGTCCAAGGAGCAAGAGGCCAGAGGCAACCAGGCAGGGATAGCGTTGCTGTGGCAAAGAGCTGAAGGGAAATGCTGAGCTTTTATCCCTCCCAGCTCCTGCCACCAGGTGCAGTGAGGTATCAAGTGGTCTCACCTGAGTGACCACTCCTTGCCTCTCCAGCACAAGCTGAGGTCTTCACCTGAGTGGCCACTCCTTGCTTCTCCAGCACAAGCTGAGGCAGGCCCCAGTCCTGCAAAGCACTACAGGTCAGAGCCTGACTCCTGCCCATACTCCTGACAGGTATTCTGGGGACTTAAACTGTGTAGCTATTTCAGTTCAGCTAGTGCAATTGGGAGAACAGGAATGTTGGAAGCTGAGCTATCCTGAGTTAGACCTCTGGTCCATCTAGCTCAGTATTGTCTTCACTGACTGGCAGCAACTCTCCCAAGCTTTCATAGAATTGTAGAGTTGGAAGGAATGCTAAGGGTCATCTAGTCCAACCCCCCGCAATGCAGGAATCTCATACATGACCGACAGATGGCCATCCAACCTCTGCTCAGAAACCTCCAAGGAAGGAGCGTGCAGAACCTCTCGAGGGAGACCATTCCACTGTTGAAGAGCTCTAACTGACAGAAAGTTTTTCCATATGTTTAGACTGGACATTCCCAGCAATACCCGGAGATACCAGGGATTGAACCTGGAAACTTCTGCATGCAAGGGAGATGCTCTGCCACTGCGCTATGGTCCTTCTACCTTTGAAGGTGGGGCTACCTTTGAAGGTGACTCGGAAACTACAACTAATCCAGAATGCGGGAACTAGACTGGTGACTGGGAGCAGCCGCCGAGACCACATAACACCGGTCCTAAGAGACCTACATTGGCTCCCAGTACGTTTCCGAGCACAATTCAAAGTGTTGGTGCTGACCTTGAAAGCCCTAAACGGCCTCATCCCAGTATACCTGAAGGAGCGTCTCCACCCCTATCGTTCAGCCCGGACACTGAGGTCCAGCTCCAAGGGCCTTCTGGTGGTTGGCTCACTGTGAAGAGTGAAGCTACAGGGAACCAGGCAGAGGGCCTTCTCGGTGGTGGCACCCACCCTGTCCATCAGATGTCAAGGAAATAAACAACTGAAGGCATCTGAAGGCAGCCCTGCTTAGGGAAGTTTATAAGGTTTGATGTTTTGCTGCTTTACTATTATTATCATGCAGTGCTTATCCTGAACTCCAAACAACAACAACAACAACAACAACAACAACAACAACAACAACAACAACAACAATTTATTACTTATACCCCGCCCATCTGGCTGGGTTTCCCCAGCCACTCTGGGCGGCTTCCAACAAGAGATTAAAAATACCATATTCTTCTGTGTATAAGACTAGGTTTTTCCCCCTTTAAAAATGTCAAAAATTAGGGGGTGTCTTATACTCTGGGCCATCTCCCCCCTCATTTTCTTAAATCTGAGTCCCCCAAAATGGGGGGCATCTTATACATCTTATACATCTTTTTCTGTCTTATAGACAGAAAAATATGGTACATTGAAACATCAGTCATTAAAAACTTCCCTAAACAGGGAACCCCTAGATCTCCCACATCCTCAAACACTTCTGCTCAACTTGCTCAGTCAGAAGAGCACAAGACTCTTAAATCTCAGGGTTGTGAGTTTGGGCCCCACATTGGGCTAAAGATCCCTGCATTGCAGGGGGTTGGTATAGATGACCCCGGTGGTCCCTTCCACTTCAACGATTCTGTGCCCAGTGGAGAATGCTGTTTTAGCTTCAGCAACCTAATGCTACACTCGGCCAAGGAAGTTCTCTGGCGCCGGCCCTGCAGAAATGAATGGGAGCCATGGAGAGGCGTCTGTCATTTCGGTGGGAATGACCCGGGAGACTTCCCCCGGTGGATCGGTGCCCCAAATCACGGCTTCTGCTGTTTGCACCTGGAACGGATCTCTAGGAAAAGGCTGGAAACCTCCACTCCCTTGCTTGCAGCGGAGCAGCGGAATTTGCTGAGCAGAACTTCCTGTTAAAACAAAAAACGAAAACCCACAACCATGCTATTCTTCTTCAAGCAGAAGAAGAAAGTGGGGAACGAAAAGGGAGAAAACGCACACACATTGAAGCTTTTGTTCACAAAGGAGGCAGAGAAACTCTCCGATCCAAGACCCCTTGCCACGGTGCCAAGAGTCTGAAGCGATGCGGCCAGCGAGGGCAAGATTAAAGTAGCCATTGTACCGGGCGCCTTCTGAAAGGGCTCGTTTCAACATGAAAAATGGCCCTGGGATTATGATGAATGAGGTGTTCTGACATGCATGCAACCTCCCCCCCCCCCGGGTAATCCTGTGTTAACGCTGAGGTAGCAGAGCGCTCTTGCCGCCTGTGATGGAGACCCCTGTACCGCTCACCTCCTTCCCCCCCCCCGTTGGCCTTCGGAGAGGATGATTAATTGCCTATCCATTGCCCCTTGTCAGTTAGCCAGCAATCTTTGTTCCCCACAGTTGAACCATCTGCCAGCTTGCTCTCCCTGTTCTCCCTTTCATGGCTGTTACTTCTGAGGAAGAAGACAGTCAGGGGGCTGAGAGAGGTCCCTGTGTTCTAAGATTGGTGCCTTTGCTCTTGGAAGCTTTTAACAGCCCCGGAGATTTATAGGCTGCCTCCCTGATGATGCAAAAAGAGTATGAGTCTTCATACCACAGAAATATATCCTCACGCAGCTCAGGGAAAGGGCTAAGCAGCCACCTCGGTGCCTAGGTAAAATGCAGGTGACTTTGTTTTCCGGCCAATGTAAATTAAATCCTATTTAAAAAATAAAAATAAGCATTCAGATCACACCAGGCAGGTGGTTTGTCCGGTAGCTTGATGCTAGCAGGAGAATCTGACAAAGGTGTTTGTCTGCTGGGATAACTCAGCCAAGAGAGAATGGAGCTCTTAATCTCAGGGTCGTGGGTTCGAACCCTACAAAGGATTTTTGCATTGCAGGAGGTTGGACTAGACTCCCAACTCTACAGTTCTATGATTCTATTGTCTTCGTGCCATAGATGCACATTTGGCTTTGCATAGCGCAGGAGGGTGGGTCCCTGCCCCCAGGAGCTTGAAATCTATAGTTCAGCACATGGGAGGGTGTTGTTGAGTTGTAGAGTTGGGAGGGGTCATCCAGAGGGTCATCTAGACCCACAGGAATCGCAGCTAAGAGGGAGGAAGCGGAAGCAGGCGTCAGATGTGGGAAACATAGCATGGCAGCGCCCATCCTTTGGAATTCATGTTTTCTTTCCAGCACGTATGGAAAACCTTCCTGCCCTGTCAAGCCTTTTGAGTGGAAATCTTTACCCTGCTCTGCATTTGCATTGGGTTGGAAAATGGGTTTTATATACGGAATCCTTTTCCCGTATTTTTCTGTCGCCGGTTCTTCTGCTGTTAAAGCGCTTAGCGATGTTTCCACAGGAAGCAAATCCGCAAACGGAAGCGATGAATAGATATATTTATCTGTAGCAAATCCTCGCTCAGCCGTGAAGCTCACCTGGGTGTGACTCGGGGCCTGCCGCTCCCTCTCTCACCTTGCCTACCTCGCAAGGTTGTTGCGAGGATGAGATGGGGGGGGGAGTACGTCGGCCACCTTGCACTCCCTGGAGGGGCGTAAGCTGAATAAACAAATGAGGTCATGAATGTGAACCCACGCTTGTTTTTACATGTCCATCTCTTTTCCTCCCTTCTTGCTGCAGTGGACTGCATGGACCCCACCTGCTCCGGGCGCGGCGTTTGCGTGAGAGGGGAATGCCACTGCTCTGTTGGTTGGGGAGGCACCAACTGCGAGACCCCCAGAGCGACCTGCCTGGACCAGTGCTCTGGCCACGGCACATTCGTGCCCGAAACCGGCCTGTGCAGCTGTGATCCCAGCTGGACTGGACACGACTGCGCCATCGGTAATTGCACCTGCGGCTTTCCCCCATTTATTTCTTTCAACAGTGCATGGTGGTGTTAGGGGAGGGGGGGGACACACGTCCGGCTCCTTCTGGGGTCGTTTGCCCACCGTCGGTCCCCAGCTTGCACTCCGACCTCACCTGTGGCTCCTAGAAGCGGCCAGCCTGTGACAGCAGCCACACTCTGAGATACGGCTCCGACTGGCCTGCTTAACCAGGTAAGGGGAGCGGATGGGGCTCAAACCCTTGGAGAGTTAGGGACTCTCCCTACCGGTACATGCGAACACAGGCTCTGATGGACTGAGCGGATGAGACCAAGAGTGGGCCCAATGGTCAAGAAGGCAGTTTCTGCAAAAGCTGTAGAGGGAAGTGAGGGGCAGGTGGGGCTCATCCACCTGGGAAGGTTGCCCATCTAGGAGAAGGAATATTCTGATCCTAAACCTCCGCTGCCTTGTAGTAATAATAATAATAATAATAATAATTTATTTATACCCCGCCCATCTGGCTGGGTTTCCCAGCCACTCTGGGCGGCTTCCAACAGAAAAATAAAACACAGTAATCTATTAAATATTAAAAAGCCTCCCTGAACAGGGCTGCCTTCAGATGTCTTCTAAAAGTCTGGTAGTTGTTTTCCTCTTTGACATCTGTTGGGAGGGCGTTCCACAGGGCAGGCGCCACCACCGAGAAGGCCCTCTGCCTAGTTCCCTGCAACTTGGCTTCTCGCAACGAGGGAACCGCCAGAAGGCCCTCGGTGCTGGACCTCAGTGTCCGGGCAGAACGATGGGGGAGGAGACGCTCCTTCAGGTATACTGGACCGAGCCCATTTAGGGCTTTAAAGGTCAGCACCAACACTTTGAATTGTGCTCGGAAACGTACTGGGAGCCAATGTAGATCTTTCAAGACGGTGTTATGTGGTCTCGGCAGCTGCTCCCAGTCACCAGTCTAGCTGCCGCATTCTGGATTAGTTGTAGTTTCCGAGTCACCTTCAAAGGTAGCCCCTTTGTAGGATATCTTTAGGAGAAGAAAAGGCTAAGGAGGTATATCTGGAGTCCCTAAGATGGTTGGATGCCTTGTACCTTCCACCAACTCCTGCAGCCAAGATGGTGCCGGACATATTGCTCTGCTTTCCTTTGGCCCACGTCAGCGAGGCTGGGGGGGGGGTCCTTGTCTTCTGGGCAGCCCAGGACTTTCAATTCGCACTGCCCAGGCTTGCGCCCCAGGGAGGTCACTTTGGTACTGCTGACACAGCCGTTTGTCTTCACCCCCAAAGGCGCACTCCATTGTCTCTGGAGACATGACGGAGGCCAACAATATACCGCTTAGCTGCAGTAGTCTCTAAGCACCTGCACCCACAACTCTCCTTGCTCCTCCATGTACATATAGGCCAATAGTTCATGCAAACTATTCATTTGGGGGGTGAGGGGGGGGAGCTATGCCTGTCTTAGGAGTACAGCCACGGTTGGCGTGCAAATCCATCTTTCAGAGCCGAGGCCGAGATAGACTTGAGAGGTCCGGGTAACAAATGGGTGTTTACAAACCACCTTGGCAGAGATTTCTTGCCACCAGGCATGAAGCAATAATAACTTTCTTAACATCGGAAACTGCTCTGTGAGGGATGGAGTCTTGGAGCCGAAGGTTGAGTGTAATACTGAGCCGCCTGACAAAAAGTGACTCAGGGTGCCTTCTGCAAATGCAGAAAGGGGAAAGGTTATGTTTTTGCTATGCGACCCCTGGAGGGGGTTGTTTTCCGTGGGACTGGGGTTGGAGCAGGGCTGGGGAGAGGAGTTATATGCAGGAAATAACGGAAGGGGATAGGCTGCCGTATTAAACCAGTCCTCAAATTGTAGTTTCTTCTCATTTTCTTCAGGAATTATAGTTAACGGCTTTGGGGTCTTCTTTTTTTAATGGTAAGCTGTTGGTTGGAAGGCATAATCCTGTCTCCCTCATCTCTGGAGGCCTCTAAAGAATGGGGTCTGTGTTCTTTACTAGGATCCCAAAGTCAGCCACCTGGAAATAGTTGGTCTTTGCGGACAGGCAACCTAAGTTAAAGTTAAGGAGCCCAGGAATATGGTTTCAGTGCCAGAACTGAACTCGCACACGTTCCACACAAAACAGAAATCCACTCCTGGTCTTTTCCTGCGCTCCCCAAAACTCTTCTTTTCAGCCTAATTTAGCATGCGGAGAAAAGCCTTTTTGTTGTTGTGAGCAATAGCCAGAAATCTAGCTGTTTCTACGCTTGCTGCTTGCGTTCCACTCAGAGATCTGCCATTAGATCCCAGTCTTTTTGTTCTCCACTGTTTCTGTAGGAGACCGATAGGGGAGAGACACGTTCTGTTGCAGCTGGGGCAGAGGAAGGTGTCCGGTTGTGCTGCTGCAGATGCACCATGCCATTTCTTCTCTCTGAGCTCCTCCCAGTGGCCATTCCTCCTCTGGTCACTGCTGTGGACCTCCCATTAGCCCGGAGGGTACCATCTCTTGGTTGCAGCTCTTGCAACCTAACTCTTTATTTTGGGTTGCTGTTGGACACATCCATGCTGATGGTTTCTTTAGCTGAGATTCCTGCATTGCATTGTACTAAATGACAACTGGGGTCGCTTCCAGCTCTACAATTCCGTGATTCCATGATTCTAGGCGGCCAGCTAAGGTCATTGTCGCACAAAGAAACTTGCTGACCAGTCCTGCAACCTCCTCCATTAGTTTTTGGTCCTCACTGGGCACAGGAACCCCCAAACTGGAAGGGGCTTAGGGCACCAGACAGACAGACCCCCCCTCCCTGTTTAGGTGCCAAGGTATTTCATAAGGCCAACATGGAGATGTTGGGGGGGGGATAACATCACAGAGGGACAGAGTGTTATCAACAACCGTTGGTGCCCAAATTTTCATAGGTTCCCCCCCACCCCCTACTTGTATCCCTGAATTTAAAAATTTCAGAAATAACCCGAGTGGTGTCTAAAAGAGAGGAACTGATTCATCACCCAGGGATCATTCAAAGATAAGGGATAATTTATTGCGGCTTTGCTGTCCTTATGTAGCCCAAATGACTGACATTGTGGCTTCACACGGGTTCATCCTTTTGCTACAGTGTGAGAGCTGACAGCGAGCAGCCTATCTGGGGAGGGTGTTTGTTTGTTTGTTTGTTTTAATTGCAACACAGTAGGAAACTCGCACCCTTCCAATTCCGGGGGGGGGGGGGATCGAGAGTACCAGTGGGGTGGGCTGCTGCTGCTTAATTAAGCTCACTTGAAACCAGAAAATCCAATTTAAGACAGTTTGTAATTATTAAATTTTCTAATAACATTTTGAAGGTCAGTGGAACGGTTCCAGTTTTTAAGCAGCTCTGGGCAATTTTTACCTGATCTTCTATCTTAGCATTAAATCCACATTTATTAAAGGATTTAGCACGGGTAACAGAAGAGTGGAAGATTTTTTTGGTTGGCAAATGTATGATCTTTCTCTTAATAGAGAAAAGGGTGTGTTTTTGAAAAGTGAGGCTGGTGCTAGTAATATTACTTATCCCTTCTTGCTCCACTTTGAATTGGACATGAAAGAATGAATGAGGGCCTAAACCAAGCATGTTCAGTGGGTTTTGTTTTTCAAGAATGAGCAGACTCTTTTGGAAGGGAAACTGGAAAGGGCCGCCTCTGCTCGCCTGGGAGCCGTTTGAATTCGCCCCAGGCGACCTGGCAAGTAGCTAACCAGAAGCCTATAGTATCTCCAGAGTTGCATTGTTGAGACTTGTGAGAATTGTCTTTCCCCTGCAGCATTATACCAACCTGGTACCCTCCAGATATTCTATACTACAGTTCGAGATTCCTGCATTGCAGGGGGTTGGACTAGATGGCCCTTGGGGATCCCTTCCAAATATAGGATTCTACAGCTTCCTTCAGCCCCAGCCATCATGGCTAATGGCCACGGATGATGGGACTTGTAGCCTAAGACTTCTGGAGGGCAGCAGTTGAGGAAGGTCTGTGTTTACACACTCATTGCTGCGCATTTGCAAATTCTCCCCTTTCCAGCAAGCCCTGAGAACGCACCCCTGGGTGTTTAGCTTTTGTTATGCTGGGAAAGAAAGAACAGGACCTTTTCTGGGATCAAAGGTTTGGCCAGGAAGCAAACAGCAAGCGTCTTAAGCTCGCTCACATGTTTCGTGAGCCAATCCCCTCTCCCTCCCCCAGAAAACTAGCCTGTCTCAAGCCAGGAACATTTCATTACTTTGTCGAAGCAGATTTTCTTCAGCCAAGAGGGATTGCTTCCAACAGGCAAGAAGTGTGCTCTCAAGCCAGGCATTCGCTATTTTTATTTAGTATATTTTGCAGTGTTTTGTGGGAAGTGCATGCAATGCGTGGCCTCCCCCTCCTCTGGTGGCGCAGAATCGTCGCGGCACCTAACTGCGCACAGCTCATTCTGAGCACTCTCTTGCTACTAGCGACGTGCTTCGAAACAAACGGGAAAACACACTCTTTATATCAGTCGATGAATTGCATGTGGATGAAATCCTGCCCTTTCCAGGTTCTTCATCTCCAGGCCGCTTAATTGTGAGCTTAGTACTGTATCTGATACTAGCAACGTGCCTTAAAACGAAGGAGAAATCTTGGCCGTCAACAAATGAGCTTCCCAGTTGTTTATTTATTTATTAAATCCGTATGCCGCCCTTCCTCCCTAGATCTTGGGAAGGTTCACAGCATAAAATACAAGATAAAAAGATAAAACACATAATAAAAACGAGGAGGGGGGACGCGATAAACCCCCTCCAACCACCCCCTCCCACAGACACATTTAAAAGGGGCATAAGATGTTAATTAGCCAAAGGCCTGGTTGAAGAGGAATAATAATAATAATAATAATAATAATAATAATAATAATAATAATAATTTATTTATACCCCACCCATCTGGCTGGGTTTCCCCAGCCACTCTGGGCGGCTTCCAACAAAACAGTGAAATACAATAATTTATTAAACATTAAAAGCTTCCCTAAACAGGGCTGCCTTCAGATGTCTCCTAAAAGTCTGGTAGTTGTTGTTCTCTTTGACCTCTGGTGGGAGGGCGTTCCACAGGGTGGGTGCCACTACCGAGAAGGTCTTCTGCCTGGTTCCCTGTAACTTAGCTTCTCGCAGCGAGGGAACCGCCAGAAGGCCCTCAGAGCTGGACCTCAGTGTCCGGGCTGAATGATGGAGTTAGAGACGCTCCTTCAGGTATCCTGGGCCGAGGCCGTTTAGGGCTTTAGAGGTCAGCACCAACACTTTGAATTGTGCTTGGAAACTCGGAGGAACATTTTCACCTGGTATCTAAAGGTGTATAATGAAAGTGCCAGGCAAGCCTCTCCAGGTAGAGCATTCCATAAATAGGGAGCCACCACAGAGAAGGCCCCGTTCTTGTGTTGCCACCCTCAGGTCCTTTATGTGCAATAAATAAATAAAATAAAATAATTGCATCAATAAAGTCGCATGGGAGAAGCTTGGTGTCTGTACAGCAACAACTGTCCCTCTGTGTGTGTGTGTGTGCCAGAACCAGACAAAGGGCCTTCTCGGTAGTGGCACCTGCCCTGTGGAACGAGCTTTCAACAGATGTCAAGGAAATAAGCAGCTATCCTATTTTTAAAAGACATCTGAAGGCAGCCCTCTTTAGGGAAGTTTTTAATATTTAATGCTGTATTGTTTTAATATTTGATTGGGAGCTGCCCAGAGTGGCTCGGGAGACTCAGCCAGATGGGCGGGATACAAATAATAAATTATTATTATTATTATTATTATTATTATTATTATTATTATTATTATTATTTACCTGTACCATGAGGAAAAAGAGACAGTGTCTTCTATGCCTTCTGCAGACATAGCAATTTCCCTTAACATTTTACCTCTCCCTGTCTGCCGAAGAGGGACCTGTAGGCAACTCCAAAGTCAAAATTCACCCTGAAAGCCTTCAGGGGGAGAGCTCTCCGGCCTTAAAAACTGTCTCAGGTCCCCCTCCTACATGAGACTTTCTGAGCAACAGGGCGAACGGATCGGCGTGCGAGGCAAAAACAGCGGGAGTGCGCTGAGCACCTCACGATGGCGCAGGGAGCAGCCTGAGCTGTTCTCACAAACGGTGAAAAGAGATTATAGATGAAAGGAAATATTTAACCATCAGGTTTTTGAGGGGAGGGGTGGAGGGAAACATTTGGTGTGAAAATATTTGTTATTGGGGGGAAAGCTTTGATGCCCGCGGAGAGTCTGTTAGATCTGCTCAGAGAGGCAGAGTCGGCATAACGGAACAGCCCCCACAGGCTCGCGGTGCTGTAATAAGAGTATTTAAAGCCTCCTTTTTCCTCCTCAGCTTTCTTCTCATTTGCTTCCGAGGCTCAGATTTTGTATAATCTCATTTTTCGTTGCACCCGCAAAAAAAACCCTATTTGTTTTTACTATTCTTTTTAATTTAGGCTGCGCATATGACTCAGATACCTCTCTGTTGAGGGCGGCAGGGGGGCCAGAGACCACAGCTGGGCAGTTTGGACCAAACAGTGATGTCGTAATTAATTGTCATCCCATAAAAATCGGGCACGATGTAGACAGAGACAGCCTTATCCTTGTGCAAAGTGCTTTGCAGCATCGAACAAATAAAAAAAGAAGGGTCCCTGCAGCGCGCCCGAGTCACACGTCTCTCCTGGGAGTGACACGGTGGCTCAGGGCCCTGCGCTGCCCGAAACAGCAGTGTGGGACTTGTGTCCACCAGGCAGACTCCATGGGCCGACCGCCCCATCCCTGTCGGTCCTTGTGCTGGAGCAGCTAGCTACGCCCCTGGGCTGATGCAGCAAACTGCAGCTGGTTCAGGGTCCTGGGGCTTGTAGCTCCCTATGGAGCAGTGATGGGCAACCTTTTGAGCTTGGTGTGTCAAAATTCGCCAAAAAACCGAGCATAACTAGGGTGGTGTGTCACTTTGAGAAAAAAACAAAATTTTGTGATATTTATAGTTTAAATAATAAAAATGTATAATTGTAATATATAACTGTATTTAATAAACAAAAAACTAATTATTTAACCAAACCAAAAAACCCTTATTTATCACAAAGTGCCCAGAGTTGTTGAGCTTTTTGGGGGGAGCTGCTGACCAAAGTTTTGGAGGTTTTTTTGGGAGGTGCAAAAGTTGCTTTGCTTTTGGGGGGGATCCCCCAAAGCTGCTGCACTTTGGGGGGGGGGAAGAGAACAGAAATAAATGATGAATAATACCTTTGCTGGAACTAACACGCAGCACCGACATAGTCTGCCAAAGCGCCAAAAAACCAGCACAGAAAGGGTTAAAAAACCAATCTCTGGCTACCAGCAACAACAACAACAACAAAAAGGATCCGGGTTTTAACAGCAGAGACAAGCTCTAGTGGAGACAAGCTGTAGAAGGAGTGGGGGAACAAATGGGGGGGGGGACAACAAGAACAGCGCGAATGGGCCGATGGGGCGCGTGCCAGCAGTGAGAGCTCTGCGTGTCACATCTGACATGCGTGTCATAGGTTCACCATCACTGTTATGGAGCGAACTGCAGTTCCCAGTAGTGTCTCCCAGCCCCACCCGGAGATGCTGCCTGCTATGGCCTTTCCTGCCGCAGTGTTGCTGCTCTCATTTATTGTTATTGCTGCTGCCTCCGCCTATTATATTTCGAGGGATGGTTACATAAGGCTGATTTCAGCCAGGTGTAACGTTAGCACAGGCTGAGAGAGCTTGGGCGCTATTTCCTCCCCTCCTGCAGGCAGTGACCTGAAACAAATGTCTTGTATAACGCCAGACCCCCTCTTCTTCCCCAGCTACTCTCTGGGGAATTAGGCCTGCCCTTAATGTAGCAAGATGCACAAAAGGAGAGCTTTCTGGGTTCCAGTCCAACTTGCAGCGAAAGGGCTGGATGAAGTGAATTGCAAGGCCACAGCATATATTTTTTATTAACCATAGCGCTTGGGGTTGTGGGTATTCCTTGCCCAGCAGATTCCTTAAGCTGCATCCACAATTTCCCGCCGGGTTCCATAGTCCTGCAAGACATTGGAGAGAAAATGAAACGTCCTTTGCGAAGGTTTGCAACGCCCGAGAACAAAAACGTGAGGTTTTCGTAGGCTCCTGGCCTCATAACCGAAGAGCTAACAAGCCGCAAATAAATAGACTTTGCCTGGGACGCTTAAACTTTATTTTCGGGTGACTCGGGGCCTCATCGTTTTCACACTTAAGCAGTTTTTTATTAAAAAGCGGCTTTTGTTCCTATGACGTGGCAGAGCCTCCTCTTCTGGATTCGCCCTGCTCCACTCAAAAGCCACGGGAGCCGTGATAGCACCCCAAAGTAAACAGGAGATTGGTGTGCTTCTCCTCTGTTTTGTAAACTGCTTATTAGATTCTTGTTATCAGAAAGAATTGCCGTTATGAGCTGCAAGAATTCCTTTCTTTTCCCCCACTGGCAAGGTAGCAGAGTGTGTCTTTTTCCTTGCTTTCTTCCACCTCACCCACCCTAACACTAAAATTCTGACTTTCTCTCCCTTTTCCCCCCCCTTCCTTCCACCCAACCCTCCCCTTCCCCTCCGCCCGCCACCCCGGGCCTCCTCCCCTTTCTTCTCTTCCGCAGAGATTTGTGCCGCGGACTGCGGAGGGCATGGCATCTGCGTCGGAGGCACCTGCCGTTGCGAGGAAGGGTGGATGGGCGCCGCCTGCGACCAGCGGTCGTGTCACCCACGTTGCAACGAGCACGGGACGTGCCGGGACGGCAAGTGCGAATGCAGCCCGGGCTGGAATGGAGAGCATTGCACCATCGGTAGGTGTAGGGGCAGAGCGCTTTCGCCCAGGGGGAAAACCCATGCGGAAAGGGATAATCAGTGGGGTGGTGGGGTGGAGGATCTGGGTGAAAGGAGCATGCTTAATCGAATGGCCGCGACATCCCCGCAGCATGCACACCCCCTTCCTTCCGTTCCTGGATTTCCATGTTCCAGTGTCATACATTCCCATGTGCGGCGCTCCCCATCCCGCAGCCCCCCACAATGTCCTTTGATGCTCTGCCCATGTTCAAGCCAGGGCCATGCGCAGTCTCCAGCTGCTCAGAAAGGGGACACAGAGTATACACACACACAACCCAGCACCCCCAAGATTCTCCTCCGCTTATTTTTTTTCCCCACATGGAGAAAGTTTCCAGACCTTAATTAATTAAAATTATATACTACCCTTCGTCTGAAGATCTCAGGACAGTTCACAAGATAAAAAAAAAAAGTTGAAGGCAAAGCTTCAGAGTGCATAGGAATTATTTATACATACATACATACAGTGGTACCTCGGGTTAAGAACTTAATTCGTTTTGGAGGACCGCTCTTAACCTGAAACTTTTCTTAACCTGAGGTACCACTTTAGCTAATGGGGCCTCCGGCAGCCACAGCACGATTTCTGTTCTCATCCTGAAGCAAAGTTCTTAACCTGAAGTACTATTTCTGGGTTAGCGGAGTCTGTAACCCGAAGTGCTTGTAACCCGAGGTACCACTGTAAATACAAACATACCTGTCACAGTGGCCGGAGTGGACTACTTCAGAGTAACGACGCTACGCAGCTCTGCATTTTATTCTTTTATTGGTGCTGCGTATTTACAGTGCTCAAGTCATTGCTATTTACACGGAGCGATGTTGTCAGTCGGTTTCAGAACCTCCTAATGGCTTTTGGCGCGTCTTTCTCCAACACAAAAGCTTTGGCAGACCCATCCTCTTGCCCCTCCTCTTCCTGCGTAATTCTGGAGTTGGAGGGATGGGTCTTCCCCCCTTGCTTGCCCCTTCCTGTCCCACCTGGGACCCTGGCTCCTCTACCTTGCCTGAGCCTCGGACACGACTTCCTGCTTCCCCACTGGAATCGGAACTCTCCCTGCTTTCCCCTTTGCTCGGGGACGGGCTTGAACTCAGGAGGGGAGGGACTTCGCGATATCCCCTGTCCCTCACATCCACCCCCCTCCCAAGCTCTCCTTCACCCCTCCCCAGGCCCCCCCCATGTGTCGGTGACGACTGGAAGCCTAAGAACTCAGTGCTCTCCGAGCCCGTTGGTGTGAATACCTCCCCCCAGTCCTGCGAGCCCCCCCCTTCCGCCTGGGCGGACGGGAATCCCAAAAAGTCCGTGGCGTCAGAGCTGGTGGGGGTAAAAACGTTCTGCCAATCTGCTCCTTCCTCTGACTGGGTGGATCTCGGTGACACCCATACCTCATCCTCTGGTTCCTCAAACTCCGCTTCCCAGCGCCATGGTGAGCTGCTCTCCCGTGCCTCCTCCTCCTCCCCCTCCCTTTCCATGTGCCAGGGCTTGGGTCTGTGGGGAAAGAGGGCGTGAAATTCTTCCACCAAGAATTCCTCCTGTATCTGAGTGGCTGGGACCCATTCATTCTGGGACGGTGGAGCATCCTCCCATGCCATGAGGTACTCCAGTCCCCCCACCCCCCACCTTGAATCCAGGATGGCCGTGGCCTCATTGAGTTGCTCCCTGCCTTCCCTCTCCCCCCCTCCCTCGGGGGTTTGTTCGCTGTCTCGGAGCCTGCTGCTTTCCCTGTACGGCGACAGCAGCGATCTATGAAACACTGGATGCACCCTCATGTCCTCTGGCAGTGCCAGCCTGTATGCCACCGGGTTTACCTGTTGCGTGACCGTGAAGGGGCCCAGCCTTTTGGGTGCCAGCTTTTTGCACCTCCCTCTGGTGGGAAGGCCCTCCGAGGACAACCACACCTTGTCCCCCACCCTGATGACCTCCCCTTGTCGCCTGTGGCGATCTGCCCCCTTTTTGTACGCTTCCTTGGCCCTCTCCAAGTGTTCTCTGAGCTGCTGGTGCACCGTCTCCAGTTCCTCTGCCCAATCCTCAGCCTGTGGGCCCTCCTCCTCCTCCTCCTCCCTCTCCCTCTCTGGGAAAGATCTGAGGTCGCGCCCGTAATTGGCCTTAAAGGGCGACACCCCTGTGGAGACGTGCACTGCATTGTTGTAGGCAAATTCTGCTAGTGGCAAGCGATCCACCCAGTCCGTTTGCCGCTGGCTGACGTAGCATCTCAGGTACTGCTGCAGAATGGCGTTGACCCTCTCCGCTTGTCCGTTGGTCTGCGGGTGTCTAGCCGTCGACAAGCTGACCTCCACCTGCAGGAGGTTCATGAGCCGCCGCCAGAACCTGGAAACAAATTGGCGGCCACGATCCGAAATAACCCTTAAAGGTAATCCATGCAGTCTGAAAATGTGATCAACAAACAGTTTGGCTGTCTCTTCTGCCGAGACTGCCCTGGCACACGGTATAAAGTGACACATTTTGGACATAAGGTCCACCACCACCAACACTGCAGTCTTACCCCTGGACGAAGGCAGATCTGTGATGAAGTCCATGGACACCACTTCCCACGGCCTGTGTGGTGTGGCTAAGGGCTCCAGCAACCCTGGTGGCGCTGCTCTGACCACCTTCGCCCGCTGGCAGGTGGTACAGCCCCTTACATAGTCTCGAACATCTTCCCGCACCCCTGGCCACCAGAAGTGTCTCATGACTAGGTGAGCGGTTTTGTCCCTTCCAAAATGCCCCGCTGTAGGGTTGTCGTGCATCTGCTTGAGGACCGTACGTCGAAGCTGGGTGGTGGGTAGGTACAGCGCACCCTTGTAGAAAAGCAGCCCTCTGCGTTCTGCAAAGTCTTTTGCCTGCTCCCTCCCCCCTCTCAGTTCTCTGAAGATGCGGTTGGCAAATTCATCCGCTGCCGTCAGTGCTGTGAGTTCTGCCTCGCTCACCACAGCTGCTCCGCAGGACCATGCCGACGGGGGGAAAATGTGCCTTGGGGCTGGTGGCGCCTCCTCCTCCATGTACTCTGGCTTGCGGGAGAGGGCATCCGCCCTGACATTCTGCTCCCCCGGGATGTAGTGGATGGAGAAGTTGAAGTTCGAGAAGAACTCTGCCCACCGTATCTGCCGCTGGTTGAGCACCCTGGCAGTTCTCCAGAACTCCAGGTTCTTGTGGTCTGTGCACACCTGGATGGGGTGCTTCGCGCCCACCAGGAAGTGTCGCCAGTGCTGGAACGCAGCGTAGATCGCAAGAAGTTCCCTATCAAACACTGTGTAGTTGCGTTCAGGCTGTGTCAGCTTCCTGGAGAAGAAGGCACAGGGTCTCCACTCCCTGTTGGCGTCCAGTTGCAACAAAATTGCGCCCACAGCTTTTTCAGAAGCATCTGTCTCAATGCGTAGGGGCGCGTCCTGCACCACATGGAACAGGTTTTGGTCTGAGGCGAACACTCTCTTGAGGCTTTCGAACGCTGCTTGCGCCTCTGGTGTCCACTTGAACTTCTGCTTGCCTCTCAGGCAGTCCGTGATGGGAGCCGTAACGCGAGAGAAGTTCTTGATGAACTTCCTGTAGAAGTTAGCGAAGCCTAGTAGGCGTTGGGCATCTTTGCGCGTCCTGGGGCTGTGCCAGTCCAGGATGGCCTGCACCTTGTCCTTGTCCATCGCCAGCCCCTTGTCTGACAGCTTGTAGCCCAGGAAGTCCACCTCTTTGGTGTGAAACTTGCACTTCTCCAGCTTCACATACAGGTGGTGCTCCTTCAGGCGTTGCAACACCTCTCTGACATCTTTCACATGCTGCACTGGGTCATTCGAGTAGATAAGGATGTCATCTAGGAAGACCAAGCATTTCCTGAAGAGGAGGGACCCCAGGACGTGGTGCATGAAGGCCTGGAAGCATGCTGAGCCCCCTTGCAAACCGAAGGGCATCACCAGATATTCAAAAGAGCCCAGAGGCGTGAACATCGTGGTTTTCCATTCATCTCCTTCCCGGATCCTGATCAAGTTGTACGCCCCCCTTAGGTCCAGCTTGGTGAAAATCTTGCCCCTGCGTGCCGCTGTCAGGAGATCATCCACTCTGGGCATGGGGAAAGCCACGGGCTCTGTCACCGAATTCAGCCGTCTAAAGTCCACCACAAGACGGCGCTGTTGCGTGTCTTTCTTGTCCACCCAGAAGACCGGGCTGCCCCCTGCTGCCTTGCTTTCCCTTATGAACCCCCGCTTGAGGTTCTTGTCGATGAAAGCGCGCAGATCCTCCAGCTCCTGGTCGGACATGGCGTACAGCTTGGCTGGGGGTATCGTCGCCCCTGGCACCAGGTTGATCTGGCAGTCAAAAGGCCTGTGCGGGGGTAGGTGGTCGGACTCCGCTTCGCTGAAGACCTCCTGCAGGTCCCAGTACTGCTTGGGTATTGCCTCACCCCCTTTGATATGCATGGTGGCCACCGTGGCTATCGGAGGCCCCTCCCCTGGTTGGTGCTGCATGCAATGTTCCAGACAAAAGTCTGACCCAAACGTGATGCACCTCTGGTGCCAACTGATGGAGGGGTCGTGGCGCGCCAGCCAGCTCATGCCCAAGACGATGGGGGGGTCTGAGATGGTGGTGACGTTGAACGCCAGTGTCTCTGAGTGCCTTCCCACCGTCATTCTCATGGGGGGGGTTTGATGTGTGATGGCCCCTCCCAGCAGCTCCCTGCCGTCAATGGTTGCTACGTGCAGAGGAAAATCCAACTGCAAAAGCTGGATTTGGTGCTCTTCTGCAAAGCTTCTCGAGAAGAAGTTGGCGGACGCCCCACTGTCAATTAAGGCGAGGACCGTCAGGGGATAGCCATTTGGGAGCGTTAGCGTCACTTCTAGAACCACTCCTGCTCTGGGAGGGGTGGGCTGGCTCTGCACCTCTCTGTGCGGGTGGGCGGGCTGGGGCTGTTGTCTGCTGACTGTGCCTGGCTGCTGCCCCTTGTCTCCTGCAGCCAGGCTTTCCCGTTTCCCTGCTGTGGTGCTGCGTCAGTGGGGGAGGGCACCACCGTTCCCGCCTTTCCTTGCCACTCCCTGCGATGTGGGCAGTCTCTGACGAGATGCTGGGGTGAGTTGCAGAGAAAGCAATTCCCGCCCCTTCCCTCCTTGCGTCTTGGCGCCGCTGGGGTTTGAAAAGCCCGCGCGCGCGCGCTATCAATCTGCATGGGCTCCTGGTCCTGGCTGGCTCCAGGCGTGGCCTGAAAGGGTTGTTGAGGGAGTGGCTTCTCCTGCGACCGTGGGAACCAAGCCCGCTTTGCGCGCGTCGCTTGCTTGTCGTTCCACCGGGATTCCTGCCTCACCCCCACCGCCAGAGCTGCTTTGCTCAGCTGATCCATAGTACTGGGCTTTGGACCTCTCGAGAGTTCATCCTTCACCTCCTCGCTCAAACCCAAGTAAAACGCAGCTTGCATGGGAGGCGAATCCAAAACCCACCCCAGTCTGTGCACCAGCATGGTGAATTTCGCCCAATATGCGCGAACTGTCATATTTCCTTGGCGTAAATTATGCAGTTCCTCCTTAGTCTGGTCCAAATGACTATCGGACGAATACATCGTCCTCAAACCTTCTAGAAATTGTTGGACATTTTTCATGCAAGGATTCTTGGTTGCGATTAATGGTCTTAGCCACTCCCTGGCTGCTCCGGTGAGATGTTCCACAATAAACGCTACTCTGTGCTCATCATCGGGGAACTCATTCTGGTGCAGCTCAAGAGCATACACGATCTCAGTCTCAAAGCCCTGAAACTCCTTCGGGTCTCCATTGAACTTGCTTACAAGGGTCCCTGCTCTCCTTCCTGGCAGCACTTGGACTTGGGGAGCCCCTCCCGCCTTGTTTTTCTCTGCATCCAGCTTGTTTTGGAGGTCTACCGCCACCGCCCTTAAATGCTGCTCTTTTTCCTGGAGCTCTCTCACCTGTTCCGCAAGTTGTAGCCGGTCGTCCTGGACCTTCTTAGTCTCCTCTTTAGCTGCCTTCAATTCTCCCTGCGCCTGCAGCGACAGCTGTTGCAGTTCTAGCTGGGCTTGCTCAGCGATCTGCCGCCACTTCTCCGCCTCGGACACGCTCATCCCGGCAACTCCGAAGTAGCCCAAAAATGATTAGGAGGTTGCTGTCACAGTGGCCGGAGTGGACTACTTCAGAGTAACGACGCTACGCAGCTCTGCATTTTATTCTTTTATTGGTGCTGCGTATTTACAGTGCTCAAGTCATTGCTATTTACACGGAGCGATGTTGTCAGTCGGTTTCAGAACCTCCTAATGGCTTTTGGCGCGTCTTTCTCCAACACAAAAGCTTTGGCAGACCCATCCTCTTGCCCCTCCTCTTCCTGCGTAATTCTGGAGTTGGAGGGATGGGTCTTCCCCCCTTGCTTGCCCCTTCCTGTCCCACCTGGGACCCTGGCTCCTCTACCTTGCCTGAGCCTCGGACACGACTTCCTGCTTCCCCACTGGAATCGGAACTCTCCCTGCTTTCCCCTTTGCTCGGGGACGGGCTTGAACTCAGGAGGGGAGGGACTTCGCGATATCCCCTGTCCCTCACAATACCACTCTGGGCAGCTCCCAGCTCCAAACAGAATAATAATAATAATAGTAATAATAATAATAATAAGGCTTGAATGCCTTTCCGTCCTCAGTGTTATCTGGAAGGCTCAGAGGCATCTCTTACCAAAATAGACTCTGCACCTGTGGCCGGAATGTACCTGACGCTTTGGACCACATAATTTTGGACTGCCCTCTTTTTAACATCTTCCGTGATGATCCTTCGATGTCCTCCCTGTGGCTTGGGGCCCCCGCCAATAAACACCACGTGGTGCAGTCTCTACTGAGAGATGACTCTCCTGTTCTCACTAGAGTTATGGTACAATTTTTGACCAGGATCTTTGAAGTTAAATCTGGGGTAGTTTGGCCTGTGTAATAGCGATTGCCGAGGATTCCCTCTTTATGTTTCAGAATTATAACACATATGGACGGTCTATATGGTTTTTATTCTCTTATATATGCCAATAAAGGTGTTGAATTGAATAGAATAATAATAATGTGATAAAACATCAAACATTAAAAACTTCACTAAACGAAGGTGACCAGAAACGTTACAGCAGCCTAGATATGGGGAGTCTTGAGTTTCTGTGGGAATTATTTCCCATTATAGCAGAAATGGGACGCAGGTGGCGCTGTGGGTTAAACCAATGAGCCTAGGGCTTGCTGATCAGAAGGTCGGCGGTTCGAATCCCTGCGACGGGGTGAGCTCCCGTTGCTCAGTCCCAGCTCCTGCCAACCTAGCAGTTCGAAAGCAAGTCAAAGTGCAAGTAGATAAACAGGGACCGCTATAGCAGGAAGGTAAACGGCTTTTCTGTGTGCTGCTCTGGTTCGCCAGAAGCGGCTTTGTCATGCTGGCCACATGACCTGGAAGCTGTACGCTGGTTCCCTCGGCCAATAATGCGAGATGAGCGCGCAACCCCAGAGTCGGTCACGACTGGACCTAATGGTCAGGGTTCCCTTTACCTTTACCTTTATAGGGGAAATACAGTAAATTATCCAAAATGGGGAAATAGTTGCTTCCCCCCCTTTTTTTTTTGCATAATGCACAAAAATTGCAAAATTCAACTTTTTTTCTCCCCCAACGGAATTGAGGGATCCATGCTGACATGGCGGGTTGGGGTTAACACCCCCCCCTTCTTTTAGCCCCAGATTTCCTGGGGACTTCCCCTTCTTCCTTTCTTTCAGTAGAACAAGCCAAGAGACAAAAGTGCCTCATCTAAACATTGCTGACAGCTTATCGCCAAAGCCTGAAACTTACCAATAAGTGGAACAGAGGGAGTGCTTCATTTTCAAATCTAAAACCCCCCAAGACCTGTTCTTTGCCTGTTTCTCTCCACCAGCTTGTTGAGAACTCTTCTTCCATTGAGAATTCGTTGAGTTCGGCAGAAGGGCTTCTTTCACTTTTGCGAGAGACAAACGTTTGCACAGTTCGTGTAACCGGAAGTTTTGAGCGGTCTTCCCCACCTGACAATTCCCCCCCCCCCAAATTCCGTCCAATTTCCTGGTGAAGCTTTGCCCCATTTCACCAGGGAGCCCGTTCGGCATGTCGTCCAGCATGCAATTGTCATTTCTCCACCCCATTTCAGCAGAACCTTGAACCAGCTGCTTCAGAGCCAGTGTGGTGTAGTGGCTAAGAGCGGTAGACCCGTAATCTGGTGAACCGGGTTCACGTCCCCGCTCCTCCACATGCAGCTGCTGGGTGACCTTGGGCCAGTCACACTTCTCTGAAGTCTCTCAGCCCCACTCACCTCACAGAGTGTTTGTTGTGGAGGAGGAAGGGAAAGGAGAATGTTAGCCGCTTTGAGACTCCTACGGGTAGTGATAAAGCGGCATATCAAATCCAAACTCTTCTTCTTCGTCACAGCCTCCTTCATTCTGCCATCTCAGGGTGTTACCCTTTCTCCAAACATCTTTTTTCCTGGTTCTCTGGGCAGGGGGGTGTGGGATTTGCATAAATGCAGTTGTGGACAGCCACATTCAAAAGTGTTTTGTCTTAAGGCAGAAATTCTGAAAACAAACAAAAATGCTCTTGCAGATAGGGAAGGCCTGAACCACACCTAGTCAGACTTGAGCACAGTCGCAGGATGGAGTGGGGTAACATAAGAGATTGCATAGGATTTGTTCTGTACCTCCTAATCAGCTGTTTGCAAGCCTACTCCGGCTTGCTGTAAAAACCATTTGGGCTTTTTCTGGGGGTGGGACTTCTAGCATTTCCTGCAAAGGGAACCTGGAGCTAATAGTTAGAAAACCCACTTCTGCCGCAGGAAATGATGCCACGAGAGTAGTTTCCAGCTAAACAGAAGCCTCTCCTGTTACTCAAGAGAAAGTCTTTCTTTTCTTTCTTAAAAAAAACTAAAATGCAAGTGAGGGTTGTTGTATTTTTGCATGGGGAACATAACCTGAAGAGCTGCATAGGATTAGGGCCTTAGCAAAAAGAGGTGGCCAGAAAAGCAGTCAGATTTCTCAAGTGGGAGAACTTGGCAGTATCAATAATAATAATAATAATAATAATAATAATAATAATAAATTTATTGTGCCCCGTTCATCTGAGTTGCCCTAGCCACTCTCACTGGTTTCCAACAAAGTATAAAGGAAACACACCAAAACACCAACTATTTTAAGCTTCCCAAAACCAGGCTGCCTTCAGATGTCTTCTAAAAGTCAGATAGTTGTTTATTTCCTTGACATCTGGTGGGAGGGCGTTCCACAGGGCGGGTGCCACCACCAAGAAGGCTCTCTCCCTGGTTCCCTGTAGCTTTGCTTCTCGCAGGGAGGGAACCGCCAGAAGGCCCTCGGAGCTGGACCTCCATGTCTGGGCTGAACGATGGGGGTAGAAATGCCCATTCATTTCTACACATCCCTTTCTTCCAGTCTGGAACCCAGAGCAGTATTTGAGACTACCCTGTTTTAAGTCTTACATGTACATTTTAAGACTTACATTTAAGTCTTAAGTGGTGCTGTGGGTTAAACCACAGAGCCTACGGCTTGCTGATCAGAAGGTCGGCAGTTCGAATCCCCGCGACGGGGTGAGCTCCCGTTCCTTGGTCCCTGCTCCTGCCAACCTAGCAGTTCAAAAGCACAAAGTGCAAGTAAGTACCGCACCGGCTGGAAGGTAAACAGCATTTCTGTGTGCTGCTCTGGTTCGCCAGAAGCGGCTTAGTCATGCTGGCCACATGACCTGGAAGCTGTACGCCGGCTCCGTTGGCCAATAATGCGAGATGAGTGTTGAAACCCCAGAGTCGTCCGCGACTGGACCTAATGGTCAGGGGTCCCCTTTACATTCTTACTGCCTTTACTTCTCCGAATGCTTAAAACGAGGAGCTGGTGACAGTCCATGTTTAGCGGGATGTCTCTGCCCCATTGCTGCTTTTATTCTGCAGAATCGTAGAATCATAGAGTTGGCGGGGGGCCCAGGGGTCATCTAGCCCAACCCCCTGCAATGCAGTGTGGACTGTCAAGGGTGTAGGGGGAGAGAAGGGTTTTGTTCACACACACACCCCTTTTCTCCATCACCCAGAAAGTATTCCCAGTGGCTCTGCACCATTTTGTCCATAGGCTCATGAACACAATAATCGCTGAAAAAACAAGCGTTACACCACCATAAAAATCCAATATTTGGGGGGGGGGGAGAGGGGAGGACAGAGAGGAGTAACAGAACTGGCACATGGGAAAGGACATTGGCATGGAAGGTCATTGTGTGTGGCAAGCATCCCCCCTCATCCCAGTGTGATTTTTCTGCATGGGCACATGTGTCGTGGACCATAAATCACCATTACATCTTGTCTCCCTGCCTGCTTTATCCCTGATAAATATTGTGTCACCCCCCTCAACCCCTTCCCTCCCCAAAGTGGCTGAACCCCCACCCTGATGACCCATAATTGACATGTGCGCAGGTCAACATTGCTAGGAGTCTCTGGCAGAAGCGGGAGAGGCTTCTCCCTAACGTTCGGCCAGGGTTCCCCAAACTTGGGTCTGCAATTGGACTACAATTCCCATCATCCCTGACCGCTGGACTTGCTAGCTAGGGATGATGGGAGTTGTAGTCCAAAAACAGCCGGAGACTCAAATTATTGCTATGATTTAAGTAGAAATGCAATACACCTCACCTTACGGAGGGAGACAGTGACAAGGTGAGTTTCCTACCTGCTCAGTGTGCTGTCCGGATGCTTAGACTCATAGAATTGTAGGTTTGGAAGGAACCCCAGGGGTCATCTAGTCCAACCCCCTGCATTGCAACAATCCTGCCCTGAGTTGGTGTGAACCAACAGTCTTCTGATTAACAGCATGCTGTTGATAGACAGAGTCAGGGCCTCTCCTTCTTTCCTTTATTAGGATTTCTTCTTTTATTTATTTTCTCACACTGCCCTGCAACCAACTGAGCCAATTCATGTTTTCCCTGGTCAGTTATCCATTTATTACTCCCTATACCTTTCAACCAGATTTGGACTGGGCAGATGATGATGATGATGTCGCGAATTCCTTCACGGCGTTTTAGCAGAGATGTTAAGAGTTCCAGTTTCTTTAGTGCAGCATATTTATTGTGAGCTATATACAAATATCTACAGGCAGTTCATACACAAGCAGTTGAGACACTCTCTAAACCAGGCATCCCCAAACTGCAGCCCTCCAGATGTTTTGGCCTACAACTCCCATGATCCCTAGCTAACAGGACCAGTGGTCAGGGATGATGGGAATTGTAGTCCACAACGTCTGGAGGGCCGAAGTTTGGGGATGCCTGCTCTAAACCTCTCACTGACCCACACCCTTCTACAACACCACCACAATCATTGCAGGAAAGGTTTTCCTTTTAAACCTCTGGCAGCCAATCAACTGACAGCACATTACTGCTGAGTCATTCTGACCCAGCACTTCTACAGAAAGTATTGCATCAGCCAGTTTCACTTTACTACTACACTCAGGCCTGCAGACTTACTATTTCACACAGCATTCTGTGGATCCCAACAGATGAAGCATCCAATCATGCAATCTCCCACCTTAGGCAGCCTTAAGGGGAGCGGTGCACCAAGAATTGCACCATGTTATTCTGTGGGCCCCACAGCCTGGCTCTTTGCTGCAAAAGCAAAGCTTCTCCCAGAAACTGCGGTGGTGACCCAGGTAACCTGGGTTGCCTGGATGAGGCTCTGAAGCTGTTGGGCGTCTCCTCCTGAGGGCGTTCCCAGGAGTTTCCGTTCTCCTTTATCCTTGAGCGAATGTTCTGAACCGCCAGGCAGACGGCTGCTGAGGTTGTCCCATCCTGGAGCCAAGTCATCAATCTCCTCACCTTCTCGCTTGCAAATACGAATCTCGTGCTTCCGCCTGCCCGTTTAGACATACTAAGTGTCTAGACTCTAAAGCGGGTGTGTGTGTGTGTGTGCTGAGGTCGCGCCAAAAATATTCTTTGGGAGGTTACGACCCTTCTAGTTGGGTGGTCTTGCCGAGCCAGTGCAGGAGGGGCTGGGGAAAGAATAAATGGAAAATACAAGGAGTCGTTTGAGAGCCAGGATTGGAAGGAGCGTGGGAATGCTGCCCAAATTGGAGAAGCAAGCTCTACCCAGTCCTTTCTTGGATAACATTATAAATAAGAGCAAAGAGCTCGGCAGGATGAGAGCAAAGGAGAGCTTTAGCCCAAATTATCTGCCCCAGCCCTCCCCAGAAGCATGCCCCAGCCCCAGCCGCCGCTGTGCCCACTTCTGAAGTTGTTGACTGCTCAGAAGAAAAGGAGCTGTTCAGTCACCCCTTCGTCTAAATTTCCCGGGGGCTGCTTTGATATTTTCGCCACTCTCGTTCTGACCTTAAGCCAGCCGTTTAAACTCTCTTTTCTTCTGCCGAGTCCCTTTATATCGTCATGGTATTTGCCCTGCCCCTTCAGCGAGGTCAATCCCCAATGTCAAACCAGTTGGCTTCAGGCTGTGCCGGGGGGGGGGGCACCCTGGTTCAACGCCCCTCTTAAGAGACAGTGAGCGCAAGCACAAAAGGGGGGTGGTGGAATTGCCTGACAACTAGAGAACACCCTGCAAAACGTTCTCTTGCTTTTGCCATAAATTGGCCTAGGGGCCCATGTCATTCGCTTATTTCTGAATTTCATCTACCACTTTGCCACCTCCACACACACACACACACACACACACACACGTAGGTGGCCACACTCCTTGGTCCATGTGTGCCACCTTTTAGCCGGGGACCTGGATGAGACCACCCCAGCCATGAGGTGGAGGGGAGAAAGTTTGTCTCCCTTGGCTTAGCAGAGATTTTGAAGGGTCCGCTCAGTATCTGGGTTGCGAGATGACATCACCAGTTGTGACCACCGTGATAGACAGCTGGTCAGTCAAAATTCAGAACACTCAGGGTTTGTTTGTTTGTTTGTTTTCCCTTTCCTTTCCTTTTTTTTTTTAGTGCTGATAACTCTCTAGGGAAGAGGTAGAATATTCAGACTCTGTGCTGCTTTCCTGTCTCAGGACTGAAGCACTCATGACCCACCTGTTCCGATTTTACTTTTGGCACACATTTACCACCTCACATTTCCATAGAGTTGGAAGGGACCCTGAGTACAATCTAGTCCAACCCCCTGCAATGCAGTTGTCCCGTACGGGGATCATATCCATGTTTCCTCTATCCTACGCATTCCACCTCTCCTTCCCACCTAGCCAAGTTATTGTGGGGGAGGGGGAATAGCAGCAATTACTGCATCAGCATGTGGTTAATAATAATAATAATAATAAGGCCCAAGAGGTGAAGACACAGGTGAAATGTTCAGACGCATGAGATGCATCACAAAAAATATCGAACCCTGTATCATTATGCGCCTTAAAATGTAACCTGTAATGCAGCGTGTGTTTAAGATAAAGCACCACTCTTTTTAACGCTCGAAAACACTGCTTGGTTGGATTCTCCACAAATGTGGAAAGAAAATTAAAACTGAAAGATATGTCTGGTCTGGACACGCGCTGAATAAAGTTCAGCTTTCCTAATATCGACCTGTAAAGTGTTTTGTCATGAAAAGGTGCATCCTCTTCAGTAAAAGTAAATCCACATGTTAATGGGGTTTCTTTTCCTTTTGCGTTCTCCAAATTTAGTACTTCTATTAAATCCTTAATTTTTGCAGTTTGGTGTACAGCAAAAGAACCATCTGCTTCCCTGTCTATTTGCATGGACAGGTAATTCTTAACTTTCCCCAAATCTTTTACATCAAAGCGTTTACAAAGTTGAGAAAGAAACAACTGGTATTCCTTTAAATGTTTACATGAAAATAATAAATCATCAACATAAACGGCCAATTTGACAACAGAATTACCACATTGTTTGGTAAAAATGCAATTATCAGCTTTCCCCTGCGCAAACCCAAATTCAATCAAGGTTTGTTTTAAAGTTTCGTGCCAATTCCTGCCACTTTGATACAGGCCATACAGAGATTTGTTTAATTTACAAACTACCCCAGGTGCAGCATCTACACCATCCGGAACTTTCAAACTTCACACTCGGAGAAAACACATTCTCATAATCAATGCCTTCCAATTGTTGATAACCCCTTGCTACTAACCTAGCTTTATATCTCACTACTTTATTTTTATCATTGAGTTTTACTTTGAACACCCATCTTGAGTCTATGACCCGCATATCAGGTGTTTGCTTCACAAAAGTCCAGGTGTTATTTTGATTTAGAGATGCAAGCTCAGAATCTATTGCTTTTATCCATTGTTGAGCTTGTGACTTTGGCATGGTTTGTATCTCTTTAAAACTTTTTGGTTCAAAATTAACTTGGTTACAATATACATTGTTTGCAACTTCCTCTTCTATTTCCTCATCAACAGTAGCAATATTTCTACGTTTAAACAACTGCTCCTGTCGTTTCTGCCTTTGTAGCTGTTGTTCATTGATGTAACGCTGAGGCTGTCTAGTTATCCTACTGGAGCGCCTAAGCTCTGGTAAACTTTCACTGTCAGCTTTTAAATTTCCTTCCAAAACTTCAGAAATACGGCTAGTAGAGGGTTTTGGACTTAAAGTATGGTCTGAGTTGTCCATTGCCTCTTGTTCCCCTTTAAACTCACATCCTCCAATCTCTGACTGATTACTGTCAGGATCGGTATCAACTGGCTGCTCGTTAGCATCAGCTGTACTCTTTGGGGATATTTCTTTTAGACCATCACTATCTTGAAACTCAGCTACACCATCCCAGTGTACTGAAGGTATAATGCTACGGGTAAGGTGAAACTTTTTTGTGTCTGGTAAATAAATGCGATAATTCCCTTGTTGATATCCCATAAATTTACCTGGGATACCTCTTTCCTGCAGCTTCCCTTTAGCTGGGTAATGCATCATAACATCACTGCCCCAAACACACAAATACTTTAGATTGGGACGCTTTCCAAAAAGCATTTCATAAGGTGTTACTGTTAATGCAGAATGATAGGATCGATTCTTTGTATGCGTGTAACAGCTCAAACATTCAGCCCAGAAGCTATCAGGAAGTTGAGCATCATGGAGCATTGTTTTTATCCCAGATTGTAGGTTTTTGTTAACAACCTCAGCAATCCCATTCTGCCAGGGACTCCTGGGTGAGGACACTTGGTGTACTGTCCCCTGCGCATTTAGGAACTCTTCAAAATCCTGCGACATAAATTCACCTCCAAGATCAGAGTACAGATTTTGTATATTTTTACCAAAATGAGTCTTAACCCAGTTGCAAAACTTTTTATACATTTCTAGTGCTTGAGACTTCTTAGAGATTGCATATGTCCAAACATATCTGGTTTTCTGGTCCACAAGTGTTAGCCAGAATCGGGACCCTCCAAGTGATTCTGGCAATGGTCCTACTAGATCACAGTGAACCCTTTCAAAAGGCTCTGCTACTTCTCTCATAGTGCTTTTGCCCTTTCGTGCCACCTTAATTTTATGTTTGCAGCATGACAGACAGTTCATGTAAAATTTACACGGTTTAATCTCTAGACCATGCACTATATCCCGTGTTTTCAAAACATCTGCAAAGTTTTTATGGCAAAGCTTGCGGTGAGCTTCATGTAAGCAGTTTTTATGTGGCTGGCAATTTGCCAACCCGTGCATGCTCCTATTGGCTACACCACAACAGCTATTGCTTCCTCCTGAAGAGGAGTGAAACTTGAGCCTGTAAAGCCCATGAGTCTGTTTTGCATAGAGAACCTGCTTATTGGCCCGATAAAACCGGCACATTTTTTCAGTAAATTTAGCTCTAACACCTTGACGTGCAAACTGATAAACCGATAATAAGTTCCCACACAATTCAGGGCAATAAACAACATCTGATATAGTAATATTCAAACTATGCAGTTTTATAGTACCCTTTCCAAGTGAGGGCAAAACTATTCCATTCGCTAAATGCACATTTCCAGTCTCTGGTGTGTAGGTTATGAAGAGACTGCGATTGCTGCACAAGTGCTGCGATGCGCCACTATCGATGATGAAAAAGTCCCAGTTACCTCTTTTAACCTCACAAGGCTGTGGTTCTGCAAAGAATGCTTTCGGCTCGGGTCGACTACCTCGCTGCGGTCGCTGTGAAGGCTTCCACGCCTGAGTGACTGTGTGTCCCTTTTGCGACCTAGAGGAAGTCTTTTTACTCTTTGCTCTGCATTCCGAAGCAAAATGTCCCAAAAGGCCACAGGCAAAGCATTTCTTGTTGGCTCTTAAAGCTACAACATCCCTGTAGTCATTTGAATGCACATTCTGCTCTTTGGGAACCTGCATGATTGAGGCATCTCGCCTGTCCAGCTCTGCCATCAGTTTTGCAGTCACACCTTCAATACTCAGCTGGTCAGGAGGGACCAAAGCAAGCTGGCTTGCGACTGCATCATACTCTTTGTTTAATGAGCAGAGGATTATAAAACAAAATTGATTAACAGGAACCACAACGTCTCTTCTCAAAAGCTCCAACCTGATTTCTTGTAAATGTCTCAGGTGAGCTGCCAAGTCATCGCCAGGTTGCAGCTTTGCCTGATAAAGCTGGCGGTAAAACGCCAAGGCTGACGCAGACTCTTTTCTCAAATGGACCGCAGCCAAACTCTCCCACATTTCTTTAGCCGACATTTTATCTCTGATATACACAACTTGCTGGTCGGACACTGCTAAGTTTATAAAAGCTTTGGCTTTGTTATCCCCCCGTATCCATTCAGGGGTAATTATCTGAGGAGGGTCATCTGTGGCGTAGTCAAACAGGTCCTTACATTCGAGTAACCCTCTCATTCTAAAGGACCAAAGACTATAATTACCATCAGTTAGTTGAGGAAAGGTAAGCGCCATCTTTTCGCCGTCATCCATCCTGGATATACTTCCAGCTCCTTTTTGACTGGCAGACAGCTCAGCTTCGCAGCCCTCTTAGCAAGCAGTTCAAACACCCATGCGCAGTTCCTGGGCCCATAACCGGATGTTGGGCAAAATACGCACCAACTGAGTGGCAACAGCGGCAGGGTCGACGAAATAACAAAGTCCTCAGTTTCTTTGCTTGCTTTTATTTACAATTATATACACCACACTCCTCTACTCCTTTCCTCTCATTTCACAATACATCACCACAACCACACCCATGAACCATTTGCTTAAATACAGAATTCAAAATAGTCAATTACCCAATCACATTACAGTAAGCAAACTCTACCTTCAAATATTCAAATTAGCAAAAGCTCACAGGTGTGCTATCATTCAGAACAAGGTTACAAACACACATCTCTGTGTAGCACCATTGACCACATCAGTCTTAAAGGAAAAACCTAACAGATCGAACCTGCAACCTTGGCCTTATCGGCACCACGCTCTAACCAGCTGAGCTATTTGTCTCTTATGAAATGCTGGTCACATGTGGATCATTGAAAGGTTAAAAACTAAAAGTGGGCTTCCGGCAGTAAACTGGCAGGAAGCTAGATTGTAAGCTCCTTGCGGGAGAGGCCTGGCATTGTTGCTGGTACTGCTGAACGTAAAGCAGCACGTACAACGATGGCGCTGCGCAAACTATTAATTGCGGAGAAAAGGAATCGCCGTTTGGATTCCTAGCTCCTTGGAGCTGGTGGCTAGTCTTTTCTGCTTTACATCACCCCATAAAGCGCCATGTGCGTTGTTGATCCCCTCTAAATGAGTGATAGGCAGGCAGGAGGAAGGCAAGGGGAGGAATGCATTTAGCAGCGGCCGTGGCAAGAGGTTGCTATAGCCGCGAAAAGGCTCGTAGGACCTTCAGGCTGCCTGCCATTTATTCTGACCTTATTACTCACAGCACCCAGAATAAATAAGCAGACCTTTCCGCCATTCTTTGACTGAGGGTATTGGTGCTTTCCCTTCCTTCCTTCCTTGCCACTTTTCTGCTTCTCCGTAACAAAGGCTCGGTCTCCTGTTGTTGTTGTTGCTGCTGCTGCTGATGTTGTCGTTTTCCCCCTTCCCCAACCTCTGACCCTCCTCCTCTTCTTCCCTGCGCCTCTGTAACACTTCTGCACTGTCTCGTACTAAGTTGTACTGCACTTGATTCAACCCTACTTTACATGTCCTGTCTTTTATCTCCCAAGCTCACTATCTGGATAAGGTAGTGAAAGGTACGGTGGTCTTCCTTTCCTCTTTTTTCTCCCTCGTTTGTCTCTGTGTTTGAAACCCAGGTAGACAACCCTCCCCATTTGTTTGCACGCGCCCCCAAGTCAATAAATGAGACGGCATCTTTTCTCCATGTTCACAAGCGCTCTCACCTAATGTGTGAAAAGCCCTGCTTTTCAGGCATTTAGGCTGAGGGAGGGGGAATGTTGTTGTTTTTTGCAACCTGCATCATGTCATATCCATGTTTCCTCTATCCTACGCATTCCACCTCTCCTTCCCACCTAGCCAAGTTATTGTGGGGGAGGGGGAATAGCAGCAATTACTGCATCAGCATGTGGTTAATAATAATAATAATAATAAGGCCCAAGAGGTGAAGACACAGGTGAGTGTGTTTGATGTACGAAGCCTCTTGGTTTTCAGTTTGAAACTAGTAATCTTGACTGCAGCAAAATTCAGCGGGGGCCAAATCCCTTTGCTTCATCGTCTTCTTTTTTATTTTTCTTCTTTTTTTATTAAGGATTTTCTTGATTCACAAAAATACGTGCAGTATCTCTCATAACATTTTTACAAATCAGTTTCATTTGTTGAGACATTGGGAAGAAAGGGGGGAAAGAGGTAGATGGGGGAAAGATGGGGGTGGGGTCGGGTGACGATGTTTCAATTTTACTTAATATATGTGGGGTTTTTTGCCAGCGTCGCTTGTGCAGGTTCTCTGCTGTTCGCTTGTGTTCCTTTTGGTGGTGAGAGATGTGTGGGGTTGGCCTAGGGCAGGCACCCCCTAACTTTGGCCCTCCAGATGTTTTGGACTACAATTCCCATCTTCCCTGACCACTGGTCCTGTTAGCTAGGGATCATGGGAGTTGTAGGCCAAAACATCTGGAGGGCCGCAGTTTGGGATGCCTGGCCTAGGGTATGAGTATTCATTTGTGTGGTGGTCTTTGTTTCGTGTGTGAGTGGGGTGGGTGGGTGTTTTGGAACAGGTTAGCCATATTGATTTGTATGCTGTTGGTGGATTTTTGTCATTGTCTTGTTGGGCTGTGTATGTGATAAAGGGGAGCCATACCGGGGTGAAGCCGTCTTCTTCTATTTGTCCCCGTGTCAGTTTCAGCTTATTGGTTAATTTTTCTAGTAAGGCTGTTTCCCATACTATTTGGTACCATCGGTCCTTGCTTACTCCTCACAGGTCTCTCCAGTGTCTGGTTGCTGAGAGTAAGTGGATTATGAGTTCTTTGTGGTATATATGAGCATTATTGTGTTGGAGGGCCTTTGCTTCTTCTGAAGATATCCCTCAAGTCAACAGAGGTTTCGGATGAGAGTTTCTCTTCTCTTAGATGGGCTACCTTCGCAGGTGGATGAGCCCCCTCTGCCCCTCACAGATCTAACTACTGATGAATAAGCCAGAAGGCAGGCAGGCAGTTCCTGGCTGAGGGTCATAGAATCATAGAGTTGGAAGAGACCACAAGGGACATCCAGTCCAATCTCCTACCAAGCAGGAAACACCATCAAAGCATTCTTGACATATGCCTGTCAAGCCTCTGCTTAAAGACCTCCAAAGAAGGAGACTCCACCACACTCCTTGGTAGCAAATTCCACTGCCGAACAGCTCTTACTGTCAGGAAGTTCTTCCTAATGTTTAGGTGGAATCTTCAATCTTGTAGTTTGAATCCATTGCTCCGTGTCTGCTTCTCTGGAGCAGCAGAAAACAACCTTTCACCCTCTTCTATATGACATCCTTTGATATATTTGAACATGGCTATCCTATCACCCCTTAACCTTCTCTTCTCCAGGCTAAACATACCCAGCTCCCTAAGCCGTTCCTCATAAGGCATCGTTTCCAGGCCTTTGACCATTTTGGTTGCCCTCTTCTGGACACGTTCCAGCCTGTCAGTATCCTTCTTGAACTGTGGTGCCCAGAACTGGACACAGTATTCCAGGTGAGGGTCCACTGAAGTTGGTGAACCATTCCCTAATGAACTTCTGCACTAATGAACTAGCCTCTATTGCTGAAAAAGCCCCCAAACATGGAAGCTTTCCCACTGCTTTTGTGTGCCCGCACACACACCCCAACACAAAATCCACCCAAATCCCCACTTGAGAGAAATGTTGGCTTACAACCAAGCTGGCGCCTGTACTCACAAACAGAAAGTAGAGAGCCGCTTTTCAAATAAATCCATCAAAATTATGCGAGAATGAGATTCAGGCCCCCGTGCTTTTTAAGCGAGGTTTTGTTTTCAGCCTTCGAAACCACACACTTTCTAAAATTTCTCACCACCACCCCAAAGAAAGCCGTAAAAAAGACTGCTCCAAAGTAAGTCTTCCTCTTTCAAGACTCTCCTGGGTTAGGAGCCGCACTTTATTAATTTAATTTATGGAATTATAGCTGCAGCAGGAGAGAGAGATACATATATGCTGGAGAGTATTGCCTGCCATTTCGAAACATGTTGCTAATTATGCACATTATATACAAGCGGCCACAGGCAGCAATGCTTTCTTGTTATGGCTGTCACGATGGCAGTAGATTTGATTGACTTGGACAAGCACATCCTTTTGAAACTGCAGTGGTATTGCTGCGCATAGTTGTGACGCTGGTGTGTGGGGAGGGTGCTGTTAAGAAGCCCCCCTGCCCCACTAAAAGCATTTGATGGTAGGTTATTGGACACACAGCAAAACCAGGTCGCTTCCCCTTTCTATCAATGCGTAGGCCTGCAACCCCATGCAGTCGAACCTGGAAGTATATCCCATTTAATTCACTGGGGCTACTTTCTGAGCAAACGTGCTTTGGATCGCGCTGCTGGTAGATTAATCTGTTAGATTAATCAACTTGCAATTGAATTTTTTAAAAAAGCTTTCCCTCAGCTGATCAGGCAGCACATTTTTTGAGTGTGTGCAAAAACACAGCCTTTCTAGACAAGGGTCCCATGTGCATTATGCCTCTGTAGCAGTTTCATACCTCTTTAAACAGTCATGGCATCCACACAAAGACTTCTGGGGACTGCAGTTTGTTAAGGGTGCCGGGAGTTTAAGAGACGCCCGTTCTCCTCGCAGACCGTTCCCAGAGTGGTTTGACACTCAATCCCTCTTCCCAGGGACATTTGGGGACTGCACCTCGGTGAAGGGAATGACAACTCTCAGCCAAACTATAGGGTAATTCTGGGGGATCCATGGCTGTATAAAGCGGTACAGCACTGCTTAAATTTTATAGTGCAGACGGGGTCCATGTCTGATGCGCAGAACTTTCAGAGCAGCCAAGCGGATCACAATGCAGTAGGCATACGTATCAGAAACCCATCTCCCCAAGTCCCTAAAGATCAAATCTCTCGCCATAAGGACTCCTTGGTGTGAGAGGATATACTGTAGATGCATTAGGTGGGTCTCACCTGAGAGAAATTGCTTCCCATTTCCTGAATACGAGGCCTTCCTTCTCCAAGGCCAGTTTGTTTTATTTATTTATTTCATTTTGCAGCACCTGAAAAGCTTATCGACCCAGAATCTCTCTACAGCAGCGTTTCTCAGACTTGGGTCTCCGGCTGTGGTTGGGCTGCAAATCCCATCACCTCTAGCTAGCAGGGCCAGCGGTCAGGGACGATGGGCGTTGTAATCGAACAACAGCCGGGGACCTAGGTTTGAGAAAACACTGCTCTATAGTCTTGCTTGAAGGCACAGGTGTGCCTAACAGTGGCAGGGGGAGGGGCTGATGTCGCGTGCGTGCTGACTGTCGCATCGGGAGAGGCGACATTCGGCCTGCAGTCCGCGCTGGTCCTCACAGCATGACCCAGTGCTTCACAGCTCGGGGAAGCATCCCCCCAGGGACCTTCTGCTCCCTCAAGATTGGGCAGGCCGAGTCCTGTTTCAGCAGATATTGAGGGGACTGAAGAGGCCTCAGCCTCATGGAGTGAGTATTCCTGCTTGAAGATCTGATCTGCACACTTTTATAAAATTGTAAAGTTGGAAGTTTAAAAAGCAGAGACATCATCTTGCCGACAAAGGTCCGTATAGTTCGAGCTATGGTTTTCCCAGTAGTGATGTATGGAAGTGAGAGGTGGACCATAAAGAAGGCTGATCGCCGGAGAATTGATGCTTTTGAATTCTGGTGCTGGAGGAGACTCTTGAGAGTCCCATGGACTGCAAGAAGATCAAACCGATCCATTCTGAAGGAAATCAGCCCTGAGTGCTCACTGGAAGGACAGATCCCGAAGCTGAGGCTCCAATACTTTGGCCACCTCATGAGAAGAGAAGAGTCCCTGGAAAAGACCCTGATGTTGGGAAAGATGGAGGGCACAAGGAGAAGGGAATGACAGAGGACCAGATGGTTGGACAGTGTTCTCGAAGCTACGAACATGGGTTTGACCAAACTGCGGGAGGCAGTGGAAGACAGGAGTGCCTGGCGTGCTCTGGTCCATGGAGTCACGAAGAGTCGGACATGACTAAATGACTAAAAAACAACAACATCAAAGTTGGAAGGGACCCTGAGGATCAGAAGCTCCCTGCAATGTGTAGTATGAGAATATACCCATCTTAAGAATATACTACAAGCTGTGATGAATCACAGCAGGAGCTTGCCTGGCCCAGCATCCTGTTTTCCACAGCGACCAGCAATATGTCTCTGGGTAGCCTACAAGCAGGGCACAAGGACGACCGCATATGTTGCCTCTTGTTCCCCACCAAGTGGTATTTGGAGGCCGCCTTCCTCTGATCCTGGAAGATCCTGGTGACCAGTAGCCATTTATCACCTAACCCTCCGTGATCTTCTACAACTCGGCCCCCTTAACCTCAGCAGAACATGCTCAACTCATATACCCTGCCCAATTTACATGCATTTCCCTCTTTGCAAGGCGTCACCGCCTTTCCCTTCTCCGTCACGTGGTGGTGGACTTCGACTTCTCGGTGGCAGCAAACCCTCCAGATCAGGTTTTTGACCCTCTCCCTCTTGGCAGCCTCTCTTGGACATCCAAGAAGCAGAGAGGGTCAAATCATGCTTGCAAACAGGGGAGAACGCTAATCCCCAGGAACGAGCAAAAACTGCTTTTGCAAGCCAATTAGCCCTTCAGGGACAGAGAAACTTTGCGACAAAGGCTACTGCCCCTTGCCAAATTTTCTGCTTCGGGAGGGCTGTCCATCTCTGTGGCTGCTAGGTTGTTTTCCCTTAACTGAATGAATGAATGAAATGCCCCTGGATTTATTTATGTTGCTTCCACCACCACGCCTTTTAAGTATCCTTTGTTAGCTCAAGAGACAAGGGTCTGCTTCTGTCTCTGTTTACCCACTTGCTCATCAGATGATTCATATGATGACTGGTGGGGACATTCCCCCCCCCCCACCCGCACTGTGTCTGCTTTACATTATTTTTCTCTATGCTTCTACCACTGAAATCAGAGGAGGGCAGAGGCAGAATAAATGCCTTTGGGGGCTAGATCAGGCCCCCAGTCCAAGGGTTAGCCAGCCCTCCCATAAAGTTTGCAGCAGGTTAAAGCAAGCGTGCTTGCCGTAAACCTTCACGTTTACAACACACTGCGGAGAGATTGGCACTTGCCGTAGCTTCCAGCTTCCATAACTCTTACTTGCTCACATGAGCAGAATTAGGAATTTAGGAATTCCTAATCATTAGCAATGACAAACCTAGACAGCATCTTAAAAAGCAGAGACATCACCTTGCCGACAAAGGTCCGTATAGTTAAAGCTATGGTTTTCCCAGTAGTGATGTATGGAAGTGAGAGTTGGACCATAAAGAAGGCTGATCGCCGAAGAATTGATGCTTTTGAATTATGGTGCTGGAGGAGACTCTTGAGAGTCCCATGGACTGCAAGAAGATCAAACCAATCCATTCTTAAGGAAATCAGCCCTGAGTGCTCCCTGGAAGGACAGATCGTGAAGCTGAGGCTCCAATACTTTGGCCACCTCATGAGAAGAGAAGAATCCTTGGAAAAGACCCTGATGTTGGGAAAGATTGAGGGCACTAGGAGAAGGGGACGACAGAGGACCAGATGGTTGGACAGTGTTCTCGAAGCTACGAACATGAGTTTGACCAAACTGCGGGAGGCAGTGCGAGACAGGAGTGCCTGGCGTGCTATGGTCCATGGGGTCACGAAGAGTCGGACACGACTAAACGACTAAACAACAACAATCATTAGCACGTTTTCGGTTGGAATTGCCCAATCAGCCGTTCTGATCTGAGCTAGGGAGAGACTCTGTTGGTTTTGGTCTGCTCTAATCCAAACCAGCAAGGCAATCGAAATCTTCTGGGCGTTATCTACGCCAGAGACTCGAATTGGTTTAATATCCATCCCCTCACCCCCCCCCCCCCCGAGAACTAACTGTGGGAACTGCAATCATTTGAGGGAGAGAGAAGGCAGGTCTCGAGCGTCAGGTTGTCAGCAAGCTCAGAAAACTGCACTCCCCGGGGTTCGTTGGGGCAAAGCCCTTGGCTGAAGAAATTCCAAACTCAGTCGCAGTGGCCAGGAGCCAGTTTGCATTTCCTTCCACGCAGCCAGACGAGGTTTCTGCAAAAATCTTTATACTCAACCCGGTCGCACGGTGGAATGATTGGTGACAAATACATGCAGCGTGTACATAGCACTTCATACACATCATCTCAGTAAGGGATTCATCACTCTGTACTGTCAGCAAACATCGAAGGAAAGGGGGTTGAAAGCAGATACAATTGCAGGCTGAAAGAGGAGCTTTGCTGCACACTGAGCTTCGGGGGGGGGGGACCCACAGATTCAGCCACATCTTCTCAAGACATACAAAAACCAGTTTGGAGTAGTGGTTAGAGTGCCTGATTAGGACCTGGGAAAGCAAGGTTCAAAACCCCCACTTGGCCATGAAGCTTACTGGGGGGACCTTGGGCCAGTGGCTTCCTCTTGGCCTGGCCTACCTTGCAGGGTTGTCCTGGGGATTAGTTGAGGTGCAGGAGAACCTTTTACGCCACCTGGAGCTCCTCGGAGGAGAAACATGGAAAGGAAACGCAATAAATTAATTAATTAAAGGGGTTTTTTAAGAGAGAGACCAGGTGGTAAGTGAAAATATTTTCTACTCCTATAAGACTTTCACAACTGCCCCATACTTTAAAAAAGAGAATTATCTGAAGCTTGTGATTCTGTTTAACCCTTCACGTGAGTGTTCACAGAGTCACCGCGTGAGTGAGTTCTGCTTTAAAAGTTTGTGACTTGTGTGTGCTAACAGGGTGTGAAAAGGAATCAAAGAGTTGATTTGCACAGACATAAATGGGGGGTGGGGGTGGGGCTAAACCAGGTGAGGGCAGCCGAGAGAGATCTCAAACCCTCAGTGTGTTAGGGATTTCCCTCGCATGTGAGGCCAGGCTATGGCAGATTGAGCAGACGAGACCAAGAGTGGGTCCAACAGTCGAGGTGGTTTCTGCAGATGCCGTAGAGCAGGCATCCCCAAACTTCGGCCCTCCAGATGTTTTGGACTACAATTCCCATCATCCCTGACCACTGGTCCTCTTAGCTAGGGATCATGGGAGTTGTAGGCCAAAACATCCGGAGGGCCGCAGTTTGGGGGTGCCTGCCGTAGAGGGAAGTGAGGGGCAGATGGGGCTCATCCAACTGGGAAGGTAGCCTATCTAGGAGAAGAATAGCTCTGATCCTAAACCTCCACTGCCTTGCAAGATATCTTCAGAAGACGAAAAGGCCAAGGAGTAAACCCTACCCAAATCTGGAGTGGAGTTCCTAAGACAGTTGAATGGCGCCTTGTATGCCTCCTTCCAGCAACTCTTGCCACCGAGCTGGTGCCAAGCGTTTTGCTGTGCTTTCCTTTGGACCCCATTAGCAATGGGGTCTTGTCATCTGGGCAGCCCAGGACCTCCAGACACACTGCCCAGGCTTGTGTCCTTCAGTGCTGCTAACACAGCAGTTTTACTTCTCCCCCAATGTAAAGACTAGCAGAGGGTGAAGGGTCTAAATAAATAAAAAAAACATACTGTGTAGACTAGAGAACCAAGTAATCCGGATTTGCGGACAGGGATGCAACCAAGTTATCAGAGATTTTGAAAAGATGATTCCAGTTGTGTCCATCTTTGCCCATCTGGAAGCATTTCCTTCCCCACTAAAATCTGAAGGGAGAAACACAGCCGGGCATCCCCTCTTCCTTTTTTGCTGGGTGGGCAAGGAAGGAAACCAATTTTAATCCCTCCTCCTCCCACCCAAGCTCCTTCAGCATCCAACTTTAATCTCTAAGTCAACTCTCTAGAAGGAGCCTTCTGAGGGAAATAGGAGGGTTATGACTGGGACTAATTAAAGAGCTCTAATTGCCCAGATCATTAGCAGCAGATTATTCCAGCTACCAGTCTCTAAAAACTGCAAGGTAATCACTCGCTAATCTGAGTAAATAGCCTTGGCAGAAAGAGGGAAAATGTCATTGTATATGTGGAGCAACTGGTTTGGTTTGCTTCCACCCTCCCAAACGTAGCTTCACTCATTATTTGTGCCAGAATGTCAGGCAAGAGCTGTGCATGGGAAAACAATGACTCTTGGTTTGGTACTCCTATTGCCCCATTCTCCCATGCTTCTTGTTCTCCTCCTCTTCTGTGTGCCACGGAAGATAATGAGAAGCATCCGCTTCCAGGTTTAAATGAACTATGGTTAGTCAAGGGCAACCTGTGGTTAGTTTAAACTATGGCTTCCAGAAACGAGCCGAGGCGAAACCATGTTTTGTGATCCTGCTGTGTTCCAGAAAACCATAGCTAAAACTACACAGACCCTGGTTCCAACACAATGACAAACTGTGTTTAATTTAAACCTGGAAGCAGATGTTACCAGACTTCTCCTCCATTGCATGCTAAAGGCATAGCTGCCAAGTCTCCCGTATTCCCCGGGAAACCCCCATTTTTCCAGCTGTCCCCAGCCGAAAAAACGGATTTTTTGTTTTTCCCCAGTTTATTCTGGCACGGTGGCCATTTTGGAACTGGGCGGAGCATGCTCAGAAGCGACTTTTGATGCTGCTTTGCCCAGTTCCAAAATGGTTGCAGCGCAACTTCTGGTGCGGTGGCCATTTTGGAACAGGGCAGAGCAGCATCAAAAGTAGCTTCTGAGCATGCTCCGCCCAGTTCCAAAATGGCGGCAGCGCTACTTCCGGTCCAGTCCCTTATTTCTCAGGCCGGAACTTGGCAGCTATGGCTAAAGGAGGTGAAGGGAGAGAAGATGCTTAATCGCAAGGCTCAAACAACCTCCTTTTCAAAAATTAGTAGTGGCCTGGCTTAGCAGTCTTGCAGCCCTCCTGCACCATGGATTTTGTGCTCACCGCTCGTCCATTATCCCTCACATTACTGTGCTAAACAGGTGGTGCTCATCTGTGCTAACAGACGAGCCCTCAAGCTTGCTCGGTTTTGGCACCACACTTGTAAAAACTCCCACTTGGGTCTCCTTACCCAAGGTCCATTCAAACACGGACGTTCTAGTCATGGGATTCTCTCCTGCAAGAGATTCCCCTTGAATTCTAAAGTGTCACTGTGTTGCTGCAGGAAGTAGGGGACTCACAAATGAAGGATGGAGAAGCTGTTGTTGGACTGTAACTCCCATCAGCCCCAGCCAGCACGGGCAATGGTCAGGGCTGATGGGAGTTGTAGTCCAACAACATCTTGAAGGGCCACGGGTTCCCCATCTATAATAAGAATACTTCTGCTGCAGTTAGTTTGGGTATGCTAGCCAACCAAAGCTATTTCAGAGAGCAGAAATAGTTATCCTGAACTGTGATCTAGCCACACTCTTACGAGGTGCTTAGGACAAATATGGAGTTTTCCAATGAACTAAAATTGAGAGAACTGGAGACTCTCCTGTGGTAGCATACCCTCCAACGTTTCTCCGATGAAAATAGGGATGTCCTATGGAAAAGCAGGGTATTCCAGGATCAAATCAGAAACTGGGACGGCTTCTGTAAATCCAGGGCTGTCCCTGGAAAATCAGGACACTTGGAGGGTCTGAGATAATATGAATTTATGCACTCAGGGAATGGAGGAGGGACACAGCACCAGCACACCATGCTTCTAGGCAAAATACAAGTTACAAGAATCTCAGGAAGATCTGGTTGTAAGTTTAAATGGAAACAGGATAATGACTGAAGACTGCAGACAAAGGATAAATGTACTGAATCGTTATGTCGTATTGATGATCTCCACTCAGATTGAAATTCGCCAACGATAAATACAAGAAGCTTAATAATGAAAATGGATGTCTGCAATTATTTTGCTAAAAACGGGGGGTGGGTAACCCTGCCCGTTGGAAGTATAATTTACGCTAGGCCCTGCCTTAACTTTGATTTGATTTGCTCTGACAAAAAGGTACTCAAAATTAGGACTCGAGCAACACGCTGGAACAGATCAATGATTAATTCGATAAGACAAACCCTGTGTTTAATACCTTGTTGACATTCCCAGCAGTCAATAAATCCGTCACTGCCAGTTCTTTTCAAATACTTGGCGCTTTGTTTCCTCGGTTATTACTAGATTATTTAAAATATACCGTTATAACGGAGGTAACGAAATTGTTTACGAAGATGCCGAAGCAAAAAATGGATAATCCCGGTCGCTTTGTGGGGTAGGTTTTTCAAAAGAGAGAATGCATTCTATTTTATTTTTGTAAATAGTTGGCTAAGAAGAGAGATAATGTAAATGGATAAATTGGTGGGCATATGAATGGCATAAAGAAGCAAAGCGAACAAAAGTGTTTTCTGTTAATGAAAATGGATCCTCCGCATGTTTTTTTCAGAATAAGAAAAATTGCAGTATAATTGATGCAGGGTATAATCTTTCTTTTATGTTTGTTATAGTAATTTGCGAATTGTTCCATTTGGAGATGAGAAAAGAAGTTGTTGTTTTTAGGGGGGGGGAGGACATTCCCAGATACCTTCCATTTTGAATGCATGTCCAACCACCCACAAATCGGGTTCAGATGCTTGCATGCCCTCTTTAAAAAAGAAATGTTGGCTTAAATGGTGCATACCTCCTTTTATAGTGGAAGACCCAGTGCCAGATTTATGTATAAGCTAAACAAGCTATAGTTTAGGATTCCACTCTCGGGGGGCCCCAAAAAATTGAAGGGGAAAAAACCCTGGAAGGACAATTCCAAAATATAAGATAAAAAACAAAATAGAACCTACATACAACAAGAGTGTTTTCTGTTGTGTAGGCTCCTATGATGTAAGTCAGTGTTTCTCAACCTTTTTTGGGCCACGGCACACTTGTTCCATGAAAAAAATCACGAGGCACACCACCTCCATAAGACATACCTCCATGCCCTGTAGAGTGAGACCACCGAGCGCCCCAGCCAGCCAGAGGGGCCTGGAACCGGCTGCTGTTGCTGCTGCTGTAGCAGCAGGGAGCGCTCGGAGCGCCCTGCAGCGCCTGGCCTCTTCTTCTTCTTCTTTTTTTGGGGGGGGGGGGCTGCCCAAGGCCGGCGGCTGCAGAGCGGAGCGCTCCAAAGTGCCGAGCGCTCGGAGCGCCCTGCAGCGCCTCGCCTCTTCTCTCTCTTTTTTTGGGGGGGGGGCTGCCCGAGGCCTGCCGCCTCGGTGCCTGGAACCAGCGGCTGCAGAGCGGAGCGCTCCGAAACGGCGAGCGCTCGGAGCGCCCTGCAGCGCCTGGCCTCTTTTCTTTTCTTTTTTGCTGCCCAAGGCCGGCGGCTGCAGAGCGGAGCGCTCCAAAGCGCCGAGCGCTCGGAGCGCCCTGCAGCGCCTGGCCTCTTCTTCTTCTTCTTCTTCTTTTGGGGGGGCTGCCCAAGGCCGGCGGCTGCAGAGCGGAGCGCTCCAAAGTGCCGAGCGCTCGGAGCGCCCTGCAGCGCCTGGCCTCTTCTCTCTCTTTTTTGGGGGGGGGCTGCCCGAGGCCTGCCGCCTCGGTGCCTGGAACCAGCGGCTGCAGAGCGGAGCGCTCCAAAACGGCGAGCGCTCGGAGCGCCCTGCAGCACCTGGCCTCTTTTCTTTTCTTTTTTGCTGCCCAAGGCCGGCGGCTGCAGAGCGGAGCGCTCCAAAGTGCCGAGCGCTCGGAGCGCCCTGCAGCGCCTGGCCTCTTCTCTCTCTTTTTTTGGGGGGGGGGGGGCTGCCCAAGGCCGGCGGCACGTGACAAGGCAGCAAATCGCCCTTCTCGCCGCGGCATGTCGTGGCACACCACCCAGCGTCTGGCGGCACACTAGTGTACCGCGGAACAGCGGTTGAGAAACGCTGATGTAAGTCATGGGCCCTGCCTGCTAGCCTGCTCCCCAAAATATAGAAAGGTTTGCTCCTTTCTATATATAGGGTGCCTACATTCTGCATGGACTGGTTGCATGGCAACATTTGCAAATGGCTTGAGATACTTATTAGGTCCATAAATTACCATATAGCATATATCCAACACACACAAAAATAGCAACCATTTGTTGTTGACAAAGGACAGCTGGACATATAAAGGGCCCCATTACCTTCAGTAGCTTAGGGCCTCGTCAAACCTAAATCCGGCCCTGGGAAGATCCTCCAAGGGAAGACCGTTAACCACAGTCCTTGCAAGTCCCTGTTTGTCTAGACACAACAGATAGGCTGTGTATTCCTCTCACTCCCCGACCCTGATTTAATTTCCCAATGGCTTCCTGGCACGATGGAACTGTTATTTCCCTTTCTGCCATTCCAGAGGGGTGTCCCGGCTTGTGCAACGGCAATGGCAGGTGCACGCTCGACATGAATGGGTGGCGCTGCGTCTGCCAGCTGGGCTGGAGAGGGGCCGGCTGCGACACGTCCATGGAGACAGCGTGTGGCGACGGGAAGGACAACGACGGAGGTAAGTCACCCACCAACGTGGTTTGTCAGACTGCCAGTCCGCATTGGCCTGCACCATCCTGAAAATCGGAGGGGTGGGGTGTCCCTGAATGTCCCCAAATGGCAAAAGTCTGTAGCTCCCAGGCAGTGCCCAAGTTGCTGGCTTCGATCGATGGAATCGCCGGGGAGGGCTGGGGCATCTCCCGTCTGAAACCATGGACAGCTGCCGTTGGTCAGTGTAGAAATGCTAAGTTAGGTGGGCCAGTGGTCTGGCTTGATAAATTATTGCATTCAAGCAAACACTTCTGGAATTAAGCTCATGGTCATGCACAGGATGTGGACTGTTAGTCGGACCGAGGCCTGGTGCCTAAAGGTGTATAATGAAGGCACCAGGCGAGCCTCCCTGGCGGAGAGCGTTCCACAAATGGGGAGCCACTGCAGAAAAGGCCCCTATTCTTATGTTGCCAACCTTTGGGCCTCTCGTGGAGGAGGCACACAAAAGAAGGGCCTCGGAGGAGGAACACAAGAGTCCGGGTTGATTCATATAGGGAGAGGGGGTCCTTGAGGTATTGTGGTCCTGAGCCATTTAAAGCTTTATAGGGCAAAACCAGCACTTTGGATTGGGCCCAGAGAGTAATTGGCAGCCAGTGCAGCTGGGCCAGGCTCGGTATAATATGCTCGAACTGTCTTGCCCCAGTGAGCAACCAGATAGAAGCCCCTCCTACCTGCCAAACACCTGCTATTTGCCCCAAATTTAAATTCTCATAAGGCTATACCACCTCTCCTGCGGTGACATGCCCTTTTACTTTTCTTTCAATACTGCTATGTTGAGTAATGTCAGCAAAGTTTTTAAAATTGGCTATTAACAGCATAGGTTAGGATCTTGTGGCCAAGAAAGCTCTGTTGTTGTTGTTGTTGTTTAGTCGTTTAGTCATGTCTGACTCTTCATGACCCCATGGACCAGAGCACGCCAGGCACTCCTGTCTTCCACTGCCTCCCGCAGTTTGGTCAGACTCATGTTCGTAGCTTCAAGAACACTGTCCAACCATCCTGTCCTCTGTCCTCCCCTTTTCCTTGTGTCCTCCCATCTTTCCCAACATCAGGGCCTTTTCCAGGGAGTCTTCTCTTCTCATGAGGTGGCCAAAGTATTGTAGCCTCAGCTTCACGATCTGTCCTTCCAGTGAGCACTCAGGGCTGATTTCCTTCAGAATGGATCGGTTTGATCTTCTTGCAGTCCATGGGACTCTCAAGAGTCTCCTCCAGCACCATAATTCAAAAGCATCAATTCTTTGGCGATCAGCCTTCTTTATGGTCCAGCTCTCACTTCCATACATCACTACTGGGAAAACCATAGCTGCTAACTTTGGATTAGAAGTTAGGAGACATCGCACTGCAAGGGAGATAGAGGAATTCATAATTTGATTATGTAAACCCCCTCAACGTCACCCATATGGTCTTGAGGGGCCGTCGGAGTTATGGGGAAGGGTCATGGCTCAGTGGAGGAGCAACTGCTTGTTACGCAGAAGGTCCCAGTTTCAATCCCTGGCTGCTGCCAGTCAGTGTAGACAATAGTGAGCTAGGGAAACCAATTTCCTGACTCTGCAAGTCAGCTCCCTGTGTTCCTAAGACAGCAGTAAAACGCAAGCATTGTCTGTGTTACCGTATTTCAAGAGCAATGCTATTTCAAGGGGAGGGAGGTTGGGGGTAAAACCAAGGGAGATTATCTGTTGCAGAAGGATGCAAGGTTGTGGGGGTTTTAAAACATATATCGATTGCTTAAGATAGTTTTGACATCTGGTGTGGTAAATGGCCCAGATTACTTCCTTTGGAAAAAAGATTCAGAAATTAAGGTGCAGAAACTGCACCCGTCTCTCACTCCCCCTCGCCAGTAGAAAAACATACATGCTGTAAAACAAAGGACAGTTTCTTCTCTCCCACGAAACTAGATACCCCCGTCTTCATTTCTGTTTACAACAGGCTCAAAGCAGCGATGCCATTTGCCACACCAGATGTGTCAAAGATGTGGATTTAGGCCGTAATCTCTGCTTTTGTGAGAGAGGACCAAAAATTGCCTTTGTGGGGAGTGGAGAGGAAAAAAATATGTGGTTTTCTGGACAGGCAATCTGGACCCAAAACAGAATGGAAGAATGGAAGCTGTTGTTGTTATTGTCAGAGAATGTTGCTCAAAGCTGGAGTTGCTCCTGGTCACAGCTTGGAGTATAACTGGAACTCAGGATGGGGGAGAAATTTGATTGTTGTTGTTGCTGTTTTTGCATTTTAATTGGAAATTACCAATGATAATATGTGAAGCAAAACACAGCTGTCCCCTTTGCCCTTCAAGCACACCTGGATTTTGCAGTGCAGTTTCCCGACCAACTAGTGTGTACAACGATGCATGTATTTGGAGAAAGTGTGCCTAACCAATGCATTTGTTGGTTTTTAATCAGAGGTTGGGTTCCCACCTGTCATGAGTGCTTTAGTTGAGATTCCTGCATTGCAGGGGGTTGGACTGGATGACCCTTGGGGTCCCTTCAAGCTCTATGCTTCTATGAAGCCTGTACTAGATTATTTTTAAAGCCCATGTGCTAAATGTAGTGAGAGGTGCCTGGCCTCAACTATTTTACTGCAGTTTTGTGTTGATTTAGTGTGTTTAACATCACAAATCACCAAAGGTTTATTTTACAAGTTATAAAATAATTCAAAATAAGTTTATGATGTGAAGTTATTGAGACAGTTGATATATTTCTAGTGATACCGTCCTCCTCATAGTCAGATATACACTTCAAAATAGAACAGACAAGATCGAGGAAACAAACAAACAAAACACAAAAGTATGGAAGGGGAGAGATAACACTTTTTAAAGGTGAATGGTATTAATCCAGAAATCTTGTCCAAACTAAAGCAGCGAATGGATAAACAACTGAAAATCCCTGAATTTCCACTCATTTATAAAGACCACTTTAAAATAATTTAAGAAGCTATATTCACCATCCAGTTCAGCTGCCCGTCAGTGTGGACAATACAGAGCTAGGCGGAACAGATGATCTGACTCAATATAAGGTACCTTCCTGTGTGCCCTGTTTGCCCTGGCATTTTGCCCAGTTGTCAGGAACGATGGCAGCTGCAGCATCTAGAAGGCCGTAGACTCCCAGTCCCTTCTTCAAGCTACCTGTAAGAAAGGTCAATAATATTATCCCTTTCTTGGCAGATGGGAAGATTGCAGAGTCTGAGATCAGACAGCTGGATTGAGGCCATCTAGTGAGTTCGTGGCTGTGGGAAGACTCAGGCAGGGACCTTTGCTTGTCAATAGCTCAGTCTCATAACCGCTGAGCTGTACCAGCTCAGGTTCATAAATGTGGCTTGGGTCTCCCGACGCCCAGAATAACCAGATAAGCGATTGTGGGAAGTGAGAGCGACATGCAACATTATTTATTAAACCCTTGCCGTTTGCCAAAAGACGTCATGTTGACAACTGGTTTTTTTATGATCGTCATTTTTAAAAAAAAGAAAGAAAGAGAGAGAGAGAGAGAGAGAGAGAGAGAGAGAGAGAGAGAGAGAGAGAGAGAACACAGTAGCAAGGGTCCGTTTATTTGCTTCTTTCTCTCTGAGGCTTTAAAACGTCCTGGTTTTGTGTGTGTTTAATTCTGTGCAGGTTGTGTGTGGCTGGATCTGCACAACATACGCAGCTCCTAAATTTTCCCGAGCCGAAGGGAGCGTAATCCTGTAACACCCATTAAAAGTCAAGGGGAGCCGAGGATCCGCTTTCAGAGAGTTTTTAAGAGCTCTAAAGATGTCGGGGGGTGGGTGGGGAGGAAAGGTCCTTTGCCGTGGTAGCAGAATAATGGGAACAAGGAAAGAGGAGCGGACAGAAGGGGAAGGAAACTCAGCTGCACATGGACAGGAAGAAATATTAGGTGCAAGGCTGCCTCTGCAGCATCCGCACCTCGTCCCAGATGCTCTGCTGATTGCTTCCCCTCCGAAACACATGCCTACTGCCATTGGCAGTTTAATTTTGGCTTTTACAGTCTTAATCTGAGGCAGAGAAGCCAAGGCAGTCATCCGTTCCAGCTGTCCCGCTGAAGCGGATGAGAACAAATTGCGGGGGGGGGGGGGGACCTGATCCGGGTTGGAACCGAAACAGGGGCAAAGGGGCATTGGGAGAAGGGCCATCGATGGCTATGAGCCACGTTGGTTGTGCTCTGCCCCCACAGTCAGAGGCAGGAAACGCTTCTGAATGCCAGGAAAGGGGGGGGGAGAGAATTGCTCTCGTGCTCAGGCGCTGTTTGCAGGTTTCCTGGTCGGCCGCTGTGAGAACAGGATGCTGGACTAGATGGGCCATTGGCCTGATCCAGCAGGATCTCCTTCTGTTCTTACGTTGTAGCTAGCTGGTAGGGCGCCTGCTTTGAATGCAGAAGGTCCCACGTCCAATCTCCAATGTTGGGGTTGCTGCCGGTTAATGCAGACAGTACTGAGCTGGTTGAACCAATCATCTGACTCTTGCTTTCCAAACAAAGTCAGTGGGAGCAAATTGTGGGTGCAGGGGATCCACATCGGACCATAGCTGGAGTCATGGTTAAAGCCCCCAGCCCCACCCACACGTGGATCAGGGCCCCCACGCACTACCAATTTTGGGGCAGAAATGCTTCCCACAATTTACAGAACCACAACGGAACAGGCATGAAAAGCTTTCCGATATAGGGTACCTTACACATCTACAGGAGGTCATGTCAGTATTAGGAACTCAGATATATAAACCAGGCTCCTTAAACCAAGGTTGCAGTTGCCTAAACGGAATGTCTCGTTGCCATTTGGTGGGCAAGGCAGCTCTCAAGTCTTCCCCCCCCCCAAAGGATCATAGAATCATACAATCGTAGAGTTGGAAGAGACCACAAGGGCCATCCAGTCCAACCCCCTGCCAAGCAGGAAACACCATCAAAGCATTCTTGACATATGCCTGTCAAGCCTCTGCTTAAAGACCTCCAAAGAAGGAGACCACCACACTCCATGGTAGCAAATTCCACTGCCGAACAGCTCTTACTGTCAGGAAGTTCTTCCTAATGTTTAGGTGGAATCTTCTTTCTTGTAGTTTGAATCCATTGCTCCGTGTCCGCTTCTCTGGAGCAGCAGAAAACAACCTTTCTCCCTCCTCTATATGACATCCTTTTATATATTTGAACATGGCAATTACTGACTCTCACTGATTCTCAGATAAAACATCTGGTTAGTTCAGAGGACAACCTTGAGCTGGGGTTAAGAGCTTTGAGAACTTAAAGAAGAAATGTCACTTGATCCAGGGCTGGTACACATATACATTGGCCCAATTCCCACCTCTTTTTCTTAATGGTGAACACAGACCATTCATAACATAATGTGAGGGACAGGGGATATCGCGAAGTCCCTCCCCTCCTGAGTTCAAGCCCGTCCCCGAGCAAAGGGGAAAGCAGGGAGAGTTCCGATTCCAGTGGGGAAGCAGGAAGTCGTGTCCGAGGCTCAGGCAAGGTAGAGGAGCCAGGGTCCCAGGTGGGACAGGAAGGGGCAAGCAAGGGGGGAAGACCCATCCCTCCAACTCCAGAATTACGCAGGAAGAGGAGGGGCAAGAGGATGGGTCTGCCAAAGCTTTTGTGTTGGAGAAAGACGCGCCAAAAGCCATTAGGAGGTTCTGAAACCGACTAACAACATCGCTCCGTGTAAATAGCAATGACTTGAGCACTGTAAATACGCAGCACCAATAAAAGAATAAAATGCAGAGCTGCGTAGCGTCGTTACTCTGAAGTAGTCCACTCCGGCCACTGTGACAGCAACCTCCTAATCATTTTTGGGCTACTTCGGAGTTGCCGGGATGAGCGTGTCCGAGGCGGAGAAGTGGCGGCAGATCGCTGAGCAAGCCCAGCTAGAACTGCAACAGCTGTCGCTGCAGGCGCAGGGAGAATTGAAGGCAGCTAAAGAGGAGACTAAGAAGGTCCAGGACGACCGGCTACAACTTGCGGAACAGGTGAGAGAGCTCCAGGAAAAAGAGCAGCATTTAAGGGCGGTGGCGGTAGACCTCCAAAACAAGCTGGATGCAGAGAAAAACAAGGCGGGAGGGGCTCCCCAAGTCCAAGTGCTGCCAGGAAGGAGAGCAGGGACCCTTGTAAGCAAGTTCAATGGAGACCCGAAGGAGTTTCAGGGCTTTGAGACTGAGATCGTGTATGCTCTTGAGCTGCACCAGAATGAGTTCCCCGATGATGAGCACAGAGTAGCGTTTATTGTGGAACATCTCACCGGAGCAGCCAGGGAGTGGCTAAGACCATTAATCGCAACCAAGAATCCTTGCATGAAAAATGTCCAACAATTTCTAGAAGGTTTGAGGACGATGTATTCGTCCGATAGTCATTTGGACCAGACTAAGGAGGAACTGCATAATTTACGCCAAGGAAATATGACAGTTCGCGCATATTGGGCGAAATTCACCATGCTGGTGCACAGACTGGGGTGGGTTTTGGATTCGCCTCCCATGCAAGCTGCGTTTTACTTGGGTTTGAGCGAGGAGGTGAAGGATGAACTCTCGAGAGGTCCAAAGCCCAGTACTATGGATCAGCTGAGCAAAGCAGCTCTGGCGGTGGGGGTGAGGCAGGAATCCCGGTGGAACGACAAGCAAGCGACGCGCGCAAAGCGGGCTTGGTTCCCACGGTCGCAGGAGAAGCCACTCCCTCAACAACCCTTTCAGGCCACGCCTGGAGCCAGCCAGGACCAGGAGCCCATGCAGATTGATAGCGCGCGCGCGCGGGCTTTTCAAACCCCAGCGGCGCCAAGACGCAAGGAGGGAAGGGGCGGGAATTGCTTTCTCTGCAACTCACCCCAGCATCTCGTCAGAGACTGCCCACATCGCAGGGAGTGGCAAGGAAAGGCGGGAACGGTGGTGCCCTCCCCCACTGACGCAGCACCACAGCAGGGAAACGGGAAAGCCTGGCTGCAGGAGACAAGGGGCAGCAGCCAGGCACAGTCAGCAGACAACAGCCCCAGCCCGCCCACCCGCACAGAGAGGTGCAGAGCCAGCCCACCCCTCCCAGAGCAGGAGTGGTTCTAGAAGTGACGCTAACGCTCCCAAATGGCTATCCCCTGACGGTCCTCGCCTTAATTGACAGTGGGGCGTCCGCCAACTTCTTCTCGAGAAGCTTTGCAGAAGAGCACCAAATCCAGCTTTTGCAGTTGGATTTTCCTCTGCACGTAGCAACCATTGACGGCAGGGAGCTGCTGGGCGGGGCCATCACACATCGAACCCCCCCCATGAGAATGACGGTGGGAAGGCACTCAGAGACACTGGCGTTCAACGTCACCACCATCTCAGACCCCCCCATCGTCTTGGGCATGAGCTGGCTGGCGCGCCACGACCCCTCCATCAGTTGGCACCAGAGGTGCATCACGTTTGGGTCAGACTTTTGTCTGGAACATTGCATGCAGCACCAACCAGGGGAGGGGCCTCCGATAGCCACGGTGGCCACCATGCATATCAAAGGGGGTGAGGCAATACCCAAGCAGTACTGGGACCTGCAGGAGGTCTTCAGCGAAGCGGAGTCCGACCACCTACCCCCGCACAGGCCTTTTGACTGCCAGATCAACCTGGTGCCAGGGGCGACGATACCCCCAGCCAAGCTGTACGCCATGTCAGACCAGGAGCTGGAGGATCTGCGCGCTTTCATCGACAAGAACCTCAAGCGGGGGTTCATAAGGGAAAGCAAGGCAGCAGGGGGCAGCCCGGTCTTCTGGGTGGACAAGAAAGACACGCAACAGCGCCGTCTTGTGGTGGACTTTAGACGGCTGAATTCGGTGACAGAGCCCGTGGCTTTCCCCATGCCCAGAGTGGATGATCTCCTGACAGCGGCACGCAGGGGCAAGATTTTCACCAAGCTGGACCTAAGGGGGGCGTACAACTTGATCAGGATCCGGGAAGGGGATGAATGGAAAACCACGATGTTCACGCCTCTGGGCTCTTTTGAATATCTGGTGATGCCCTTCGGTTTGCAAGGGGGCTCAGCATGCTTCCAGGCCTTCATGCACCACGTCCTGGGGTCCCTCCTCTTCAGGAAATGCTTGGTCTTCCTAGATGACATCCTTATCTACTCGAATGACCCAGTGCAGCATGTGAAAGATGTCAGAGAGGTGTTGCAACGCCTGAAGGAGAACCACCTGTATGTGAAGCTGGAGAAGTGCAAGTTTCACACCAAAGAGGTGGACTTCCTGGGCTACAAGCTGTCAGACAAGGGGCTGGCGATGGACAAGGACAAGGTGCAGGCCATCCTGGACTGGCACAGCCCCAGGACGCGCAAAGATGCCCAACGCCTACTAGGCTTCGCTAACTTCTACAGGAAGTTCATCAAGAACTTCTCTCGCGTTACGGCTCCCATCACGGACTGCCTGAGAGGCAAGCAGAAGTTCAAGTGGACACCAGAGGCGCAAGCAGCGTTCGAAAGCCTCAAGAGAGTGTTCGCCTCAGACCAAAACCTGTTCCATGTGGTGCAGGACGCGCCCCTACGCATTGAGACAGATGCTTCTGAAAAAGCTGTGGGCGCAATTTTGTTGCAACTGGACGCCAACAGGGAGTGGAGACCCTGTGCCTTCTTCTCCAGGAAGCTGACACAGCCTGAACGCAACTACACAGTGTTTGATAGGGAACTTCTTGCGATCTACGCTGCGTTCCAGCACTGGCGACACTTCCTGGTGGGCGCGAAGCACCCCATCCAGGTGTGCACAGACCACAAGAACCTGGAGTTCTGGAGAACTGCCAGGGTGCTCAACCAGCGGCAGATACGGTGGGCAGAGTTCTTCTCGAACTTCAACTTCTCCATCCACTACATCCCGGGGGAGCAGAATGTCAGGGCGGATGCCCTCTCCCGCAAGCCAGAGTACATGGAGGAGGAGGCGCCACCAGCCCCAAGGCACATTTTCCCCCCGTCGGCATGGTCCTGCGGAGCAGCTGTGGTGAGCGAGGCAGAACTCACAGCACTGACGGCAGCGGATGAATTTGCCAACCGCATCTTCAGAGAACTGAGAGGGGGGAGGGAGCAGGCAAAAGACTTTGCAGCACGCAGAGGGCTGCTTTTCTACAAGGGTGCGCTGTACCTACCCACCACCCAGCTTCGACGTACGGTCCTCAAGCAGATGCACGACAACCCTACAGCGGGGCATTTTGGAAGGGACAAAACCGCTCACCTAGTCATGAGACACTTCTGGTGGCCAGGGGTGCGGGAAGATGTTCGAGACTATGTAAGGGGCTGTACCACCTGCCAGCGGGCGAAGGTGGTCAGAGCAGCGCCACCAGGGTTGCTGGAGCCCTTAGCCACACCACACAGGCCGTGGGAAGTGGTGTCCATGGACTTCATCACAGATCTGCCTTCGTCCAGGGGTAAGACTGCAGTGTTGGTGGTGGTGGACCTTATGTCCAAAATGTGTCACTTTATACCGTGTGCCAGGGCAGTCTCGGCAGAAGAGACAGCCAAACTGTTTGTTGATCACATTTTCAGACTGCATGGATTACCTTTAAGGGTTATTTCGGATCGTGGCCGCCAATTTGTTTCCAGGTTCTGGCGGCGGCTCATGAACCTCCTGCAGGTGGAGGTCAGCTTGTCGACGGCTAGACACCCGCAGACCAACGGACAAGCGGAGAGGGTCAACGCCATTCTGCAGCAGTACCTGAGATGCTACGTCAGCCAGCGGCAAACGGACTGGGTGGATCGCTTGCCACTAGCAGAATTTGCCTACAACAATGCAGTGCACGTCTCCACAGGGGTGTCGCCCTTTAAGGCCAATTACGGGCGCGACCTCAGATCTTTCCCAGAGAGGGAGAGGGAGGAGGAGGAGGAGGAGGGCCCACAGGCTGAGGATTGGGCAGAGGAACTGGAAACGGTGCACCAGCAGCTCAGAGAACACTTGGAGAGGGCCAAGGAAGCGTACAAAAAGGGGGCAGATCGCCACAGGCGACAAGGGGAGGTCATCAGGGTGGGGGACAAGGTGTGGTTGTCCTCGGAGGGCCTTCCCACCAGAGGGAGGTGCAAAAAGCTGGCACCCAAAAGGCTGGGCCCCTTCACGGTCACGCAACAGGTAAACCCGGTGGCATACAGGCTGGCACTGCCAGAGGACATGAGGGTGCATCCAGTGTTTCATAGATCGCTGCTGTCGCCGTACAGGGAAAGCAGCAGGCTCCGAGACAGCGAACAAACCCCCGAGGGAGGGGGGGAGAGGGAAGGCAGGGAGCAACTCAATGAGGCCACGGCCATCCTGGATTCAAGGTGGGGGGTGGGGGGACTGGAGTACCTCATGGCATGGGAGGATGCTCCACCGTCCCAGAATGAATGGGTCCCAGCCACTCAGATACAGGAGGAATTCTTGGTGGAAGAATTTCACGCCCTCTTTCCCCACAGACCCAAGCCCTGGCACATGGAAAGGGAGGGGGAGGAGGAGGAGGCACGGGAGAGCAGCTCACCATGGCGCTGGGAAGCGGAGTTTGAGGAACCAGAGGATGAGGTATGGGTGTCACCGAGATCCACCCAGTCAGAGGAAGGAGCAGATTGGCAGAACGTTTTTACCCCCACCAGCTCTGACGCCACGGACTTTTTGGGATTCCCGTCCGCCCAGGCGGAAGGGGGGGGCTCGCAGGACTGGGGGGAGGTATTCACACCAACGGGCTCGGAGAGCACTGAGTTCTTAGGCTTCCAGTCGTCACCGACACATGGGGGGGGCCTGGGGAGGGGTGAAGGAGAGCTTGGGAGGGGGGTGGATGTGAGGGACAGGGGATATCGCGAAGTCCCTCCCCTCCTGAGTTCAAGCCCGTCCCCGAGCAAAGGGGAAAGCAGGGAGAGTTCCGATTCCAGTGGGGAAGCAGGAAGTCGTGTCCGAGGCTCAGGCAAGGTAGAGGAGCCAGGGTCCCAGGTGGGACAGGAAGGGGCAAGCAAGGGGGGAAGACCCATCCCTCCAACTCCAGAATTACGCAGGAAGAGGAGGGGCAAGAGGATGGGTCTGCCAAAGCTTTTGTGTTGGAGAAAGACGCGCCAAAAGCCATTAGGAGGTTCTGAAACCGACTAACAACATCGCTCCGTGTAAATAGCAATGACTTGAGCACTGTAAATACGCAGCACCAATAAAAGAATAAAATGCAGAGCTGCGTAGCGTCGTTACTCTGAAGTAGTCCACTCCGGCCACTGTGACACATAAGAATATTCTTCACAACTGGGAGCAGGGCAGTGGGGTTGGGGTAAGTGGAGACAAGCGACATCAGTTAACTACAACGTTGTTCACTGTTACTGCTCAGGCTGCACAGATAAAGCATTTCGGTTCCTGAAATTCATTCCAATTGTGCAGATAAAATATAACGGGTAGAATTATACAGGGTGGGGTATTAGTGTGTGTGAAAATAGCCCAGATCCAAGGATCCTCATCTTCTGATAGTGGAGATGTCAGGCGACACCATGGCGCCCAGGCATCTTCACTTGCTTGCAAGTGGTCAAAACACTGGTTAATGTCAAACACTAGGTCATACAATTATTTATCTCTTTGACATCTCATGGGAGGGCGCTCCACAGGGCCAGCGCCACTAGTGAGAAGGGAATCCTTGTGCTGGCTGAGTGAGTTGCATGGATACTATTATTATTATTATTATTATTATTATTATTATTATTATTATTTTATACCCTGCCCATCTGCCCCCCCCCCGCCACTCTGGGCAGCTTCCAACACACATTAAAATATCACAGATTTAAAAACTTCCCTAAACAGGGCTGCCATTAGGTATTTTCTAAATGTCAGGTAGTTGTTTATCTCTCTGACCTCTGATGGGGGGGCGTTCCACAGGGCGGGTGCCACTACCGAGAAGGCCCTCTGCCTGGTTCCCTGTAACCTCAATTCTCGCAGTGAGGGAACTGCAAGAAGGCCCTCAGAGTGGCCGGGCTGAACGATAGGGGTGGAGACGCTCCTTCAGGTATACAGGACCGAGGCCGTTTAGGTCAGGCACCCCCAAACTGCGGCCCTCCAGATCTTTTGGCCTACAACTCCCATGATCCCTAGCTAAGAGGACCAGTGGTCAGGGATGATGGGAATTGTAGTCCAAAACATCTGGAGGGCCGAAGTTTGGGGGTGCCTGGTTTAGGGCTTTAAAGGTCAGCGCCAACACTTTGAATTGTGCTCGGAAACGTACTGGGAGCCAATATAGATCTCTCAGGACCGGTGTTATGTGGTCCTGGAGGCCGCTCCCAGTCACTAGTCTGTGTGTAAACTGCATAAACAGCAAAATAAAATAAAAATAGCAGACGAGCAAAGAAGGAGAATCAAAGCTTAGAGGATCAGGAAAGGCCTGAGTAAAAATATGTGTTTTCAGGATGAGAGTCTCACAAATCGCAGAGGGAAGGGTGCACCAAACCGCTTTACTGAGGTCCAGTCTTTCCCTGATCATTTTCTGTTTGTATACTGCTTTCTTGGACAAACAATTAACTTCACTGCTTGTCTCTGAGACTCTGTGCTGCCCAGCAGCTGAACCAGCCCTGACACTCTCGCTGCTGTGAATATTGCTCTGGCCACCTGCTTCTTCTTCCCCCGCAATGCCTATTGATTGTGTTTCTTTCCTTTCCTTTCTTGCCTGACCCACAGATGGACTGATGGACTGCATGGATCCAGACTGCTGCCTTCAGCCGCTGTGCCATACCAACACACTCTGCCTTGGCTCCCCGGACCCCCTGGATATCATACAGGAGACACAGCCCCCTGTGTCGCAGCAGAACCTTTATTCGTTCTACGATCGGATCAAATTCCTGGTTGGCAAGGACAGCACACACATCATTCCTGGGGAGAATCCTTTCAACGGAGGGTAAGTTCTTTCCTTTGCCCCACTCCCAACAAGGATCAAAAGTGTTCTTGTGCCATAAGAGCAAGCCCTGCTGGAAGAGGGCAAAGGACCGCTCTGTCCAGCACCCCTGCTTTCCTGGCTGACCAGCCAGATGCCACAATGGGGAAGCCCACAAGCAAGACCTGAGCGTAACAACACTCTGTCCTCAGGGTCACAGAATCATAGAGTTGTAGAGTTGGAAGAGACCCTGAGGGTCATCCAGTCCAACCCTCTGCAAGACAGGAATACGGGATTGAACCTGCAACCTTGGCATTATGGAGGAGGGAGAAAGGTTGTTTTCTGCTGCTCCAGAGAAGCGGACACGGAGCAATGGATTCAAACTTCAAGAAAGAAGATTCCACCTAAACATTAGGAAGAACTTCCTGACAGTAAGAGCTGTTCGGCAGTGGAATTTGCTACCAAGGAGTGTGGTGGATTCTCCTTCTTTGGAGGTCTTTAAGCAGAGGCTTGACAGGCATATGTCAAGAATGCTTTGATGGTGTTTCCTGCTTGGCAGGGGGTTGGACTGGATGGCCCTTGTGGTCTCTTCCAACTCTGTGATTCTATGATTCTATGATTCATTATCAGCACCACGCTCTAACCAACTGAGCTATCCATTCTATGGTGTGGCTGGCACAGTAGTCAGGAACACACAACCCTGGAATAAATAAATCAGCAACGGCCAAGCCATCGTTAGCACTCTCCTCCGTGAATTTGCCCAGTCCTCCTTTAAAGCCATCCAAATTGTTGGCCATCACTGCCTCATGTGGGAGGGAGTTCCATAGTTTAAACCCTGCACTGCGTGAATAAGTAATTTTAGAATCTTTCTGGAGCCTTCCGGCCTTCCACTTCACTGGCTACCCAGGAGTCTAATGTTATGGGATAAGGAGAAACTATTTTCTCTGTCCGTTTTCTCTTTTACATGGAGTGTTCGAAAATGGTAGACACACACACACAACACACACCAGTTTGCAGTCTGAAGTGGTGCAGCCTGTTGCCTCAGCGATCTACCACTTCACTCCCTTGTGTGTGCAGGCAGGGCTGTTCCAAAATAGTCGGCAAAGGGTCGTTGCTAAAGAAAACCCCAGGATGCCTTCGTCCTGTAGGTAGGAGTTATTTTCTCAGGACAGCGACCCTGAGTTATCAATCTCCCAATCTCGGTGGCGTAAACAAGCTATGATCTGCTCTCCGGTGCCAACACGAGCCTTGTAATAAACAAGCCTGCGCTGGAGTGATGATGTTGGAAATGTCATCCCACCACCATCCCAGCTGACTGTTGGAGAAAAACATTTCCTGTGGCATTTCTGTCTCCCAGGAACTTCATTTTAAGTGAACATCACACCAGAGCCATACCTAATAAGGTTGTGTTTGGGGCGGGGTGCTGCTGCTGCTGTTTTCGGTTTGGGTCTGTTTGCTCTTTCAACAGACAGGTACGTTTTGTTACGCGTAGATTTGATGTCAGGTTTAATGAGCTTTTCCAGTTGGCAGCCCAACGACCTGCAAGGTTTCTCCTGCCTGCCTGTTGCAGTTCGGCTAATCTTCTCCCCGCAGAGAGGCTGTTCTAAGTTCCGTCGTAACCAGCTAGCTAGGAAACCTGCCTATATAAATTGATAGCGGTCTCAATTCTCCTGCCGTTGGTCCTTCTGTAGCCAAAACTCTGCAATGTCCACACACCAGAAGTCGGCAAATACCTACAGGCCCACAGTTCCCCTACCCAGCCCAAGGTTTGCAAAAATACCAAAAATATATTGGGGGGGGGAGCCTAGGAGAAAAGGAGAAGCCCTGCAATAGCCCAATGAGGATTGAGTGTGCTCTGTGGACACAAATTCTGAGTGGCAATTTATGGAAGGAAACAGGTTGGGGAGGGGGTAGAGTGGAATGGAGTTCCACGGAGAAGGGTATGGCTGACTGGCTGGCATGAACGGAAACACACCATATTGCAATGCTTTGTTTTGGTTTCTGCTTGCGGTGCCCGTGAATCAGGGAGCTCACGTTTGTGCAGGAGACCATCTGCCATCATTATGATAAGCAGAATGCCTGTGGAGGGAGAGGGGGCAGTATCCAGCCAGGCATTTCTGCTCATGCAAAGATTTCCACTCACTTTCCTCTCCTGGCGCACTCCCCAAATCTGCAGTGGGAGATTGGGGGGAAACCCAGAGGAGATTTAGGGGGACCTGGGAGGAGCACACTAGAGGAGAGGGGAGGGGAGAGGAGAGGAGAGGAGAGGAGAGGAGAGAGGAGAGTTGTTCTGTTGCACAACCAAAGGTCCTTGCAAAGTAGTGGAACTACTTTGTTGAATACTGTGCAGAGTCCGCAGAGATACCGGTTGGCGGAATTGCAAAATCTATCTGTGCACTGCATCTCCTTCCAATAGAGCCCAGGACCAGGGCCGGCTCTAGGTAGACCCCCGGTGGCGCAGGGCACCATGGCACCGGCCCGCCAGGAGGGCGCCTGCGAGCTGCGCCTGCCCGCTTGCCGGCCGGTCTGCCGGTTTGACGCGCAGCTGCGCCCACGGCAACCGTGCTGTGCCTGCCCGCCCGCCACGCAGCAGCGCCTGTGGTAGCCACGCTGCGCCCGCCCACCGCGCTGGGAAACGGGGCGGGGGGGTGCTGGAGGGATCCGTCGCTCCACGGCGCCAGGGGCGCTTAAGACGGCCCTGCCCAGGACACTCACGCTTGGAGAGTGAACACACTGCTTTCTGCCTTCCTGCCATGTTTGTTTATTCATAAATGAAGCACAATCCAGCAAAAATGAGGCATTTCCGTGGCTCATTAAGCCGTAAGCAGGAACTCAGTTTCTGGATGTGTCCTGAGTCCAGAGCCACACAGGAAGACCTGTGCAGTCTAGCCCCTGGGGTTTGTAGCCTCCTTGCAAGCACATCCAGGGCCTGAGTTGCTGGTGGGAAATTCTTTGGCACCCTCACTTCCACAGATGGTTGGCAAGAAGGGCTCCAGGTCACACCAGACATAATCCAGTGTGCAGCAGCAGCAATTTGGTCATCAGCCTGGTCCCATCCTCTCCAGTTCAAAAACGGGACTCTCCAGTGGACACCTGAAGAATTAAACTTCTTTTCTTCTGCAAGGTTATTTGTTCAGCAGACAAGGAAGGGAATTGTGTTCCTTTCAACATAACCCTAGATCCACATATCGCTCTTTGTGCACTGATTCTTGAGCATCTATCGGGTCCAGACTTTGGAGGCTAGACGCAGCGAAGCAGCTTGCACTTAGCACTTCCTGCAAGTGCTCTCCCCCCCCCCCCCTATTCATTTGTGACATGTAGGCATCAAGCGTTTTGCCCTCTACTGCAATCCAGCGACCTTTCGCCACTCCAGAGAGATTGAGAAGAGGGCTCTTCTTGGGTGTCGCCCTGGAAAGCCGGCGACTTGATACCGCAAGCGGATCTCCCGTGCCAATCTTTTACGGTGACGGACAGCTGAAAATGGCTTAAAGGATACGAAGCAAACAGCGGGAGTAAGTGGCCAGGAAATCAATAAAGGGAATGATCTAGTGGCACGAGAGCACTTGTTATCTGTTCATCAAGATGATGCGGAGAGATGTCCTTTGCATTTGGAATCTGTCTCGGCGGCTCGATTTGCCATCATAAAATGCATGGTTTCAGTATGGGTGCTCAATCTGAGTTTTGTCCTTTGCTTCACAAACACCCCCCCCCCCAAAAAAAAACCCACCCTCTTGCCCATGAATAATGCAGCATGGCACGGATCTTTTGAAGAGGCCTTTGCATTTTACACATCAAGCTAATTCATCACTGTCCTTTTTATATCTCTTGCTTCTCTCTTTACCCTGCACTTTTTTTCTCTCTATAGCAGTGTTGAGGCGGCTTGCCGTCACCGCTTGTTTGATAGAAATCCAGAGTGTCATTCCATGATAAGTTCGGCCCAACATGCACTGCCTTCGGCCATTGGTTTACCTGTACCGTACGCGCCAACTTGCGAGGCAGATTGGGGGGGCGGTGGTTTTGTGTGTGTGTGTGATGTCACACTGCATCCCAAGCTCTGGCTGCTGCAGCAGCTGTTGGGGAAAGAGCCCCCAACTCCTGCGGACATTGCACTGAGCACCCTGGGTGCCGTGCAGGCCCTGAGCGCCTTATGCACCGAGCTCCATGCATGGTGCTTGCCCATCACATGCTCGTTCCCCATTGGGGAGAGCCAAGGTTTCATTCCCTGGCAGCTGTAGCAGGAAGAGGAGAAGAAGCCAACCATGGAAGCCTTGCCTCCTCCGCCCCCTGAACATTGCCCAAATAAATATTTGGGGGGCCAAAGAGCACAGCCCCCTCCCAGGTGGCGCGCCTGACTTGCACTCCACCAGACAATTGAGCAACTGCTGTTCCCTTGCAAGGGGAGCTCTAAGGATGGGAGACACCTGGCTTGAGAGCAGTACATGTGAAAAGGATCTAGGAGTCTTGGTAGACCACAAACTTGACATGAGTCAACAGTGTGATGCAGCAGCTAAAAAAGCCAATGCAATTCTGGGCTGCATCAATAGGAGTATAGCATCTAGATCAAGGGAAGTAATAGTACCACTGTATTCTGCTCTGGTCAGACCTCACCTGGAGTACTGTGTCCAGTTCTGGGCACCACAGTTCAAGAAGGATACTGACAAGCTGGAACGTGTCCAGAAGAGGGCAACCAAAATGGTCAAAGGCCTGGAAACGATGCCTTATGAGGAACGGCTTAGGGAGCTGGGTATGTTTAGGCTGGAGAAGAGAAGGTTAAGGGGTGATATGATAGCCATGTTCAAATATATGAAAGGATGTCATATGGAGGAGGGAGAAAGATTGTTTTCTGCTGCTCCAGAGAAGCGGGCACGGAGCAATGGATTCAAACTTCAAGAAAGAAGATTCCACCTAAACATTAGGAAGAACTTCCTGACAGTAAGAGCTGTTCGGCAGTGGAAGTTGCTACCAAGGAGTGTGGTGGAGTCTCCTTCTTTGGAGGTCTTTAAGCGGAGGCTTGACAGGCATATGTCAAGAATGTTTTGATGGTGTTTCCTGCTTGGCAGGGGGTTGGACTGGATGGCCCTTGTGGTCTCTTCCAGCTCTATGATTCTATGATTCTACGTTGTATTTTTTTTTAACACCCCAGGGTATTTTATGCAGGCATCGAGCCGCATACGTTGCATTTTCCGTTCTTGCTAGCATAGCAAGGCTCTCCCACTTGGATAGACCCTTCCCTGCCCCCCCTCCTACAGTCTAGTTGGTTCAGGTTGTTCCTGGTTGGTTCAGGGCACCCTGCTTGCCTTTCCCTTTCTTCCTTTGGAGGTAGCACTGCTTCTGAATACCAGTCACTAAAGACCACAGGGGGAGATGGTGCTCTGCTGCTCATATCCTGCTTGCTGGTTTCCCGCAGACATTTGTTTGGCCACTGCGACAGTAGATGGACTCTGGCCTGATCCAGCAGGCTCTTATTATGTTCTTAGCACACACGAGTCCCAGCCATGACCAAACTTGGCAGCTTAAGGAACATTTCAGCCTCTTCCTCTTGTCGGCCTCAGAGCTAGGATGACATCGGTGTGTTTTAAGCCGAGGAAAACGCAAGGCTTTCGCCTGTCTATCTTATTACGTCCCAAGGAATTTCCAGTTTTCCCTCCATTGCTTTCTGCCTAATTGAATCCCTTAACAACTAGAGATCACGGTTTTCCCAGAAACCTAGGAGCATTCAGGAGGAACCAGAACAGCTTGTTTTACTTAACATCTCATCACCCAAAGCTGAGCCTTCCAGTTCGATCACCCTTTTCCTGAGCCGCGGAAAGCTCAGGGCGGCCTGAGTAAGATCAGGTTCCTTTGGAAGGGAAAGGACTTCAGACCGAAGGACATGAAGAACTCCTCAATTACAAATTACCAATTTGAGATGAAAAAGTGGGGACTTCGATAATCGGCAGAATCAGTGCAGGCAGCAAAGTCTAAGGCATTTGGGGTATGAGCTCCCAGTCCTAAGGAACAGCATGCAACCTAAAATCAGAATCTGATTTTAAAATCATAATAAGATTACTGGGCCAAGCTACTCATATACTATTATTATATAACCCCTTACATAGGACCAGCTTACCTATGAGATTGAATTCTAAAATGTGCCCACTCAACCACTTCCTTCTGCAGAACAACAACAACAACAACAACAACAACAACAACAACAACAATAATAATAATAATAATAATAATAATAATAATAATAATAATAATAATAATTTATTTATACCCCGCCCATCTGGCCGGGTCTCCCCAGCCACTCTGGGCGGCTTCCAACAGAAGAATAAAACACAGTAATCTATTAAACATTAAAAGCCTCCCTGAACAGGGCTGCCTTCAGATGTCTTCTAAAAGTCTGGTAGTTGTTTTCCTCTTTGGCATCTGTTGGGAGGGCGTTCCACAGGGCAGGCGCCACCACCGAGAAGGCCCTCTGCCTAGTTCCCTGCAACTTGGCTTCTCGCAACGAGGGAACCGCCAGAAGGCCCTCGGTGCTGGACCTCAGTGTCCGGGCATAATGATGGAGGTGGAGACTCTCCTTCAGGTCTCCTGGCATTTCCACAAGTGCCACAACTGGCATTTTCACAAGTGCCACATAATACCTGTTTGTAAGAACTCAATCATTTCATGCGGCAGGTCCTACACTTTGGAACTCCTTGCATATTGACATCAAGCAAATGCCTTCACTGTATTCTTTTCGGCACCTGCTCAAACATTCTTGTTTAGAGAAGCCTACCCAAGAGCTTAAGGGACACAGGTGGCACTGTGGTCTAAACCACAGAGCCTAGGGCTTGCCGATCAGAAGGTCGGCAGTTCGAATCCCCATGACGGGGTGAGGTCCCGTTGCTCGGTCCCTGCTCCTGCCAACCTAGCAGTTTGAAAGCACGGCAAAGTGCAAGTAGATAGGTACTGCTCCGGTGGGAAGGTAAACGGCGTTTCTGTGCTCTGCTCTGGTTCGCCAGAAGCGGCTTGGTCATGCTGGCCACATGACCCGGAAGCTGTACGCTGGCTCCCTTGGCCAGTAAAGTGAGACGAGCGCCGCAACCCCAGAGTCCGCCGCAACTGGACCTAACGGTCAGGGGTCCCTTTACCTTTACCCAAGTGCTTAGGAAGTTGGTGAGAATTTTAACTGAGAACCATAGAATCACGGAATTGTAGAGTTGGAAGGGACCCCAAGGGTCATCTAGTCCAACCCCCTGCAATGCAGGAATCTCAGCTAAAGCATCCATGACAGATGGCCATCCAACCTCTGCTTTAAAACCTCCAAGGAAGGCATGCCCACAACCTTCTTTTCCACAGTCGAACAGCTCTTAATGTCAGAAAGTGCTCCCTGATGTTGAGTCGGAATCTGCTTTCTTGTAGCTTGAAGCCATGGGTTCGAGTCCCACCCTCCAAAACAGAAGAAAACAAGCTTGCCCCATCTTCCATGTGACAGCCCTTGAGCTATTTGAAGACGGATATCATCTCTCCTCTCGGTCTCCTCCAGGCTGTTATATTATTTTAACTTTTAACAAGTATTGTTGCAATCCCCCCCCCACACACAGTGTTTTATTGTTTTGCAGGCTGCTTTGAATTGTGTGTGAGTTTTGTGGGGCTTTTTACCAATCGAGCGGTGTATAAATTTAGTGAAATGGAATAAATAAATAAAACCCAGCACCTGGAAAAAGCTAGGTTAATCCAAACCCACAGTGTTTGCCTGGACATTTGGGTTTCACCAATTGGTCTTGTTTTGCAACCATTCCTGGTTTCGTAGAACAATTCGGACCAGTAGTTATAAAACAGGCAGTATAGCAGCACTGTAGAAGCTAGAGAGAGAGAGAGAGAAGAGGAAAAATGCTTCCCTTGCTTGTCGGTGTGACTGACAACCAGCCAGAAGCACCTGTCCATTTCTCTCTCTTCCCTGTGTTGAAACTTCCTTAATCACTGACAGTCTTTTGGGGTGGTGGGGAAAGTATCAAAAATAGCACCCTTCCATCTCCTTGATCTGCGTTCTTCCTTCAGTTGTCAAAAGCCCCACCGTTACGAAGACTAGAAGGGGAGAATTGGGATTTGTGACAGTCGGCTGTAGCCAGTGGAAGAGCGATAACTCCTATCATTTGAGAAAGTGGTAGCTGCTCTCCTAACTCCTCCTTGTCTCCATCACTTCTGCCATCAAGGCTGATTCCAGAGGGTCATGGGGGTCGGGCGTTTGCTGGCAACCCAAGATTGACAAAGGAGCCACACCCTGATCAGCTCGTAATTCTTGGTTAAGCCTCCGAAGAAAGTCAGGGCCAGTGTGAGAGAGTCATCCCTTTTTTTTTGCACACCTCCAATCTTCTCCACATTGTTCGTTAATTCGTTCAAAGGATTTCGGGGCCTCCTTTCAGAACAGATATTCTCTCTGGGCAACTTACGAACTGCAATGATATAGTGTAATTAAAAACAAATTGCTAACAAAATGTCAGAAAGCCAGTGAGCAGTGAACGCAAATTGGGTATTGCTTAAAACATTTGTCAACTCGACGTAAATATAATTCTGGAATCCAATAACCAACAGTCTAAACCCAGTGATCTAAAAAATAAAATAAAAGCCCAGTGACCTTGATAGCATAATCTTAGGTAAAAGCCAAAGGGAACAACAGCTTCTTGAAGGGTGCCGCAGACAGGGCCAATCCCACATCCTTTGGGAGGGATTAATATAAACTAGGGGGCAGCCAATAAAAAGACCCTGTTGTCATGGCTCTGGACCAGGAATCTTCAGACGGAGAGGAAATGAATCACCTGCCCAGTCCTTCTCATGGGAAACTGCTAGAGCCCACATCCCATGCCCTGAACCTTAAGACATTTCTGCCACTGGACTCCAGTGACTAGACCACAAGCTCCACAGAGGAGCAGGAGAGCTCTGGGGAGCTTATTCCAAAGCAATCCCCACAAGCTGAAACCCCACTGCCCAGAAAAAGGCTTGAATTGGCTTCCATCTCGGCGACCTAAGGCTCTGCCAATAGCTCCATGATATTGTTGAAGCCGCTGGCCATGGTCCTGAACTGATACCTTGCTCCTCATCCACAGTTCTGGCCTCACCTTCCATCTGTTCCCTGGCCTACTTATCTCCACCTTGCCCACCAATCTAAGCAATCTGAATGTTGAACCAAGAGGCAAGGCCTCCAAAGCCAGTCTGAGGGTAAAGGTTGATCCATGTGGGTGAAAGTTCTTCAAATAACCTGACCCTACAGCCTTCAGGTGGTCCTACACATGTCATCAGACTCCTGTCTTTCAACAGCTTGCGTGGTCATTGGCCATGCTGGCTGGGGCTGATGGGAGGTGGAGTCCAACAAGACCTAGAGCAGTGTTTCTCAAACTTGCGTCCTCAGCTGTTGATGAACAGCAACTCCCATCATCCCTTGCTAGCACGACCAGGGGTCAGGGATGGTGAGAACTGTAGTCCAACAACAGCTGGGGACCAAAATTGGAGAAACACTGATCTGGATGATCAAAGCCCTGCCCCCCCCCATCCCTGAATAGCGTGTGGCACTTGGCCTTGGGAGATCTGAGTTCAAATCCATGCTCAGACATAAAGCTCCCTGGGTGATTTTGGGCCAGGCACCATCTCTAAGCTTCACTTTCTTCACAGGGTGGTTGTGAGGAGACAATGGAGAACAGAGGGGGGTGTTGTAGGTTAGATTACTGCAATGCATTAAATGTGAGACTTGCCTTTGAAGATGGTTCGTAAGCTGCAGCTAGTGCAGGGTTTGTGGTCAAGTTGCTCGTTGGTGCAAGGCAGGCTGAACACAGCACCAATTCCGACAGAGCTGCATCCGACACCGATTAGTTTCTGGACCCAATTCAAAGTGCTGTTTTTGACCTGTAAAACCAGTATTGCACATCAGGGACCCGATACCTTAGGGACCACTTATCTGTTCTTCATCTGAAGTCCTCTTTATGTGCCCCCTCCAAGGGAGGTGCAGGAGATGAGAACGGGCCTTCTCAGTGGTGGCTCCCCACGTGTGGAATGCTCTCCCTAGGGAGGCCCTCCTGGCACCTTCACTGTCTCTTTTTAGGCATCAGGTAAAAACCTTTTTATTCCCCCAGGCCTTTGGGCTTTATTTTTCTGAATATTTTTTAAGCGGGGTGCAGTTTGATTTGCTCTTGTGTGAATTTTATTGTGCATATTATAGGTTGTTTTTATATCTGTTTTTAAACTTCAGTTTTGGTAAGGCTTTGAGCTCTTTCTTTCTTTTTTAACCAGCGAATGACTATAACGAATAATAAAAACAATGGAGCTTCTTGCAGTAGATACGGAGCATAATATTGCAAATCATTGTAGTAGAACGATCCTGCGGTGTTGGTTTCTTGTTGTTTTTTGCAAAATACCCGTGCTGTTGTCGTTTTTAATTCGAGTTTGCTTACACATTTTGTCACTCTTCTTCCTTTCCTCCATCTTGCACTCTGCCCGTTCCTCAGCAAATGGCTGCCTGGGACCTGTCACCTGTCAATGTCACTTGATTAAACCCCGAGGCAGGTTCTGGGTTCTCGCGTCGAGGCTTGCGGTCCCCACACACAGCCTGACAGTCGCTGCCTGGCGTTGTGTTTGTTCCCGGGCTTTTCTGCTGAGCTTAATTGCTTGTTTTGTCTCCCGACTGCCAGCTCCTTCTAAGAACTCCCTTGCAGATGTACACAGGTGGCGTAATAAGCATTTCTGGTTGGCTACTTTTCGCATTTCCGGCTTCCCTTGCCAGCAATCTCCTGTAATGTCTTTTAAATTCTTATTTAACACTTGGGAAGGGGGGGGGGCAAACAAACACAAAAACAAACTCTTGAAAACTATTTAGGCCTTGTGCGCGTATACCTTTCTCCCTCCGCTCCTGAAGTTATAATGCTTTTAAGCAGCTGTGAGCCAACGGTGGAGTTAATTTCTGCCAGTGGTACAGTCAAGAACGGTGGCAATTATGAGCAGCTGTTGGATTGAGCAACTGGAGCTCACACCTAAAGAAGCAGTGCCTGTTATAACTGGGTATGGACGACCATGTGCCTAAAAAGAGACCTTGCAGGATCAGGCCAGTGGCCCATCTGGTCCAGCATTCATTCATTCATTCATTCATTTACTGCCCTTCATCATAAGATCTCAGGGCAGTTCAGAGAGTAAAATACACGAGAAATACAAGTAAATAAGTAAAACAAAACATCAAAACAATATCCCTGCCCTTTCCCACAAACACATTTTAAAAGGGCATTGAATGTTAATAGGCTAAAGGCTTGGTTGAAGAGGAACGTTTTTGCCTGACACCTAAAGGTATACAATGAAGGTGCTTGGTGAGCCTCCCTGGGGAGTGCATCCCACAAATGGGGAGCCCCTGCAGAAAGGCCCCGTTCTCATGTTGCCACCCTCTGGGTCTCTTGTGGAGGAGGCACACGAAGAAAGGTCACAGAGGATGATCTCAGGGTCCGGGTAGGTTCATATTAAAAGAGACAGTCCTTGAGGTATTGCAGTCCTGAGCCGTTTAAGGCTTTATAGGTCGGAACCAGCACTTTGGATTGGGCCCAGAAACTAATTGGCAGCCAATGAAGCCAGGCCAGGATTGGTGTAATATACTCAAACTGTCTTCTCCCAGTGAGCAACGCGGCTGCCGAATTCTACAGCAGCTGAAGTTTCTGAACCGTCTTCAGATGCAGGCCTATGTAGAATCATAGAATCATAGAGTTGGAAGAGACCACAAGGGCCATCCAGTCCAACCCCCTGCCAAGCAGGAAACACCATCAAAGCATTCTTGACATATGGCTGTCAAGCCTCTGCTTAAAGACCTCCAAAGAAGGAGACTCCACCACACTTCTTGGCAGCAAATCCCACAGTCGAACAGCTCTTACTGTCAGGAAGTTCTTCCTAATGTTTAGGTGGAATCTTCTTTCTTGTAGTTTGAATCCATTGCTCCGTGTCCGCTTCTCTGGATCAGCAGGAAACAACCTTTCAACCTCTTCTATATGACATTCTTTTATATATTTGAACATGGCTATCATATCCCCCCTGAACCTTCTCTTCTCCAGGCTAAACATACCCAGCTCCCTAAGTTGTTCCTCATAAGGCATCGTTTCCAGGCCTTTGACCATTTTTGTTGCCCTCTTCTGGACACGTTCCAGCTTGTCAGTATCCTTCTTGAACTGTGGTGCCCAGAACTGGACACAGTACTCCAGGTGAGGTCTGACCAGAGCAGAATACAGTGGTACTATTACTTCCCTTGATCTAGATGCTATACTCCTATTGATGCAGCCCAGAATTGCATTGGCTTTTTTAGCTGCTGCATCACACTGTAGAACGCATTGCAGTCTTCCAACCTAGAGGTTACCAGAGCAAAGACAAAAAGTTAGGCTATCCCTGTCCAGATGGGGTATCAGCTGAAACTGAGGGGAGGCACTCAGAACCACCAAGTCCACTTGAGGCTCAAGCAACAGCAGAGGATCCTGGAGTACCCCCCAACCTGTCCTCGCAGTAGCCACCCAAAGGCCTGCAGCAAACCCACAAGGAGGACCCTCTTCCCCTGTGCTTTCCAGCAACTGGCGTTTAGAAACACCTCTGGCCAGGGATGCAGAGCATAACCATCATGGCCCAAAGAAAACATCAGTACTATGGCCTGATTCCAGCACTTCACTCAAGCTTTGGGTCTGGTCTTGACCAGCCACATAAACACACCACCTTGGGTTTCTTGACAGAATACAATCAGGATATGAAAGGTAAAGGACCCCTGGAGGGTTAAGTCCTGTCACAGATGACTATGGGGTTGCTCATCGCGCTTTCAGGCCGAGGGAGCCAGCGCCATGTGGGTCGTATGGCCAGCATGACTAAACCGCTTCTGGCGCAACAGAACACTGTGATGGGAACCAGAGCACATGGAAATGCCGTTTACCTTCCCACCACAGCGGTACCTACTTATCTACTTGCACTGGCATGCTTTCGAACTGCTAGATTGGCAGGAGCTGGGACAGAGCAATGGGAGCTCACCCCGTCACGGGGATTCAAACCGCTGACCTTCTGATCAGCAAACTGAAGAGGCTCAGTGGTTTAGACCGCAGCGCCACCCGCACCCCATACAAAATGTGAGAGAAAACCACTCAAATAAATAAAAACAACCAGACAAGGAGGAAGGGAAGCCTCTTGGATGGCAAGATTAATTTGTATGTTTACTCATAATTTTAGGAAACGGTGACTGTGGAGGCCAGTTCTGGATCCACACGTCCTTCCACAGTGGGGACATAGGTTCCCGGGTGGGAGTTGATCATGGTGAGGGTTTGCCAAGTGTGCCTTCCTCTTAGTTCGTTTCTCCCTTTCGTCCTGAGTTCGAGTGTCTTCAAAGCCCATGACACCTTTGGTAAGGGCTCTTCTCCAATTGCAGCGCTCGCAGGCCAGTGTTTCCCAATTGCTGGTGTTTATATTGCATTTTACATATTACACTTACATTTAAACATGGGCAACCCTTTCACAGGAAGAGGAAAAGTGTAGTGCTTAAGGGATTGAGTGTCGGCTCAGGGCCTTTCCTCCTCTTTTCTTTCTATTATTTCCTAGACAACAAGGTAAATGAATGTTTAGGAGTGATTGCATGAGACATGTTCATAGCTGCCAAGTCCGGATCGTAAAGATCCAGGATCGGCAGCGCGTGCATAACCGGAAGTTGCGTGACGCAACTTCCGGTGGCGCTTCGCCCTTCTAGGGGCACCAGAAAATGGCGGCGCCAGCGCCGGAAGTCGCTTCCGCGCATGACCAGAAACACGTAAAAGCGACTTCCGACGCCGGCGCCGCCATTTTCTGATGCCCATAGAAGGGCAAACCGCAACCGGAAGTCGCGTCACGCAACTTCCGGTCATGCGCGGAAGCGACTTCAGACGCCGACGGCGCCATTTTCTGGTGCCCATAGAAGGGCAAAGCGGCACCAGAAAAATGGCCGCCGGGAAGAAGCAAATTAAAGGGACAATGCCGGGATTTTCCGCCAAATGGGAGACCGCCGGGAAACGGTAAGAAAAAAGGGGTTTTCCCGGCAGATATGGGATTCTTGGCAGCTATGCATGTTGCAGAATGCAAGGCGTTTTATTTCCCTGGCTGTGTATGGACCATGAACTCCAGCACTACTGCCTTTGCTCTGAGAAGAACTTTCCCATTTCACCTAAGGGAAAACAGAAACATTATAACTTTATTCTCCAGGTGAATTATGCATTACTTAATAACATGACAGGCCGAAATTACTGCAGGCCTAAATTGCCGTCCGCTTTCTTGAAATCCAGCGATGAATTACCATTCCCAAAATATTAAGAAACCCCAAAAGGTCATTAAAAAAAACTACTAGAGAAGGCCCCTTTGGGAAGGACTAATTAAAAACGCTGACTAAATAGCTGCTTTCAGTGAAAAGAGAGCTCTCCAGCCTTGCATCAAAACAATCTCCAAAATGACTTTAAAAGGCAAGCAAATTCATAAGAGGAAATATGTTAATAATTCATCAGATTGCCGAGGCTTCGGCTACAAGGGTGGGGTGGAAATAAGTGTTGCTAAATTACCGAATATGCATTCCATATTGGCAAGGCAAGACTGATTGAAAGAGATCTCCTCCTATTAACAGGAGGGGTAATTTTATGTACATATATCGAGAGACTTCCCTGGGCAGAGCAGAGGGCGGGGGGGGTTCTTTGCAGTACCAGTTAGCTTGTTTGCAGTGTAATTGCATTTAGACCAAGGTCTTCTGAAGGAAACGACTGACTAAATTAGCATTAACCAGGTTCCTGTGGGGCTCGGTGCATTGTGGGAGAAGCGGTCTCGCCTCCAGAAAGGACGGGGTGACCGAGTAGAGGCCAGGTGCTGACAAGGCATGGCGTTAATTGCTTTTCCCAAACGGGGTAAGTTTTATCACTTGGGGGAAATAGAAAAAAAGGGGGGAGAAATATCAGGCAAAGTGTAGGACTTAAACCTCCTCTTCATTTTTCATCCTCCCATCCTTCTTTTTTTATTCATTTTATACATACAAATAAAACAAACAACACAAAAAAATTACTTCTCATTAATCATAACTTTCCTTAACATCATTAGGTGACTTCCCTCAGTCCCCTCCATCTAAATTTCATTTCTATTCATCTTTGGCAATTTCATACAATTTACAAATAAACCATTTCTGCACTAATTCTATACTTAACCTACATTCTACCTTTACACCGAAAGCCTATATTTACTTCCCTAAGGGATCTTAAATACAGTGTCACCATATTTTTTTTCAAATATCATTGGAATTTCTTCCAATCTTCTTCCACCGTCTCTTCTTCCTGGTCGCGGAGTCTCCCAGTCAGTTCAGCAAGTTCCATAAAGTCTGTCATCTTTATCTGGCAATCGTCTATACTTGGTATATCTTGAGTCTTCCGATTCTTGGCGAGGGGTAGCCTCGCAGCAGCTGTGGCATACAGAAAGAAAGTAATATCTTTTTTGGGGGGGGGGACTTCTTCCCCTACTATTCTAAGTAGAAAGGGTTCTGGTTTTTTAAAAAAATAAATGTGTTTTTCAACACCCTTTTCAACTCATTGTAAATCTTTTCCCAGAAGTCTTTTACTTTGGGGCATGTCCACCACATGTGACCAAAGGTTCCTTCTTCATCCTCCCATCCTTCTTGGGCTCCCTTCATTCAAGTGCAGGGAAGGCTTCGCCACCTCCCTCCCTCTTTCTAAATCCAGATTCGGGGTGGGACTATACCACAGGAGGATGAGGCAGGAGAAGGGACTGTATTTCGGCTGCTGGATCAGCCCCGCGCCCTCCTTGACAAATGCAACTTCATTTTGTGAACCACCCTGAGATCTGCGGGTATACAAATTTAATAAATAATTCCTGTTCTCCCAGTGGCCAGTAAGGTGCCCCAAATGGGAATCCTCAACAGCATTCTGCCTTTGTATTAGGCCCTGGAAACTGGTATTCAGGGGCATCGCCGTTCTTGGAGATGGAGGCGGAATGTAGCTATCAGAGTTGTTATTTTTATTTATTGAGTTTATATACCGCCCTATACCCGGAGGTCTCAGGGAGGTTCACAGAACAAAATCAAAATAGAAAACTACAAAATATATAACCAAAATAAAAACAACAACCCAATAACCCCTCACTCCCCAAAAGAGCCACATTTTAAATGGCCACCGGATGTCCATCAAATCAACCAAAGGCCTGGTTAAAAAAGAACGTTTTTGCTTGGCGCCTAAAGGTGTATAATGGAGGCACTAGGCGAACTTCTCTGGGGAGAGCATTCCAGAGACAGGGAGCCACTGGAGAGAAGGCCCCGTTCTCACGTTGCCACCCACCATACCTCTCAAGGAGGGGGGGGCACAGGATCTCAGAGTCCAGGTAGGTTCATATGGAAAGAGGCGGTCCTTGAGGTATTGCGGTCCTGAGTTGGCAGCCATGGACAGCCTTTTCCTCTACAAATTTATCCAATCCTCTTTTTAAAGCCATCCAAGCTGGTGGGTGTCGCTGCCTCCTGTGGGGATGAGTTCCATAGGTTAATCTGTGCTGTGTGAAGAACTGCCTCCTTTTGTCTGTCGCTACCTCTTGTGGGAGCTGCTGAATGCGCCTCGTGCAAGCAGAACTAGTGCATCTCTAACCCAGCTTTGCCTCTGCTGTGCTGTCTTTCTGCCCATAATCGTAGGGTTGTAGAGTGGGGAGGGACCCCCAGGGGCCATCTAGTCCAACCCCCCTTCATTGTAGGAATCACAACTGAAGCATCCATGGACTTTGTGGACTCTGCTTCATGGGAGGTTTTTTTAAAGCAGAGGTTGGATGTCACAGGCGCTTGAGTGGCGATTCCCAGCATTGCAGGGGGTTGGACTAGATGACCCTCGGGGTTCCTTCCAGCTCTACAATTCTATGCTGATGCAGGCAGTTTATAATGTGTTCTTCCACCCTGGGACTGAAATGGTTCTTCCCAGAGCCTCAAAAACTTCAAGGTTCTTCCCAGAGCCTCAAAAACTTCAGAACCTTCATATACAGTAGTACCTCGGGTTACAAACGCTTCAGGTTACAAACGCTTCAGGTTACAAACTCTGCTAACCCAGAAATAGTACCTCAGGTTAAGAACTTTGCTTCAGGATGAGAACAGAAATTGTGTGGCGGCAGCGGGAGGCCCCATTAGCTAAAGTGGTGCTTCAGGTTAAGAACGGTTTCAGGTTAAGAAGAGACCTCCGGAACGAATTAAGTTCTTAACCAGAGGTACCACTGTATGTCTTTGTGTGGAAATACCCCAAACTTAGTATCCTCTTGCACCCCTTACCTTATTTCTCATGCCAGCTCCAAAAGCCAATGTGTCTCAGAAAGTGGCTCAAGTTATGGTTTTGTTCTGACTTCAACACATATTATAAGACTGAGTGTGTATCCCTCCAGCTAAACTCACATCCTGTCACTGCTTTCATGTAAATCAATCTTCTACTGTATTAGTTACTTGAACAGCAAACAAACTTAAGACATGCAGATGATTAAAAAAAATAGCTGGCTTGCGGTAGAAGAAGGATTAATGTGTGGTTGAATCTCAGGTCCCTTCTGCACCACACAAGGGGTATCAGATCACTTTATAAACAGTCATGGCTTCTCCCCAAATAATTCTGGGAACTGCAGGTCAATAAGGATGCTGAGAGTTGTTGAGAGACTTATTCCCCTCCCAGATCCACAATTCCCAGAGTGTTTTAACAATCGATCCCTCTTACTAGAGGAGAGCAGAGAACTCTCTAACAAACTACAGTTCCCAGAATTCTCTGGGGAAAGCGACAATGATTTAAAGTGCTCTGCCGCCCCTTTCACTGTATCGTGCGCAGATGGGGCCTGAGATAAAAGAGGCAGATGAAATGAAAAGGCAAAGGCAAGCCTGCCACCCTCTAGGCTGCAACTCAGACCAGGAGAGAACAAGATCAGAGAGAGGCTTTTCTTCGGAGGAGGAGAACTGGCCTGAGCGGGATTAGATATTCTAGGAATAACCAGTAGCAGAGATCAAGCTTCAATCCGTTGCTAACAGATCTGTGACGGGGAAATCAAAGCAGTTCTAAATGTGGAGACTAGGGAGCAATAGGGGGGGGATGGCGCAGTGCCCAGTTGAGACTGAAGAAGCATGGTTGCCACATTTGTCGGCGATCATCCCTTCTCACTTCAAGAAGCCCTCGGCTCAACAAGCCAATCTGAGAAAGAAGAAAGGAAGCACTCTCCCCTGCTCCTGTTGCCCCTTCCAGTTCAGAGAAAATCTGAGTATTTCTCTCTAGCGTGCTCTGCTGGAAGAGCTCTTCTGGATCAAGCCAAAAGCTCACGTAGCCGAGCATCCTGTTCTCACAGCGGCCAACCATATGGCCATAACAGGAAGCAGGTGAGCAGGACCTGAGTGGCACAGCGCTCTCCACACCTGTAATTCCCAGCAGCTTTCATACAGAGGGGCACAGCCTCCCACCATGGGAACAGTCATCATCACGTGACAGGAAGTAGTACCTCATTGATCTCCCAGAAACGGCACCAGTTCTGCGTCTGAAGGGTGCAAACTGCCTTGCGCCGTACAGGGCGAGCTTTGATTCCAGTGAATGTGCATAGATCCCCGTAAATGTGCCGGCAATTCTTTGGTATGTTCCATGTATCAGAAGGCTGATCGCCAAAGAATTGATGCTTTTGGATTATGGTGCTGGAGGAGACTCTTGAGAGTCCCATGGACTGCAAGAAGATCAAACCTATCCATTCTGAAGGAGATCAGCCCTGAGTGCTCCCTGGAAGGACAGATCGTGAAGCTGAGGCTCCAATACTTTGGCCACCTCATGAGAAGAGAAGGCTCCCTGGAAAAGACCCTGATGTTGGGAAAGATTGAGGGCACTAGGAGAAGGGGACGACAGAGGACGAGATGGTTGGACAGTGTTCTCGAAGCTACCAACATGAGCCTGACCAAACTGCGGGAGGCAGTGAAAGACAGGAGTGCCCGGCGTGCTATGGTCCATGGGGTCACAAAGAGTCGGACATGACTAAACGACTAAACAACAACAACAACAACATGTATCACTTGTTAGCATCTGTCTGTCTTGAGAGAAAATGGAGTGTGCCTCCAGGGGCGAAGTCAAGCCTCTGCATTAACAGCCACCAGCCCTGTGGCACAAGGCTGGGCAGTGGACAGTGGCGAACGGTGCCGCTTGGCTGCCCGGGGCAGCAGTCCCTGGGGGCAGGGCATCGCTCCGCAGCACGCATGCGTCCTGATGTCACGGCGTGCACCAGGATGAGCGCACCTCGGGCTGCCCGGCCTGCTCGCTTGCCTCTCCTCTCTGAACACACAGAGCACGAGGAATGCAGTTCGGCAGCAGAGACAGAAAGGGAGGAGGGCGGAGAAGAGGACCTCCCCACTCCCAGCAAGCTCCGCCGTGCGGCGAGCTGCTCCACCCCGCTGGCCCGGCCACTCTCTTGAGTGGCATGTAAAGCAGCCAACAGAGCCTCACCGTTGGCTGCTTTACATGCCAGTCTCAATGGAGTGGCTGGCCCACCCAGCGGGGTGGGGCAGCTCGCCGCACGTAGCTTGCTGGGCTGGGGCGCAGTGCAGCGCCATAAGAGGACAGGCTCCCATGTTTTAAGGCAACTGCTCCCCGCCCCAGCCCAGCAAGCTTCGCACGGCGAGCTGCCCCGCCCCGCCAGGCGGGCCAGCCACTCTGTTGAGTGGTGGATGGCAGCCAGGACATTGGGGCCTTCTCCTCGATGGCGGTGGCTGCATCAGCAGTGGAGGTGTGGAGGCACCGCTGCCACCCACAGAGTGGAGCTAGGGGCGGCCCACCCCTTCCCCCCCCCCGTTGCTACGCCCCTGTGTTTGGAGGTTCTGGGCTGCCCAGACAACAAGACCCCCGCCCTCGTCCTCGCCGATGTGATCCAAAGGAAAGCAGAGCAACACATTTGGCACCAGCTTGGCTGCAGCAGTTGCCGGAAGCAGGCGTACAAGGCACCGTCCAACTGCCTTAGGGACTCCGCTCTGGATTTGTGTAGGGTTTACACCTTCGCCGCCTCTTCTCCTGAATAGGAGGTTTAGGGTCAGAGTTTTCCTTCTCCTAGATGGGCTGCCTTAGTAGTGATGGGGAACCTGCAGATTCTGTTGGACTACATCTCCCAACATCCCTGACCGGTGGCCATGATGGCTGGGGCTGATGGGATCCAACAACTTGGGAGAGGTTCTTCCGCACCTCGATAAAGCTTTCCCTGGGCAGGATCCTTTCAGGCAGCTTGGGGCAGGGACTCGCGTATTTGAGCTGCTCCACCAGTCTGTGCTTAGAGGGATTTCCCCTCTAGGCAGGAGGGTTCATAAGATGCATCCTTTGCCACACACCCATATGCAAACGGAGGTTGCAGTAGCAAAAGCACAGAACTGGGGCTTTGTACTGAAGATTTAGTGCAAATTTGTAAGACTTTGAAGGTTTGGTGTCAGTTCTATTTCCAAATGTACCATATTACACACACACACACAATTTTTTTTTTATTGTCAAGTTCTTTGCGGTTTTAATACATGTCTATTTTTTTTATTATTGCACCACGATTTCAAACTGTTGAAAGCCTCCAGGCGTGGCGCTTGGCCACTGGGAGGGCAGGATTAAGAAATAAGCTTCTGACGCTTTCTCTCCTCCGCGCAGCCACCCCTGTGTGATTCGTGGGCAGGTGATGACATCGGACGGGACCCCGCTCGTCGGCGTGAATATCAGCTTTGTCAACAACCCTCTTTTCGGCTACACTATCAGCAGGCAGGATGGCAGGTATGTATGGGGGCCCCTTTCCGCCTTTTCATTGCATGAAGTGCAAGGCTGGCTTCAAAGCAGAGGCTTGGCTATGAACATCAGCTTGTCTGTTTCATAGGGTGCTTGCAGATTCCTTTCATTCCTTGCTGGGTCTGGACTGGCACTAATAAATAAGTAGGCTGCGAATTAGGTGGGGGAGTCAGACCCTTCCAACTTCTGAGGAAAGCTGCTACTCCCGATACTACCTTTGAAGGTGACCTGGAAACGACAACTAATCCAGAATGCGGCAGCTAGACTGGTGACTGGGAGCGGCTGCCAAGACCACATAACACCGGTCTTGAAAGATCTACATTGGCTCCCAGTACGTTTCAAAGTGTTGGTGCTGACCTTTAAAGCCCTAAACAGCCTCGGGCCAGTAGACCTGAAGGAGCATCTCTGCCCCCATCGTTCAGCCTGGACACTAAGGTCCAGCACCGAGGGCCTTCTGGCAGTTCCCTCCCTGCGAGAAGTGAGATTATAGGGAACCAGGCAGAGGGCCTTCTCGGTGGTGGCGCCCGCCCTGTGGAACGCCCTCCCATCAGATGTCAAGGAAATAAACAACTATCGGACTTTTAGAAGACATCTGAAGGCAGCCCTGTTTAGGGAAGTTTTTAATGTTTGATGTTTTATCACATTATTATTATTATTATTATTATTATTATTATTATTATTATTATTATTTTGCAAGCCACCCACAGTGGCTGGGGAAACCCAGCCAGATGTGTGGCATATAAATAATAAATTGTTGTTGTTGTTGTTAATATTATTATTATTAGGCGATGGGTGGGGGAAAATAGGCAATCCTACTTAGTGGTAGCCAGGTAAATGCACTTCCTACCACGGGGTATTGCAAATAAGGGAAAGAATTGGCTTAAACTACAGTGGGAAAAGTAGGGATTGGTTGCTGTGCATAGAATCATAGAGTTGGAAAGAACCCCAGAGTGTCTCCTAATCCAGTGTTTCTCAACCAGTGTGCCTCCAGATGTTTTGGGACTACAACTCCCATCATTCCTGACCGCTGGTCTTGCTAGCTAGGGATGATGGGAGTTGTAGTCCCAAAACATCTGGAGGCACACTGGTTGAGTAACACTGTCCTAATCCAACCCCCTGCAATGCAGGAATCTAAACTAAAGACAGTCATCCAACCTCTGCTTAGAAACCTCCAAGGAAGCTGGACCTGGCGGGAAATGGAATCCAACAATACATGGAAGGCCTTGGTGTAGACCAGGCATCCCCAAACTGCAGCCCTCCACATGTTTTGGCCTACAACTCCCATGATCCCTAGCTAACAGGAACAGTGGTCGCGGAAGATGGGAATTGTAGTCCAAAACATCTGGAGGGCCGAAGTTTGGGAATGCCTGATGTAGATAGTAAAAGACCAAACCAGCCAAATTCCAGAAAATTCAATGGAAAGCGCTTGAGTTATAATAATGGCGATCTTTTGTGGTTTGTGAAGCTGCCTCGATGTATAAGGGTCATGATTCAGTGGTACAGCATCTGCTTTGGTTGCAGAAGGTCCCTTGCTCATTCCCCATCGTCTCCAGGTAAACTCCTCTCTGAACCCCCAGAGAGATGGTTGCAATCCTTGTAAATTATGCCGAGCTACAGGCACCAGCGGCCTTTGTCAATATGAGGCAGCTTCCAGCCTGCCATTCCTCCCCACCGACACTGGTTTTAGCTGCCTTATCGCGCAGCGCACAGTGTCCTCTTAAGCATCTCAGGTGCGTGCTGCGTTGAAACATTGGAAACCTCAGTGTAGTAGTAGCACCGGCTGTTTTCCGGGTGCCATGGCTGAGTCCCAGCCGTGCCAGGAGAACGGAGGAGTGGGGCGTTCCAAGGGGACTAGGGAGAGGGCCGCTAAGGCTGCGTGCATTTCCACCTCAGCGGAAAAGTTCGCAGGGCCAAGCTGTAAAACTCGCTCTTCTTTTTTCAACAACAAAATTCTCGCTTTGAGCCGTTGACTAGGTAGGCCTGCAGACCGCACGCTTCTGAAAGAGCTTTCGCAAAGGCCAGGCCATCCTCTTGTCAGAGAGAACGCTTTGATGCTTCTTGATAGGAGGAGAGTTTTGCTGCCGGTTTTCGTTTTGATTCCACCGGTGTGGGTCTTATCTCTCTTTCTCGTTCCTTCATCGCTTCTTGGCCTCATCAAGGTAACTTCAAGGCGAAGGCAGGAGCCGATGACTTAGCTGCATCTCCCGCAACAACAATGTAGCCTCTGTGTTTTCGTCGCCTGCTTGAGATCGATTCCTTCCCTTTTTTCCCTCAGCCCAGTTTCACGGCTGTGCCGAAAGGAAGCACATTTCTAAAGCTCATTAGAGTTCACTGTTCCTGGCAACTCCGCTTGCCAGTGAGGCAAAGAAGAGATGCTTTCATTTATAAACGACCCTTCTTTTTCCAGCCGCTTGTTGAACTCCTTTTTATTTTTTAGTATTTAAAAGGAAAACAACCCCAGTGCTTTTTGTAGTCACCCCGCCCCCCCCGACCACGACATTTCATCCTCAGCCCCAGGCTGCTTTCCAGGCTTTGCCAAATGCTAACTAACTGTTAAAAATGTTTAAAAATGTTAAAACTGTTTTAAAAAATGCCCTCGTCAAGACTTAAATGCTCTTCATTTCGCTGGCAAGCAACAAACGGAGGCTTTTAAAAGCGAGCGGCCAGAGTTTTTGATGTCCCTATTTGAATTGCAGAATAAACATCTCACTTCATTTATATATATATTTTGAAAAAAAGATTTTTTAAAAAATGGAAGTGTTTTATTATCACTTTATGCCAAAAAAGAAAAGAATCTATCCTGTCTAAAGCACACATTTGGGATGATCCCAGGTTTTCGTCTCCAGAGCTGTAAGGCTGTGGACACACTAACCTGTTCAAAGCACAAAAGGGTGGGTTTCCCCCAATGTGGAACTGTTTGTGCCTATCCTTACCATGCTGTTTACATTCTAGACCAGGGGTCAGCAAACCTTTTCAGCAGGGGACCGGTCCACTGTCCCTCAGACCTTGTGGGGGGCCAGACTATATTTAAAAAAAGAAAAGAAAAGAATTCCTATGCCCCACAAATAACCCAGAGAGGCATTTTACATAAAATGACACATTCTACTCATGTAAAAACATGCTGCTTCCCGGACCGTCCGTGGGCCAGATTAAGAAGGTGATTGGGCCGCATCCGGCCCCCGGGCCTTAGTTTGGGAACCCCTGTTCTAGACTGCCGTCAACCAAGGCTGGGTGTAGTTACAGTGGTGCCTCGCTATACGAATTTAATTCGTTCCATGGGTCTTCCCTTATAACGAAAAATTCGTCTAGCGAATCCCATAGGAATGCATTGAATTTTTTTTTGAATTTTTTTTTGCCCATAGGAACGCATTAATTGAATTTCAATGCATTCCTATGAGAAACCGCGATTCGCTAGATGAATTTTTCATAAAATGAATTTGTCTAGCGAGGCAATCTCCGCTCGAAAAATCCTTTCGTTAAGCGGAAATTTAGTTAAGCAGGGCATTTGTTAAGTGAGGCACCACTGTGTTTTATACACAGTGGGAAGCTGTCCTCTTAATGAGGTTATCCTGCACTTGCCCAGGTGCATAGAGAAAGAAGAGGTGGTTGCAATCTTTATTATTATTGACATTTTATTGGAATAATTTCATTTATAAAAAGACCGAGTGAGAAAAGAAATAAAAAAGTGAGTGAGATTGAAAAAAGGGTGTGTGTGTGTTACATTTATATTCTTTGTAAGCTCTTTCCAGGTATCATTGTATTCATCCAAAGAAAGTCTGTGTCAATAAGCTGTCCATTCTTAAGTTGCCAATGTTGCCGTGTTGTTGAGCCAAGGAGAATCGTATCTCTGTTCTTCCGGTTCATCAGCATCAGTCTCTCAGCCACCATTAGGGCACATGGAATCCATTCTCACTGTCCTGTTGTCAATTTCCTTACATTGGGTATACAGTTCAAGAGAATATTCACCTCTGAAAATCTCAATTTTTCCCCCCATAGCGTCTTCTTTATATAGTCCAGCAATCTTGGTGGTTTCAGCCTAGGTGTATGCCCACCCAAAGCACCATTGGACAGGTGTGAATACGTTCTTGGGACCCCCTATGTCTGCTTTCATTCGTTGCCAAGCTGAC